>NW_027397071.1:51756890-52190964 GCF_003265705.2 Callorhinus ursinus | reverse complement strand
TCTCTCTCTCTCTCTCTCTCTCTCTCTCTCTCTCTCTCTCTCTCTCTCTCTCTCCCCAACCCCCCAAACATGTACACAGCCACACCACACACTCACACCCTCTCACACACACACTTCCTGTCACACACACTCAGTCATGCTCTCCAGTGGGGACATGTGCACACACAGAGGCACATGGTTTCTGTGTGAGTATCTCTCACACTCCTTAAACATAGGGTTAAATGTTTCCCTTGTCAGGAAACTTCAAGTCTGTTTCCTTTTGCAATGTGTTTTTCACACTTATCTCAAATCTGGCGAGGCTTTGCCTTATGACCAAAATTTTCCCTTGAAAACAGCCCGAGTTCACATAACCCAGAGCACAGGCCCTGCATCAATCATGGGGCCCGATGACTGGTGGGTCGGCCCCATGAACCAAAACAAGCCACTCAGCAGCTTGTTCTCAGCTCAGCTGGGGCTTCCCAGGGTTTATGAGGGGAGAAGACATCTCAGTGAGTCCTTCACCCAGGGGAGCACAGACCAGGGACCAGGAACACGAGGGGCTTTGCAAACATATAAAGGAGCAAACATAGCTCTAGTCTTTGTTCAGGGAATCACGAGGAATCAGGAGAGGCAGAGTTACCCGGTTCTCCCCACAACACAGGGAAAACTCCAAATGAACCTACACACAGAAAATGATCCCAGATGATACAGTTTCCAGCAGATGTCAGCCTTCAGGACTTGTTATTTTGGTGGAGAAATTAGTGTGTGTAACAAGAAGGGAAAACTTCCGTAGTAGTTCTTTTTCAAAGGCATACGGCTAAGCAGAGACATTAGCTCACATTTACTACCATCCGGAAAACCCACTTCTCATTCAAGAAGTATTCCCTGCCAGGTACCACACGCTGTCCACTCCTCAAGCTGTCTCCTCCTTGGAGGTTCCTATCCACTCTTCCAATTCTTAGTCTTAACCAAAACCTACCAATAGAAGGCAGATTCCAGCTGGTAAGAAAGAACTTGCAAGAAGCCAAATTGCCCAGAAATGATAGAGGGCCCTTTGAGCAGTAGAAACCAATGGCCAAAAGAAGAGTGGGCAACAGCTTGATTGAGTTTTGGAGAGGGGGCTTCATACATCTCATGGCGCTTCGGGAGATTTGTGATTCCAAGTGTTAAAAAACAAAATTCAACTGAGTAAACTTTAAAGATCTTCTTGGCTTTATTCAACGATTCATGAATCAGGCAGCATGAAAGACTTTTATAGGCAGAAGGCAGCAGGAACAAGGAAATATTGGCCAAAAAAAAGACAGATTGGTTATGACAAAGCTACTTTCCTTAGGGGCTGGCAGGGGTTTATCAGGCAGATTACCTAACTAGTGCTGATCAGGTGCTTCCTGATTGACTGATTTAAGATTCCCTTCTAGGAGAGCCGAAACTGTAATTAAGTCTTGGTTTGATGATATGGGGCTTAGCATAAGTGACTTCATTTCAGGTCTATTGTCTTATTTTTAACACAAGCTCCATCTCAGACGTTACCTACCACCTAGAGGGCGGTGGCCCTTCCACCTCAGAGCTCCTACAGCTTATCACAAATATCTGTGTCTTTAGTTGATCTTCCCATGTGCAGAACTTGTTCTCAGAGGAAGCCTATGGAATCTGAAAGCACAAACTTGACCCCATTCTTCCATCTTCCCCATACCTCCTCACACAGTGCTGGCACATGGTGAACAAATTATTTTATGGATTGGAGTGCTTTGGAAAGGAGGTGTATACAAAAAGATGGTCCTGAGAATGTTCTCTCTGGATGGTTTCTAGAAGGCAGACAATCCAGAGTGGGATTATGTCAGGATCTCCTCCCATCATGGTAGCTCAGATCCAAACATGGTGACACATGATGGACCTTGTCTGTACATCAGTTGTGCCCCATATGGGATGCCACTGGAATATCTGCAGGTCTTTAATGCACTCTCTCTTTTGTAGAGCAAAGTGGTTAAGAGCAGGGACCATGGGTATTAGGCTGCTTGTGGTTCAGATTCCAGCTTTACCTCTTACTAGCCGAGTGACTTTGGGGTTCACCGATCTCATTGCTAGAATAGGGACATGAAGAGATTTTACCTCCCAGGGCTGTTGGGAAATTAGGTGCTTCGTTGCATGTAAATCTATTTAGACTAGTGGCTGGCATATTTATCTAACAACAAATATTTACCATGTGTCAGGCACTGCTCTAATTGCTAAAAAACAGCAGCAGATAAAAACAACAAGCAAAAAAATCCATGTCCTGTGGAGCTAATAGTCTAGTGGGGACATTGCCCTAAATATATACCATTGGTCTTCATAATTAGTTTATAGCATCACCTATCATCTCCCCTACTGACCTGTATATCCAGGCCTGGTAAAGTTCCAGACACATAATGGCTCTCCAGTCAACAGCTCTTGAATGGACAATGACTAGAGGAATCCATAACTGTAACATCGCCATATTTATGTCAATCTCAAAATTGTATCAGCCAACATGTACTGAGCCCTAGTCTAGGGGCTTAAATGTTCAGACTCAATTAATCCTCACAACAAACCCTCAGGGCCAGTACTATTATCCCCCTTATATAGATGAGGAAACAGGCAGACAAAAGTTAGAGACCTTGCTCAGGACCAGCGAGCCAGAGTTCATGCTCATAGTGCCCATGCCATCCTACCTCTCAAGAAAATAGAATAGGCCAGATTTTTTGCATCCACAATGGACGCTCTTCCAACAATTAGGAGGAAATCAGTCATCACTTGGACAATTGCAGCCACCTAACTCACCTGGCTGGCCTTGGTCCACCCCACATGCACAAAGCAACCAGGGCTGATCACCCTAAGTGACAGATCTGATCCAGTCATCTGGTCCGTTCCCTGCTGAAACACCTGGGAGTCCCTGTTGTCTCTAAAATGTTCTTCAAACTTTTCTTCTTCTACTGATCTACTGTAAAAAATACATTTTACATGGTAGCCCAGTACTTACAAACACATATACATAGAACTGAAACAAAAGTTTTCAGAAGCAGCACCTTCCCTTCCTGTAGGCATGGATCTTGTGCCGGATACATTCTCTTCCCAGGTCCACTCTCTACCCTCTCCATCCCACCCTGTCCTGGGTTCTAGGTAGCTGTGTGACATGGGCAAGTTACTTATGCCTCTAAGGCTCAATTTTCTTCCCAGTAAATAATAGAAATGGTAATAATAACACCCAGCTCATATAGGACTGCATGAGGTTATACATATTCAGGTCCTAGAGTATGCCTGGCTTCTAGCAATACTCCAAGAAATGTTAGCTAGCATTATGATTATTTTGAGTAGAAATAACAATAAATGTACATTAATTTTCACTAAGGTCCTTTAATGCCTGGCTCTGATTCAGTGGAGAGACCTCAGACCTAGGAAGTGTGTCCACAGTCTTAGAGTTACAAGATCCAGATGACTATTTTAGAAAGAAAACCAGCAACCCGTTGTATGAGGCGATTTTTAAAGCAAATGCAGATCATTTTCCCTACAGATCCCAGTTGTCCCAAACTGCATGTTAGAAGACATCTTTTCAACTGAAGGGCAATTTCATCTCTGGCTGTGTCTTACTGTGTCCAGAGTCAGAAATCTGAGCAGGTGACATTCCTAACAGACTTACCTAACACCATGTTTCAGGTTACTGGGGAGGGAGGACCCCTGGGTCTCCCTTGTGAGATTATCCTTTTGCATAAGCACAGGCAATGGCTTTTTATTCTCCAGAACTCAGGATTATTCCCAAAAGGCAAGCACCCAGGTTAACAGCCAATGCTAAAAGGTGCCAAGGTAGTCTATTAAGGCAAAAGAAAAACCCCAGGTTATAAGTCACTTGGAAGGCTGTTTAATTATAAAATGTGTGAGGCTGAGTTTTAAATGTAAAGGTTCATATGGGATGTTTCCTAGGACTCTTTGAAAAGTGTTAACTAGTTATCATTATATGAAATTTATGAATGTACCAAGCCCAGGGCTATATATTATTTCCTAGGCTCCTCAATAATTCCCAGTTACAAGGAGCTGGTATTCACTATTTAGACGTTCCAATGCAGGCATCAAATTCAAGGCAAAAGCCTTGAATGTAAATGTTTGTATCCATAGTTTGATCACCGAAAACCTTTCTAACTTTGGAACATGTTGAGCATCTATAAATAATGTTTAAACAGCCACCTTCTTACCTTCTCCCTCCTATTCCCCAACAACGTGAATCTTCTTTCTAGCCATACCACACACACACACACACACACACACACACACACACACACACACACACTCACTCTAACCCATTCTGAAAACATAATTACTACTGATAGAAATGGCCTGGCACAAAACATGTTGGTCCAGAAGATTAGCCACGATGTATCCTCAAGAACTCCACCCCAACTGAAACCCAACTCTTCTAGTTATAAGAATGAATGGGGTTACAGCCCTTGATGCCATTCACCCTTTCTCCATTTGTCACACTGTGAGATCAGATCAAGGGGGAGGGCTGGGAAAGGTTGGCAAATGTCACCAGAAACCACCTTTTCATAAGCCCACATTCAAGTTTTCATTCTGCAAATACGCTAGGGTTAGGGCGGCATAGGGAAAGGGAGACTATGTTCCAAAAATGAATAGATGCTGGTCCCTACCCTCAACCTGGTCATAGAGCGGTAAAGGATACAATGATACCCCAGCAGTGGGGAACAGTGTGGTAACTGCTATGGCAGAAGTCTGAGCAGCCTCCGTGTGCCAGCTGGGAGAGCTGGACCCAGTGGGGTGCAGGTCAGTGCTTAATAACCAGCCCTCCGAGGGAAAAGAAGTCCTAATATGCAGTTCATGCCAATTGCCACAGTGTAAGTAATCCCACTATGACCAATTTGAAGCTAGCAACATGACATCACAGAACAGAGAGCTGGAAAAAGGTGTGCAATAACACACCATTACATAGTACTTCTGTATAGTTCCAACAGACAGAAGAATCCCAAGTACAGATCAGAGTGAAAGTTAATAAAATAATTTGGAGGCAATAAATTTTGAGTACCTATTAACTCTGTTTTAAATATCATTTATTTGATTGTGGACTGATATAATTTAAGTTTTAGTAGTGGCTGTCTTTAACAACCAACTTACAAAATTCCTACAGCTTTTAACAATTGACTTTGACCAGTGGTTTCAACCCACTTTAGCGCACTTCTAGATGGATGTCACTTGGACAGAGAGGTGACCAGGGCACCAGCGGCAGGGTGGGGATTCAAGAGGCCAGGTGTGAGCTGAGAGCTTACTTGAAGCCATCTGGATTGGCAAGAGCCAAAGGTGCGGGCCCAGCCAATATTTAAGGGGAACTGAAAGCCAAACACAGATGAGACAAAGTACTAACAGCAGACCACAAAGAAGGTGTAGAGCAGAGTTGATATGAAGCCAAGTCATGGTCAGAAAAAGAACAAACGGGTCACGAAGGAGTGAGGAGGTTTCTGGAAGGTGTCACAGATATCTGAGAGATTGCATTGCTTAGGTTAATAAATAATCTTGATAATCATTCACGAGCACTTAATAATCATTATAGAGCATTTAACACAGACTGGGTACTGTTTTAGTTGTTTTGCCTGCTTTCCCCCACTACGGATATCCCCATTTTACAGATGGAACAGACAGCCTAACTCCAGAATCTATGGTGGTATCTGCCATGCAACACAGGCGCATGTTTGTGTTAGGCTGGTTTCAAATGCTGTATGACAGGGCACGTGGGTGGCTCAGTTGGTTAAGCATCTGCCTGTGGCTCAGGTCATGATCTCAGGGTTCTGGACCAGATTCCCTGCTCAGCGGGGAGTCTACTTCTCCCTCTACCCCTCCCCCTGCTCATGCTCTCGCGTGCTCACTCTCTCTCTCTCTCTCTCTCTCTCTCCATGCTCTCTCTCTCAAATAAATAAATAAAATCTTTTTTTAAAAAATGCTGCACAGAAAACACACAATAAAGTGAAGAAACCCTTCAAAATGGGATAAATGCATGTTCTCGAGACTGTGTTCAAAAAGTTGGCCCAAAATAATATACATGTTCAGAGATAGCCTCCCACGTTGCCTATGGGGGGAGGGAGAGGATCATGAAATTAAGCAATGGCTGATCTTACCTTTTGGTGAACCAGATGCGCTGTGAGTACGATGATGGAGAATACAAAGATGGTCTCTGACCTCACGAAGTTCCAGTCTTCATCTTTTACCCCTGTGCCCCAACCCCTTGGATTTGACACCATAAGCAGTCCATACTTCCTGAGTCTCCTCTGTCCAAGCACAGTGGCTTTGGTCCCCCTTGATCCGAAGCCAATCCCTGCAAATCCCCGCAACCTGTTCCCAGCCCCAGCCTGAGCAGAGTCCTGCGTCCTTGCTTGCCTCAAGGGGAGATTCTAGCCCTCAAGTTCCTTGAGGTTTTGCAGAAATTGTTTCACAGGGTCCAGCACAGTGCCTGGTATAATAAATACTTGAACTGACCATCAGGTTTGCCAGAGCAGAAGGAAGGCATTATCACAGTTTCATATTTATTAGGCCTTCTCATTTTATGATTCCCCACATGGGACAGAAGCCAACTGCCCCTCTTCCCTTAGGAAGTGGCCTTCTAACTCCAAATGACCCAGTATTGCACATTCCCGACAGAGAACCCCAAACGCCTCCCAACTGCTTCGGGCTGGCTGGAAGCTTTAAACTGAGTCTCAAGACGTGTCTTCTTTGCACTTGTGTCTTTGGATGGTTGGGGCACGTGAGGAAGAGCTATCAGGAAGGGCCATTATTGCGCACGCGGTGCTTCGGGGAAGTGAGTGATCAGGTCTCACCCACCGACCTGGGAAAGTTTCCATGAATTCATTTTCCTCCCACCCTTTGTGATGCTCCGTTTGCTAACTCAGGCAGGGGGAGAGGTCTGTTTTCAATTAGGGCTTCTCAAAAAAGTGTTTTTCAATAGCCTGTAAAAATAATCCAATAAAGGCCTTAGAGGTGTGAGCTGTTGTCATCATCCTGTTTGGAAAACGTCACTCAGAATGCACCCAGAAGTGAGAGAGGGAGGTTGTGACGCCTTCAAAAAATTAATTTGTGAAATGAACCTGCGGGATTAGCTGTCCCCCTTTGTGCCAGCTTTAATGTGTCCTCCACCAGGGAAATCTGAGGCTTTGGATCATTAGCTGGGCTGGATCACGTTACCCTGTTTGGCTCTGCAGACATCACACTTTTCATTTTGCCTTTAATCCTAAAGGTCACCGGGAAGGTTAGCCCCAAACACAAATGATACTTTGTGGTCTTACTTTCAGACAATTATCAACTCATAAATCTTGGTCAGACTGTAATGAGAGTGCGAGAAATAATTGAATTCAGTCCAGACGAGCAGTGTCAGAGGGGGGGACACCTGAGGGGGATGTGAAAGGCAAAGAGGGGGTAGAGGCTCGGGGCCTGGGAGCCAGAAAGCCTTTGTTGACTCCCGTTTGTCCTTGTTGAATCGCTGCATTTGGAGCTTTGGATGGATATGAGTGAGGCCATTAAAGATGGTGCCGGTCCAGTGGGAGCTTGGAAAGTAGAGGGTAAGACCTAAATAAGAACTCAGAGGCAAAAGCAGCCAGTAGAAAGGAGACAAGAGAGGAGCCTGGAGCTGAGATGCTGAGAGTCCCAATTCAGCCAATGACCATGCTGGCTGGCCCCAGAAGACCCATTCACCACCAGGGCTGGGACTGAGGCAGCCAACCCCTCCTACATCACAAGATTGTCACAAGGATCACATGAGATAATACACTGAAACTTTGTTTTTTTTAATCCTCAAAAGAGACAGTATTCTTAAGCATGTTAACTCTTTAACTAACCCACAATAATTTGCAGAAGACCCTGTTGGCTGTATATTCCTAATACATCTAAAACTTGTCTACTTCTGAGTCCAAACCAGCATCATCTTTCTACCCAGGTTATTGGGATAGTCCACTAATCATTCTCTCTATGAATGCCCCTCCTCCCTAACCCATTCTCTATCCAGCATGTAGTTATGATCCTTTCAGTATGTCATGTTACTCTTCCAGTAAAAACCCTCCAAGGGTTCCCCATGTCACACGAGTAAAAGCCGAAGTCTCAGGATTCTCCACAAGCCCTTGCATGATCAGGTGCCCATTTCCTCCCTGACCTCATCTCCCACCGCTCCCCACCTTGCTCATGCTCCTCCAGCCACATCAGTTTCTTTGCTGCTCCCCACACCCCCAGGGTATGCTCCCACTCCAGTCTTGCTTTGACCCCTCCCTTGGTATAGAATGCCCTTTGCTTGGATATATACACACGGTTACTTGCTCATCTTCTACTCTTTACTCAAGTTGCACTGTCCCTGACTAGTTAAAACTGCACCTAGCTTTTGGATTATATTTGTTATCTGTCTCCCCCACTACAATGTACGCCTCTTGAGGACAGAGATCTCTGACTGTTTTCTTTATTGTACCCCAGTTCCTAGAAGAGAGCCTGACACGGAATAAGTACCCTATATTTGCCCAACTAAAATGAAAACTTGATTTCTAATGGACTGGATAGATGGCTATCTGACTAGAGCTCTCATTTTTGACACTGCTTAGATACCGAAGTGACTAATAATGCTACCTGAATTTCCAAACCATTTTTCTGGAACTACTTGGACAAAGCCTGGATGAAATGCCTTATTTTGCCGGTCCGTGTGCCCACCTATGTGCCCTCCAGAGCAGCATGCACCATATTTGCTTTCAGTTTGGTTAGTCTAGTGGCCCTTCCCAGTTTGGTCAGAGTTCGGAGCAGGTTCTTCCCATCTGGTTCTGACAAGGGACATATCTAGGCCAGCTTTTCAAGAAGTCAGGGCAGACTGGGGGGTGAGCCCGTCTTGGTGGGGGAAGGAGAGGAACTTTGCACCACTGTGCCTTCCTAAGCAGCCTGGCTTGCACTCGCAAGTGCATCTTAGCCCCAGTAAGGTAGGCAGGATTGTTGTCTTTATAGATAAGGAAGAAGATGACGGAGTGAGTCCTTACACTTTCTTGCAGTTGTAAGTGAATTTAGCTTAGCTGGCATGAACATCAACAACCAGTGTTTCCTGTCTGGTGTCCACACTTCACAATTCTGCAGCAGTGATGTCTGTCTGTCTTGCTTTCTCTGCCCCTCAATTAAAGGGAAGGCCATTTGGGTGCAGTGACCACATCAGATCGCCGAGGACTGGTTCTTGGCACAAGGGAGTTGTGCAGTCGTAGGACAGGCTATGGTATGAAGTCAAAAAATAACGGAGCAAATACAGGCCCTGTGAAGAAAGAAACCAAAGGATGCTGAGAAAGAGAACATCTTCAGTAAAAGTGATCTATTTTGGATAGGGTAGCCAGGGAGGGCACCACTAAAGAGTTCACATTTAAGCTGAGACCTGATGGATGCCGATTTGCTCCCTGGCAAAGGACATTGGCAGGATAGAGTTAAGGAACAGCTACCTGAAAGCTTAGCATGTGTAGGAGCAAAAACTGTGTCCATCCTGAGAACAGGACTTCTGGGGGGAGGGGGAATGGGAGGTGTTGCCAGGAGCAAGACCACAAGGAGACTTATGCCTCATCAGGAGTTTGGATTTTTATTTTGTGCGATGAAAAGCCATTGCCTGCTTTTGAGGAAGGGAGTAGCATGACTTTTAAAAGTATCATCCTGCCTTCTGTGTGGTGAATGGCTTGCAGGGGACGAGGGGGAGCTAGGAGAGGGGGGATGGTGGCGTGGGAGACAGACTCCAGGACAGAGGGGGTTTAGAGAGGTGGACAGATCTGGAGTCATTTTTGGAGAAAGAGGTCACAAACTTGTCTCTGATTCAGAGTGGGTGATGAGGAAGAGAGAAGAATCGAGGACACTCTTAGGTCTGGGGCCTGAACAGCTGGGGGCAAGGTGAGTCCCTTTCCTCAGATGGGAAACTAGCAGAGGCCCAGGGTCCAGAGGGCACATTTGGTGGAGAGAAGGGTGCTGAGACCTGCCTGCTCTCTTCCTTTCCTCGATCTCCCCACTCAGGTAAGTCATTCTTTAGGAAGAAGGACAAGAAATGTGGATCCCATACCTTCTCCTCTTAGAGAGATATGGGGACATTTCATCGTGGACACGTAAGAAAAAGGTTATAAAAGTTCACCCTAAAATGTACATTTCATTTTCAGTTTAATTCACCCGGAGAAAGGAGTAGAGAGAAGGAGTAGGGAAGAGTCACAGAGCCATGTAAATAATGCCTGCCAAACGACCGTAAGTGCTAGAAGGAGACTTGTCTTACTTATCTCTGCGTCCTATTGCTATGTCTGACACATAAATATTTGCTGGACTGAATTGTCACACAACGTATGACTAAGTAGCGAGAGATGATTCTGAATGACAGGATCAAGCAGTTCTTGGAAGAGGACGTAAAGCCTTACCTTGGCATTTTCTTTATATTTATTGTTTCAATTCATAGAATTACTCAAATGTACAGTAATATTATGGTCCTGGTACGATGAAGAACCTACTTTAACAAATCGAGGCTCTACCTAAAGATCTTGGAATAAGAGAGTGAAGCAGTCCAGAATAAGTCAAGACCACAATGTCTGTAAAAATTAGGACCAGAGTAGACAGGGGTTAAGTACATGGACTTTACAGTCTGAGTCTCTTCTCTACCACTTACTTGCTGTGTATCCTTGGGCAAGTTACTTAATCCTTCTGTACTTCAATTTCCTCATCCGCATAAAGGGGATTTCAATAGCAACTATCTCAAAAACTTGTTGTAAAGATTGCATTAATACACCTAAATGATGTAGGATAATGCCAGGCACATCATAGAGATATATTGTTACTACAGTAGGCGGTCTAGCAGACCTAAGGGTCATGTAGTTCAATCTATTCCAAGATGCACATTCTTGAAGATGATGTCTTAAAACAGGAAGGTACAAAGGAGAAATGTTAAAATAAATGGTAAATAGGAATATATAATACAAGCCAATAATTAAGTATTCTTTTCCACTTAAGCTGTTTTTAAAATCCAAGGAAGCATGGGGTGCCTGGGTGGCTCAGTTAGTTAAGCATCTGTCTTCGGCTCAGATTGTGATCCCAGGGTCCTCAGCAGAGAGCCTGCTTCTCCCTCTCCCTCTGCCTGCCACTCTGCCTGCCTGTGCTTGCTCTCTTTCTCTCGCTTGCTGTCAAATAAATAGGTAAAATCTTTTTTTAAAAAAATACCATTAAAAAAAAAAATCCAAGGAAGCAAACATACTTTTTCTTCTTGTACCCACGAACTTTGAAGATTCTCTCTTATCTACTTAACTGAGCAGTGTAATTTTTTTGTGGGGGAGGAGGGCAGTGGGGAGGGGCAGAGAGAGAATCTTAAGCAGGCTCCACGCCCAGCGCAGAGCCGGACGCAGGGCTCCATTCCACGACCCTGAGATCATGACCTGAGCCGAAATCAAGAGTCGGATGCTTAACCGACTGAGCCACCCAGGTGCCCCAAGCAATGTGATCTTTTTAATGTTATCCAAGATGGAAAGTTTTCAGAATAAAAATATGGCCTTATAAAATGAATACCTTATAGACAATACCAAGCGTCGGTGAAGATGTGTGGAGACACTGGAGCCCTCAAACACTGCTGACAGGAATGGAAAATGGCATAGCTGCTTCGGAAAACTGTGTGGCAGTTCCTCAAAAATTTAAAATACAGTTAACCACATAACCCAGAAATTCCACTTCTAGGTATATAATCCAAGAGAATTTAAAACATATATTCAGGGTCACCTGGGTGGCTCAGTCAGTTAAGCATCCAACTGTTGATTTGGGCTCAGGTCATGGTCTCAGGGTGGTGAGGTTGAGCCCTGCGTTGGGCTCCGTGCTCAGCAGAGTCTGCCTGCCCCCCCGCCTCCCCCTCCCTCCCTCCCCCAACTCATGTTCAGGTGCTCTCTGTCCCTCTCTAAAATAAAGAAATAAAATCTTTAAAAATAAATAAATAAAACATATATTCAAAAACAAAAACAGAAAAAATGAAGGAAGCATCTATTCATATAAAAATGTATGCATGAATGTTATTGCCGTATTATTCATAATAGCCCCACAGTGGTAACAACACAAATGGTGAATGGATAAACAACAGGTGGTTGACCCACACAATGGAATGCTATTTAGCCATAAAAAGGAAATGAAGTACTAATACATCCTTGGTGAACCTTGAAAACACTATGCTAAACAAAGGAAACTAGTCACAAGAGGCCACATCTTATAAGACTCCATTTATACGAAAAATCCAGAATAGACAAACCCACAGAGACAGAAAGTAGATGAGTCATTACCAGGGGGTAGAAATAGGGAACGAGTGACTCCTAATGTTTACAGGGTTTCTTTTCGGGCTGATGAAAATGTTCTGGAATTAGATAACGATCATAGTTGCACAACCTTGTGAATATACCAAACGCCACAGAATTACACACTTTAAAAGGCTGGATTTTATAGTATGTGAATCAATTCTCAAAAAAAAAAAAAAATAGATTAAGAGAGCGCCTGGGTGGCACAGTCGGTTAAGCGTCCAGCTCTTGATTTCGGCTCCGGTCATGATCTCAGGGTTGTGAGATCGAGCCCTGCAACGGGCTCCGTGCTCAGCAAGGAGTCTGCTTGATGATTCTCTCTCTCTCCCTCCCTCTCCCTCTGCCCCTCCCCCTGCTCTCTCTCTCTCTCTCTCTTTCTCTGGAATAAATAAATAAGTAAACCTTTAAAAATATAGATTAGGGTTGTTAACCATATCCCTGTGTGCAGTCTTTTTATACATCATTGTCAAGGATATAAAGAACGTGGGGTTATTTGACAAAATAATATATGTAAGTCACCTACACAATAACTGCATGGGGATTCTATCATTCCGGGTGAGATTGGAGTCACAGGTTCAAGAGTTACACGGGCCACCAGATTGCAGAGTGCTCCAGGGACTTGGCCCGTGTGCTCTACCCGCAGGTGCTGACAGTCAGGATCATACAGTGGGGAGAACGGGGAATAAGGCTTTGCTGCTGACTTAGTCTGTGCCCTTGCACAATTTACCTCCCTGCTCTGTTTTCGTTTCTCGTGTGTTAAATGATAGCTTAAAAAAAAAAAAAAAAAAACAACTTTTCTCCTACCTCCCAAGTATTATGAGAATCAAGTGAAACCAAGTACCTAAGTTGACTTTGCAAAGTTGATATGGGAGCTTACTCACCGCAAGCTAAAGAGCCCCTTGATGGAAAGGGATCCCTGGCGAACAAGGGCGAATATTCTGCAGAGGGCCTGCTCTGTACCCAGCACTGTTCTGAGCATTTTTCCAGGAATTAACTGGATTAATCCCTACAAAAATCTTTTGAAGGCCGTGTTATTTTTATCTCTGCTTTTCAAGTGAAGAACTGAGTGTAAGGAGATTAAGTTCTTTCTTAATGTCACACAACTAGTAAGAGACTCAACCCTATAGCAAGAGACTCAGACCCAAGTGCCCCGACACCAAAGCCGGCGCCTGTAACCTCTAGTGATGTTCAGCGTATCCCCATTTTACAGATGAGGAAACTCACGAGACCGCACATGTAAGGCAGTAGAAGGCAACGAACATGGACCAGGGACCTACCATGTGCCAGGCTGTTTCTCATATGCTGTCTTACTGCCATGGCAATCCCATGAGGCAGCTACCATAACCCATGTTGCTGCTGGGAAAACCCGAGGCACATAATAACCTACCTCAAGTCACCAGCTGAATAAGTCATAAAGCTAGGCTTTGAGCCCCGTTCTTTCTGACACTAAAACCCCTGCTCTTTCCACATACCAGGCCTGGGTAGAATTTACCCTGATGCCAAGAATAATTCACACACACACACACACACACACACACACACACACACAACGGTAATGATGTGGTACGCTTTTGCCGATGGGTTCAAAGTCTCATCTGGATATAAGGAGGGCAGCCCATATTTTACGTCTTTCCGGCCAGAGATGCTGATACACTGGCAAATATTTCTTTTAGCCACTGAGCAGGAACAGGCCTGGGACATGATGAGTTACACATCACAGAAAGACAAAACCCATAATGACGATGCTGGCAGAGTCAGCCCTGGTGGAACTAGGAGCAGGTGGTGCTGAAATTAAAAAGTAACTGGAAAGCGGGGGAAATGGTGGCATACTTCATTTAGACTGATAGGCAATTTTTGGTCCCCTCCCATGGAAATCACTTGGGGATAACCTGGAAGTTATTAAATGCACTGGGCTTGTGGAAAGACCCATTCATTACTGAGTCCCTGCACCCGAGTTCCTGCTTAGCAAAATGTCCACATCCCCAGGCCTGATTTAAGCCTAACACAAGAGGCCACAGTAAATCCTGTCACTTAGCAAAAGGCGAGAGAAGACAGCACCTTCTCAGAGATATAATGGGGCTGCGGATGCAGCATGCAGGTGCCCAGAAATATCTAAATATAGAGAATAAACGGATGTGACTGCATTACCTGTATTTTCCTGAAATGAAGGTTTCTTGTAATGAAATTCCAAACCTCAGACACTGCAGTGGGCACCACAGGCCATGACACCACCCCCTCCGCACCCCCCATCACTCCTGGGCCTCTCCTAGGTCTCCTTGCCCCCCCCACCCTTCTGCCAGGACGATGGAAAGACAGGCTGGAAACCTAGCTGTCCCGCCCATCACTGGCCATCGCAAACCCACAGTTCCACTTGCACAGGCCGTAAATGTGGGCATCATCTTGGCTCCTCTCTTTCTTCACCACCCACTCCCAGGACAGCAGGAAATTCTCTACCTCTGCCTCCTAAAGATGCCCAGGATCCAGCCATTTCCATCACGGTCACCCTTATCCAAGCTGCCAGCATCTCTCATCTAAATTATGCAACAACTTCCTAACTTGTCTCCCTGGTTTCATTCCTGTCACTCTATAGTCTTTTCTCAATTCTGCAGCTGGCATGATCCTATTAAGAGGTGAATCAGATTATGTCATGTCTTTGCTTAAGGACTCCTTCCGATGGCTGACCCTCAATAAAAGCTCCAGGTCCAATCCCTCCAGTGGCCTTCAATGCTGTCACGGTGGGTCCCTGTTACTTACCTTACCACGAACCTCAGCTCTTTTCCCCACCTCTCCACTCTCTCTGGACCTGCCCCCTTGGTTTCTTGTTGTTCCTCAGATGGCCCAGAAGTAGGCGACCTCAGCAGAGCCCACCAGGGCTGTGAATAGGCAGGGTATCCACCTTCAGGAAGTCCAGTCTAGTGGGTGGGACGCGGTGTGTCTATAGTGAATGGAGAACAGTAATATGGTGCCTCTGGAGAGAGTAGGGATGTTGAGCAAGCAAGCCATGGACAGCTGAGTGGGCAGCACTGAGAGGTGACAGTGAGCATGCTGCTCTCCTACTGGCTCTCTTTCGAGAGAGATGAGCTCATCTTCATGAGCTCAATGCCCAAGGCCCATCCTGCTCTTTCACCTACCTTCCAGTTCAGGCCACCCTGTGCTCCTAGGTCCCCTCCTGGGTCCCCCTAATGCCACCCATCCCAGGCTGCTAAGAGCTCCCCAAACCAGTCATGCTGTTCCATACTTGAGAACCTTCACATTTGCTATATCACAAAACACTGATCCCTCTCCTTCTTCATCCCTCCCCCAATATTTAAAAATCAGCTTGTGGCAAAGCCAGACCTCCATCCATCTCCCCATACCTCCTTCATGCCCTGTCTACACACATGCAGCGCACACATACACACACCCAATGTGATTTAAGATACTCTTCCTCTCTCCTCCTATAATGCTGCGTGCTCACAACTATCACACTGCTTCATCCCCTGTACTGTAATGACTGACTTACTTATCCCCACCAGACTGTGAGCTCTTTATTGGCAGGGACTGATCTTGCATACATCTGTGTCCCTTGCATCTGAAACAGTGCCTGGCACACGGTAGGTGCTCTCTCAGCTCCATACACACGCACTGGATGAATGAAGGAATGAAAGCAGGTGTTCTATCAACCCGGGGCAGGTTTGACAGCAGGTATGGGGCAAACCCCATTCACAGGCCTGGAGGTCTGAGCCAAACCTCCGTCATTCACAAGGCTGGAGAAAGCAGAGCAGGGCTGGTCTTTCAAGAAGTAGACCATGCCCAGGTCATCGAAGTGGATGTTGAGGTACAAGGAAGAAGTCAGAAACTCAGGTACCACCACTGGAGGAGGAGAGGTGGGGTTGGTCTCAAAAACAGGACAGAAGACCCCAAGATAGAGAGGATTTCTGATAGCTGATGGAGCTAGAAGAGGAGGTGGGAGATGGAAAGAAAGCCAAATTGCCCCTGTTGCCAAGAACAAAGGTGCGCAAGGAGCCTGGCCCCTCGTGATGCTGTGCAGTGTCCGGGGTGTTGTGTGCCAGCCTTCATCCACCCGACTTTGAATGGGCTCCCTAGTGGCAGGATCAATGGGGCCGTCCCTTGGCAGAAACTAAAATAGGTACAGTTCTATTCCCATAGTTGCCCTCATGGCTTTCTCCCTCTTTTTATCACTTCCTTTCCAAAATGTGCAAGGCAAGAACTTCAGTCACCGCATTCACATTTCGCAAACAAGCTCCTGAGTCAAATTGCTTGCGTTTAAATCCCAGCGGTGCCACTTGCTACTAGTGTGATCTTTGGCAAGTTGTGTGCTCCGCTTTCTCCTCTACAAAGAAGGGATGATCATAACGGTACCTACCTCAAAGGGCTCTGTGAGGATGGACTGAGATGCGTACAAAGCGTTTAGTCCAATGACTGGTAGACAGTACTTGGCTACTGTGATTGGCGTCACACTAGTGTTTAGGGCATAATAGTTATGGACACAGACAATGGAGCCAGACTGCCAGGTTCAAATTCCGTCTCCACCTATCACTAGCTCCGGGACCCAGGACAACTCACTCACCTCAGGTACTCACCTCAGTTTCCTTATCTGTGTAATGGAGATTATAACAGACTTACCTCAGAAGGTTGTTCGGAAAATTAGGCAATCATTATAAGGCACTGAGAACAGTGCCTGGGTTATAATCACTGCTACCTAAATGTTTGTGGAATAAATACGTCATTCTTTTTAAGGAACGAGAGGCTGATTGAGTCCCTGCTTCCTGAGATCCTCGCATTTTTTCAAAAGGCCCAAGGGGACAGCAGTCCTTACCCCCGTGGCCTAAACCAATGGACGTGGGCAATATTGTAGGTAATAGTAGGGCCTGCTGGTATACCCCAAATAGCACCCCATAAGCACCAGCCCTTCCTCTGTGCTATACCTCTGGCTTCACAAGACCCATGCCAGCCCCGAGCCTGCGGGAAACACAGGATGAGTCCTGATGGCCTACAACAGAGTAGCGGGAGGGAGTGGGGCCCCCGCTAAAAACAGCTGACCCAGTAGACTGGCTCCTGCCACTGGATCTATCTCCCAGTGTCTTGGAAGTTGCTGACTTCAGCCTTTCCAGAGGCCAGCACCATCCATGGTCAGAGACAGCGCTGAAGCGAGCATGCAGCACAGCTGTAAATCTGTGAGCCATATTATTTAAGAGACCTGGCTTTCTTGTGTTGCGATATTAAAGCAAATCTGCCTCTTGCTCATAAATCAGCAGGGCTATTTCTGTCCTCAGCCACTGCACTCAGCCGTCTCAAGATGCACATAGCATACATTTTACTCACTTGGGAGGTGCAGGTTGACAAAGTACAGGAAGATATGTATTAACCCCCTCCCAAAACTCAGTTCTCACAACCCTGCCTTCATGCTTCTTCCTTGTCCTAGGATCCTAGGTCCCCAGCCTCCTCTGCGGAGCCTCAAACGATATAACGTGAGCCCCTGATATCGAGTTACCCGTGGCGGCTCTCTGAGTAGATAGGGTGGGTGCTGTGAATCCCAGCTTACAGATCATGAAACTGAGTCTCAAAGATACCAAGTGAATTTCCCGAGATCAGACAGGAGACAGGGCAACCTGGGCTAGCTCACCTCTCCTCCCTCCTGCTCCAATACTCTTTCGCAGCCTTCAATCTCTCTTATCATGAATTTCTTCATATGCATAAAGCAAAGAAGTGCAGGAACTCTCCTGGGGAAAAAAAAAAAGTAATCTCAGCTCAGAATTTTGAAATGAACATTGATTGAGACTCTGTCATGTGCCAGGTATTTTCCAACACATCAGCAAATTGTGTGGTGACACCAAACCTTTCTGTGGTTTCCCGTCACCCAGAATGAAACCCAGGTTCTTAGCGTAACATATGATGACCTTGACCCTGCCTATCACTTTGGCTTCATCTCCTCCAACACAGATGACAAGACTCACTTCATCTTTCTGTCCTCTGGGAGGTCAGCTCTGACGCACCCCCACCGCCTGCTGGGTGAGGCTCCAGCTCAGCATTCCGTAGCACCTCCGACTTACTATGCAAGTAGTACATTCCTGTCAGTCCAGAGGACATTCCAGCCGGTCTTTACCTGTCTGTCTCCTCTTCAGACCTTGAACTCCTTAAAGGCAGGAGTATCACATAGCTTCGGGTAAAACAAGTAGGTGCTCAGTAAATGTTCCTGGACTGAATCCTCACTACCATCTTATAAAGCGAGCATTGTTATCCTCGTTTTACAAATGAGGAAATGGAGGGGCGCCTGGGGGGGCTTAGTCAGCTGAGCATCTGACTCTGGATTTTGGCTCAAGTCATGATCTCATGGTTGTGAGATCAAGCCTCAGGTCAGGCTCTGCACTTGACATGGAGTCAGCTTGAGATTCTCTTCCTCTCCCCTCTCCACCTGCCCCTCCCCCCTCCACACTTGTACTCTCCCTTTCTCTCTCTCTCTCTCTCTCTCTCAAATAAATAAGTAAAATAAATCTTTAAAAAAAAATGAGGAATTGGAGGCTCATATGCACTGAGTAACTGTCATCATTGGTCCTTCAGGGGGGTCCCCAGCTCGGACCAGAACTCAGCTCCCAATCTCCAAGCTGGAACCCACGCCAGTGTCCCTTCTCATTGCCTTACTCAGCCTTGGATGTGTCATCTGACTCCTGCTTTTCCAACCTGAGCTAGACACTGAATTCACCCCGCCACTCAGTGCCACCCAAGGCAGAAGGGAGAAAGAGTGTGTCCCTGGCTTCTCACCCTCTCCACTCAGCACGCCTCCACCATCTCTCAGGAAAAGATGATGCTTGTGGGTCACCCTGGGAGGAATGTTGCTCTGTGCACATCCTCAGAGGGCTGACCAGGACAATGCATGAGGGTAGAGTATTTTCATTAATTGACAAACATTGAGTGTTTACTCTGCGAAGCATTTCCCAATAACCACAACTATCAGAAAAGAGAATAGACTGGGCCATGCCTAGAGGGAAGTCTCCAGAAGCAGGGTGAGCACCTGGGAGGAATGTTATAAGGAAAGACAGAAGTACTTGATGGGGGTGGTCTTAGGTATCTGCTAAGGTCTCTAACTTTGGAGCTTACCCCCTGCCCTGTAGCCCTGGGGACCCTCTTTTTCCTACCCTCCCTACCTTGACCCTTCCCCCACTCTTCTGAGCACTGGAAAAAGCAAGGGCTTTGGAAATGTAACTAAACTAATTGTGTGGAAGATTCTAAAATGTTCCTTAAGTGCGGCTGTAAGTGATTTTGTTTCCAATAATTGCTGGCAGAAAAATATTACCTCTGCATCTCAATGCAGGGGAAATAAGCAGGCTACACTTGGCCAAATTCATTTATTTAAGTTATTTCCTAAGTGTAATTTGGAAATCACTAGTATTATTTTCTCCAGTGCAGGTTAATGCCTTCTACATGGCCTCTGGAAGGGACACTTCTCGCAAAGAGAGTTATTAGTTTTTTATTTAGAATGTACTGTATGGGTGATTTGTGGGTGTAACAAACCTGAATAATTTAAAGGAGTCTTTATTTGCTGAGAACTGCAGTTTAAAAAAAAAAAGTAGATTTTAAATCTTTAAACTTTCAGGGATTAAGAGCGATTGGCCGGGGATTTATTTGTAGCAGGAACTTCTTTTCTTATGCTTGCGTCTTTCCCGGTATCCATTCTTCTTTCCTGCCTCCTTCTAGAATCATGTAGTGTCAGCACTGGAAGAGCCTGTAGACATCCATCCTTTAGAGCAGTAGTTTTTCTACTTCTTTTACGCAAAGAAAATCTTCACACCACTAGCCCTAAAACAGGGGAAACCAGAACTGCTCTTATTGGAGCTTCTTCCTGCCCTCAGCTCTCTACCCTCGTGGAAAGCCTCACAGAACCCCCAAGGAACACACTTTGAAAACCAGTAGACCCCTCATTTCACGGTAAGAGAATTGAGAGCAGAGGCTGAGGAATGCCTTCGCCAAGGTGACTCGTCAAGTCTGAGGCAGACCCAGGATTAGAACAGTGTCTCCTGACCCCACCTGCATAGATCCCACTAGCTGTAGCTGCTTCCTGCCCTTGGTTTTGCCATTGTAACATAGACTATCAAGTCCCCATCTCTTGAGGGGAGTGTGAAGTCAGCCCCGCTCGGGAACATAGTACAGACTCGTACTTGTTCGTGTCAGTGAGGATAATCGTGGCTGACCGGAGCCACAGGCTCTGGGCAGGGACGTCCTCAGGACACTCGTGCCCCTCAGCAGCCATCCTCAGTCTCCAGCATGACTTGGTGAGTTTTTCATTTCTAAGCAGGGCACGTTCTTCTGCGGTCCCCTTCCAAGGAGCAAATGGTGACAGCAACCCAGAATGCTGAATCAGCAAAAGAGAAGCCACTTTGCCTGCAAAGGCCCTGCAGGGACCCCACACCCTCTGTCTCTCCTCACTATGCCTAAAAGTCCAGGCCTTTTTCCTGGGAATTGGGGTACCCCGTGCCGGCCAGCACCCCCCAAAGGCCTTTTCTCATGTCCCCTACCCCACACTGATTCTGCAGGGAACCAAGGGCAATTTTTGTTTATTTTTATGCTTTTTATTTCTTTTTTAAGATTTTATTTATTTATTTGACAGAGAGAGAGCACAAGCGGGGGAACGGCAGGCAGAGGGAGAGGGAGAAGCAGGCTCCCCACAGAGCAAGGAACTGTTTGAGGGACTCGATCCAGGACCCCAGGATCATGACCTGAGCCTAAGGCAGACGCTTAACCAACTGAGCCACCCAGGCATCCTAGGTTTTTTATTTCTAAGGAGAGGAACATCTTGTTACATCAAAGGTCTTTCATTCTGCTAAGGACCTTGATGAATTTCGATCTGAATCTTGGGGTAAAGGCTTAAGAGACCTCAATCTCATTGCATGAGGAAATGGAATAAGTTCATTTTTTTGTTTCTTTGTTAGAGGTGAAGGAGCGGGCAGGAGAGGGACAAGGGAGGGAGGGTTAGGAACATGGAGGCTCTGTACCTGGCAGAAGGCTGGCGTCCAATTTGTCAAACTGACTAAAGGAATTTCAAAAAGCAAAAGTCCCTCACAGGAAATTTTTAAGTTATCTGTGTTACTGCAACCAAAATCCCTCCCATTTCCCCACTTCCAGGAAAGCTTTCTATCCACCCAAAAGCTTTGTGGTGGGTGGCTTTCCTGGCAGAAATCAGGAGAAATTGCTGAGTTCACATCCCAGTTGGTATGGCGGGGAACCAGACACATGAGCAGGGTAGTGAGAAAATCCATAAAAGGAGGTAATTAAATTAAAGCTGGAGCTCCAAGCCAGAGTTGAACACAAGAACAGAAGACTCCAGCAAGTCTCCATCATCCTGGGTAGGGTTTAGCCCTCACAAACTCCATGAAACGGGTGTTTGAGTCTATCTGGTTCCCATTTTAGTGGGTGGGGAGGCACCATCTGATGTCTAGTTTATACACCCGCTAGCCATAGTCTATAACACTATACAAACACAGAACTTGCCGGCACTGCCAGTGGACTTGGAGAGTTAGGACAAAGTAATAGTCGTTCATTCAAGCTGGCCACACTTGCTGACTCTCACTGCAAACTAGACACATTCACAGGAATGGTCTTCCTTTCTGTGAAGTATATTTATGCTTGCCTGGATTTGAATACTACCAGAAATCCTTCTTCAGCCCACCCCCCCCCAAGTGCTGACAGGGCCACGTGTGACTAGTGAAGTCATAAGATCGCAGGAGATGGATTGTTTCATGCCAAAGCAAAAAAGTATAAAACAGGCTCCCAGAATATTTTGCCTTTTTCCTATTACTCTTGATCAAGAACAACAGCAATTACACACAGATGCAGGCCACTGCTGAGTGTGAGTTCTAAGTCAGATCCGATCCGGAGGCTAAGGGAGAATTTGCACACCTAACAATTTGGGGAAACAGGGGAAGGACCTTAGTGTTCCTCTCTACTGTTCTCAAAGTTGAGACAGAAAAGCCTTCCCTGAGGAGAAAACATTACGGTAGAGGTGGAGAGGGATTAACAGGTGGCTGGGATGAGGGTAGGGGAGCTGCATATTATCTGGGAAGATGAAAGGAATGAGCATGTCTGACCAAGGCAGGTAGGGCCCCAGAGTGGGGCTAGTTGTCCCTCCACTGCCCGAGGTTTCTTCCAATAGACAACCCAGTTTCATTCCCCATGACAACATCTCTCCAATCTACCACATCTCTAGGCAGGCAGCCCTGGGTAGAGGCCACAGGGGTAGCCTTGAATCCAGAGGTTTGGATTCCAGCCTCGACTCTGGCCCTTTCTGGTTGTAGGACCATAAATAGGTCATTCAGCCACCCATGCCTCAGCTGGTATATTATTTAGTAATGAGGTGTCCAGTGCTTTCTTTTTTAAGGAGCAGAATCCTTTCTTCAAGTCAAATCTGATTCAGAAGCTCCAATATACAGAAGAGATCAGAGCGGAGTTGGTTGGAAGAAAGTGAAGGTGACCATGGCAGTCCCTGAGTCACCCACTGATGCACAGCGCTGCAGGGCACCATTCCATAGAATGCACGTGGGAGGTGCCCCCCCGCCACCCCCATGGAGCTATGCAATGGAGCTGTACTAGCTCTGAAGCTCCACACAGCACAGCTCAAAACATCACTGGACAACAGAATCGCCCTCCAGTTCCGGCAGACTATGGAGATATGCTTACTCCAAAACAGACCAGCCACAGGGGTAATTCCAGCTCTCCTTTGCCCCAACTTGGCCTGGTTGCACCCCAGGAGACTGGAGTCTGGGCAACTGTGGATGAAAGAAGAGAAAAAGGGGCACCTGGGTGGCTCAGGTCATGATCCCAGGGTCCTGAGATTGAGCCCCAATTTGGGCTTTCTGCTCAGTGGGGAGCCTGCTTCTCCCTCTCCTTCTGTCTGCCACTCCCCCTGCTTGTGCTTGCACTCTCTCTGTCAAATAAATAAAATCTTAAAACAAAAACAAACAGTGCCCATCTAAGTGCCTGGTTGTGGGTACCTCGATTCAAAGGTAAAACACACTGGGGTGCCTGGGGAACTCAGTTAAGCATCTGATTTTTTTTTTTTTTGAGAGAGAGAGAGAGAGAGAGAGAGAGAAAGAGGGGGAGCACATGTGAGAGGGAGAGAGACAGAGAGAGAGAGAGACAGAGAATCCCAAGCAGACTCCACATTAAGCATGGAGCCCGCAGCGGGGATCAATCCCACAGCCCATGAGATCACGACCTGAGCCGAAACCAAGAGTCAGACATTTAACCAACTGAGCCACCCAGGCACCCGGAGCATCTGACTCTAGATTTCAGCTCAGGTCATGATCTCAGGGTCCAGGGACTGGCCCCACATGGCCTCTCATTTCTGGGCGTGGAGACTGCTTAGGATTCTCTCTCTCCCTTTCCTTTTGCCCCTTCCCCCACCCTCGTGCATGCACATGCTCTCTCGCTCTCTAAATAAACAAACAAATGTAAAACACACTGAAGGAGGAGATTGCCATTGTGTATGGAATGTGGTCTGGTTTCCCAGGCTCCTTCCGCCACTCACCAGTGGTGTAGCCTCTGACAACTCACCTGTGAAATGCGAGAGGAATAAATATCTGCTGCACTTGTCCGTTTTGAGGAACAGAAGGGAAGTTTATGTTAAAATATATGTCAACCATGACAGGTCTATCGCTTAAGATACTATTATTATTGCATTATTTTTTTTTTTAATTTGACATCTTCCTTGAGGTGCTATGGATTTTAGTACAATCTTTTATGCCACTGAATCTCAAACTGTGATTCAATTAATGTTCCAGGAGTTCTGTAAACAATGAAATCACATTTTAATTTTAAGAAATTCAAGTATTTTTAAACTATGATTAAGGGCTATGAAAGACAACTACAGGGGGTGCCTGGGTGGCTCAGTTAGTTAAGCATCTGCCTTTGGCTCAGGTCATGATACCAGGGTCCTGGGGTCGGGCTCCCTGCTCCTCATGGAATCTGCTTCTGCCTCTCCCTCTGATCCTCCTCCCAGCTAGTGCGTGCACACTCTCTGTGTCTCAAATAAATAAATAAAATCTTGAGAAAAAGAAAGACTACAGGATGCCTGCAGAACATTTTGGTGGGGAGAGGGGCTGCTTTGGATTCACGGAACAGGGAAGACTTGCTTGAGGAAGTTATCACTGAGAGCTAAAGATACAGGGGTGCCGGGAAGGCCAAGGGAACAGCATGAGTAGATGCTCTACAACAGGAAAGGGCATGGAGTATTTAAAGAAGTGGAGGCAAGAAGGCCAGCGTGGCTGGAGGGAAAGAATAGCAGTAAGAACCAGGAGATGAGGTTAGCGAGGGAGGCAGGCGGGAGCCAGACCAAGCTCTCAGGACCAAGTTAAACCTTACGTAGGATTCAGAAAGTTTACTTCTCATTTTTTTCTCAATAGCTAATGTATTTTCCTTCATTTGGCCACTAGTCAGAATGAGAAATAAAAATACCAAAATATTAAGGCCCCCTGGCCAACCTGACCAAGAAAAGCCCCAGAGCAGCAGGGCATGAGGGCTTAGTACAGAGGGATGCTGCGGAAACGTTTGCTGCATGAATAAGTGACTGAAAGAATAAATGAAAGCCCTCCAGTTTAACCACGAGTTTATCAATGATTCTGCCCAAAGAACTGGAAACGAACTCAGAAGGCCCTCAGCTTCGGACTAGAGCTTCAGCCACTGAGAGCCACCACGCCACCCCACCTTCCATAGCAGAGAGTGGATTGCTGGGCTTCGGTCCGTGTCTTTCATTTTAACTTACCTTCCTATGTCATGAAATCAAACACCCATACAAAGTCTCTAAATTAGAAGAGGCTTTTAAAGCATGTCATGTAAAGCCTTCCACTTCCTCTCTCAAGCCCCAAACCTCAATTTCTTTCACCCTCCGTACCCACTGATCTCCACTCTCTACCCCCAGCGCCTCCTGCGACCAGCGTCTTTTCGTCTCTCCGACAACCATGACTGTTAACATGATTCTT
Organism: Callorhinus ursinus; assembly: GCF_003265705.2. Classification (NCBI taxonomy): domain Eukaryota; kingdom Metazoa; phylum Chordata; class Mammalia; order Carnivora; family Otariidae; genus Callorhinus; species Callorhinus ursinus. The sequence continues at coordinate 52,165,712 of NW_027397071.1, read as the reverse complement.
CCTTAAGCCAAAACCTGCCTCTCCATAGCATCCTTTCATGAGCCTTAGTTCTATTCCTCTGAGGATATACAGATTAAGTCTACTTCCCCTTTCAAATAAGAACCTGTCAGAAATTTTCTCCCTCCCTTTGCTCCACGGAAATCATGTTTCAGCTTTAGATTGGAAACTTGGAGTTCTATCCCCAGTGAAGATTCCAGCATCCCAGGTTCATGGGCACAAACCACAGTGCTCACAGGTGGTGTCTATATGTCCTTGTTATGTGCTTTAGGTCTTCATATGAGGAGTTCAGTAAAATAAACATTAGGACCTTTGGCAGCTAGAGCTAAGGTTTGAGTTCAATTTGAAGTCTCCTGTGAAATATGTTGGGTGGTTTGAACTCCGACACTTGTGAATATTAGCTCACACAGTAAAACTATCATGACTAATTCAACCCAACTGGAGGAAGTTATTGGCAGGGTGCAGGGTAGCAGGGGTTACTTAAAGCATTGCTTTTAGAGAAAGTAAAGTTGCATGAAGACTGAATGATTTGTTAACCCCCAGAGAAGGTGTTACATATAGGTCAAACCTGAGTTCATTGGCGGGGCAGCGGTGGTGAAGGGCTCCAGCTATAAATTCACCTTATTTCAGCATTTATAACAATGGGGCTCAGAAGAACTTTGAAGAGTGTCCACAATAATTTAATAAAGCTTATTTTTGTTATATAGGTCTGCTTGAAATAGGGCTATGATCTTTATCTTTTTTTTTCTTTATGACCAACCACTAGGGAGAGTGATTTCTTGACCTTATTGTCAGAAGTAGGATTCTCCTCGTTCTCTCAAGCAGACATCTGTAGCAAGAGAAGGAAAGTTCCATGACCCCTTGAAGCCTTTGGTCAACAGTGTGGCATACCATGGCAGTAATCTCTGGGCCTCCATTTGGCTGAATGACTCTAACTCTAACCCAGATGTACTCTTTTATAGCTTAATGATTTGTTCTTCCAGGCACTCTGATGAAGTAGAAACAGTTCTCTAGAACCCAGTGCAACTAGTTTTTATTCCTCATTTCTGTTTCTAATTAATTGTTGAGCAATTAGATTGAAACTTGATCTGCAGTAATCACTATAATATTGCACCGTGACAAAGGTTCTTAATAATGATCTTGCATCACCCCCAAAAGTAAGATGTGCTAGAGAAAGAGGGAAACACTTGCAGGGCAAATCTTTCTTAATTCATTCAATTACAAATGCAATATTTTGCACTGAAACAATGCCTATTATCTGAATCAATTAGGTCTTTCAGCAAGCACCCTGGCAAATGGGATGGATACAGGAAGATGCAAAGGTTAAGTGAGTAACTGGAGGCTGAAATGATGGGAGGCCGTGGCAGAATTCAGCAGGGGATCCTTCTTGCTAACTACAATAGCCCAGAGCCAACAGTCACAATCTAAATTAAACACCCCTAACCCAAGAGAGTCACAGAGATGTCACAATCACACCAGAAAAATTACAACCAGGGCTCGCCTCAAAACTCTGAACACACATCAGAGGAAGAGGGTACACTGTTCTTACCCTCGATTTCTTCCGTTGGAAAAATGACGGTGGTGCCATTTCTAATTCAGTGTTATGCTGGGAAGGTTGCAAATTAATTACAATTATGCCTTCTTTGTGCCAAGTGATAATTTACTGCAATTAATTATCAAAAGATCTACTGCTGTCAATTATGATACTTGCTCTTGAGGGGGGGGAGCTATTTGTGAACATCTGAAATCTGTACCAAAGTTATGTTTTGCCCTTTTTTTCCCACTTCCAATTAAGCTAGTATAATTTGTTTTCATTATACCAAACACAATGGAAAAACTAACAACATTACTCTAACCTTTTTCTTAATCTAAACATTATCTAGACTTCCACTGAGTCAACACGCCTATTGTTACACCTGCAAGTCGTACATAGAGGGAGGCATACTTCAGAATTAATGAGCGCAGCTGTGGTCTCTCTTACATTCAGCACTTGTAAAACAGACCTCTTTAAAGTGCCATTATCACAATATTGATAGAGTTATTTATAGCATTGCAAACGCTCCCAGTCATAACAGAGGGCTTGTTATCCACAGCGAGTTCATGCTGCTGTCATCCTCTGGCCTCCATCCAGCGCTGAGGAGTAGGCACCAGGTGGACCATCTTTCACAAATGAGCTCTAAAAGACATCTGAAAAACTTTTCTCAAAGTGAACATGATCGCCAGGAGCCAGTCAGGTGGCTGAGCCAATGGGGCCGAGCCCAGGTCTATGAGACATGCCACCATGAACTGACCCAGCAGAGTTCTGCTGGGAAATAGGAAACTCAAGGGCAAGATCAGTGCTGTTTCTAAGTAAGTCAAAGAGATGTCCTTGCTGTGGGGCAGTGTCAGGAGAAGTTGTTTGTCTCCATGCCTTTGCTCAGGCTCTCCCATTCCACAGAGGGTGATCTTTTCCTCTTCTCTTCGTGCATAGAAATTCCTCATTTGCATCTTTTCCCCCATTAAATTTTACGCTGTTGGTGGGTGAAGCATACACCTTATTTTTCCTATTATCACATGTAATCACATCACACTCTATCATTAGCACTCTCAATTTATTTAAGAATTCTTTACCATGCACCAGCCATGTGGTAAACACTGCCCAGGTCCCACAAAACAACTGTATATATGAGTCATCCTTTCTTCCCTTAAGAATGTCATAGTCTAGAACAAGGTCCTGTGTTCATCTGCTAAGGGGAACACTCTGGGACCTCTCTGTAGAGAAAGCGAGGGGTTGCTGGAGTAGAATCTAGGTCTCCAGACTCCACGGCCCAGGCCCTTACAAGAGAGGCTGCCTCAGAAACCATCTGTCAGCACAAGGGTGAGAGAGCCGGACTCAGACATCCAGACCTTTTACAGGAGTTGGGGGAATCCCCTCCAGATGTCCCTGAATCCAGGTGGTAGGGCTAAGGGAAAGATCCACAGTGGCTTACAAGGTCTCTGCAAAGTAGGTGACAGTCTGCCTGGGACCCTCAGAGAAAAGTGACAGCAGATGGGCTGATTCCCTGTCACCTTTCAGGTGTGCCCATGGAGGTGGGAAATCTCTAGATTTTTGCACCCAATTTTAGGGACTCACAACCTTATAAAGCCCAGCCAGGGATGCCCCTCACCCATGGGTGGTGGCTGTGAATGGGCCAATTGAGAGAACTGTGTATCAGTTGAATTTAAAATTCCCAAGGGCGATGGCATGCTTTGGCACTGGGGAAAATGCTGTTAATCAGCCTTCCTCCCAGAAGCACATTCTTCCTAAACTGGTTGGCCTGGCTTACATGAATAGTTAAAGCTAGCCAGTCATTCTATATTTTGAAAATGGGTGTTTGGATTCGTAGATTTGATTTCTTTTTCCTATCTGGCTTCTGATCAAATTTACCCCACCTCCCCCACCCCTCCACCATCCCCAGGCGTGCTCCTTGAGAGTGGTAAAGAAGCACACATGCAGATCAAACCTGCCAAGTGAATAGGTCAGGGCCTTTGCCAGCCCCCTCCACGCCTGGGAATAACAGAAACCCAGCTGAGAGGGAGAGATAAGCCCTAATGCATAATCTTCCCCACCCATCCACATCTGAGTTTGCAAATAGGCATTCTAAAGTGACCCTGGCTCAGAGGGTTTTCATAGTGATGTGTTGCAGCCAAACCCTACCCTGAGTTTCATTCCATGGATACTCTATCTCTCACCTGCACGGGCACCCTAAAGGGAGACAGGGTATGCACCCACCACGTGCAGAGTAGCCTGTCACTTATCTCAGGGTGCAAAGCCAAACAGTTGTGTAGATTGCAGAGACCTTGACAGTGAGTCTCCACAGGCCTTCCCCCCTAAAACCCACTGCCTGCGTAGTAGTACTAATGAGGATTTTTCCCTTGCAAAGAAAGGGCAGCTCGGTATGGCAGCTTCCTACAGCCTGGGCACACTATTTCCAAAGTGCTTCTCTGAGAGGCAGTCCCTATCATGGGAAGAGCCTGGTGATGTGGGGGACCCAGGATTCTAGTCCTACCGCTGTATTCCAGTCACTTTTTCCTCCGAGGCTTAGCTTCCTGGTCTGCAAAATGAAGGGGTCAGCCTAGCTGAGAGGTCACAACCTCAGCCGCCCTCTGGGACCAGGCAGGGAACACATTAGTACAGGAGCACCCATCAGGGAGTGTTTGCCACTATGGAGAGCAGAGAAAGCCGGCCCCACCTACAAAGGCATTTTTATTCCAAAATTTTAAAATGTATTTGGACAGCAAATGTATCTGCAATCTAAATCCACCCTGTGACTGCTAGTTGCAAACTCTGGCTTTTGATTACAGCCCCAAAGCAAAATGATACTTAGAATTTCAGCGCTTTTTTTTTTTTAATTTAAGGAGACTTTATTTCAAAAGGATTGAGAATTTTTTTTTTTTTAAGATTTTATTTATCCATTTGACAGAGAGAGACAGCGAGAGAGGGAACACAAGCAGGGGGAGTGGAAGAGGGAGAAGCAGGCTTCCCGCTGAGCAGGGAGCCCTATGCGGGGCTCGATCCCAGCACCCTGGGATCATGACCTGAGCTGAAAGCAGACGCTTAACAACTGAGCCACCCAGGCACCCCGAGAATGTTTTCAATAAAATCGGTGAAATTAAATATATTTAAATGTGAAGTTTTAGCTGAGCGTCCCTTGGCTGGTACTGGTTCGGCTGCTGCCTTGGACATCAGTCCCTTCTGCCCGGGGCATCTGAGACCGACCATGCGTGACGGAGTCCGTGCAGGTGGGCTCTAAATGCTCTCTTGTAGGGTTTAGCCCCCCAGTGCAGCTTTCAGGACCACGGGCTCTGGGCAGGAGCTCCTCACTGCAACAGTTTTTACTTCTCTCCCATCTGCCGGGGAAGGCTGACCCTGCCTGCAGGCCTCATCCTTCCTCTGCCTGTGCCGGACAGAAGGTAGGCAGAGGTGCAGATTCCATTCAAAGCTGGCTCTCCTTAGGAAGACTTGTTGATGATGTTATTGGATTCCCACCAGTCCCCTGCCTGGCCTTTTTGCCTGTGGTAGGGGAGGAAGGAAGGGAGCACCACGGCTCCCCATTATTCTGGCAGCAACTATATGCTTACCTCGATTGCTATAGTTTTCATACTACATTATTAGTTTTATTGTTCCTGTGTTTGTTTCTCCCACTAAAACTGGAAGCTCTGGGGCGCCTGGGTGGCTCAGTCGGTTAAGCGTCTGCCTTTGGCTCAGGTCATGATCCTGGGGTCCTGGGATGGAGTCCCGTGTCGTACTCCCGGCTCTGCTGGGAGTCTGCTTCTCCCTTTGCCCTTCCTCCCACTCATTCTCTCAATCTCTCTCTCTCAAACAAATAAAAATCTTAAAAAAAAAAAAAAGAGCTTCTAGTTTTTTTTTTTTTAAAGATTTTATTTATTTGACAGAGAGAGACACAGTGAGAGAGGGGACACAAGCAGGGGGAGTGGGAGAGGGAGAAGCAGGCTTCCCGCGGAGCAGGGAGCCTGATGCAGGGCTTGATCCCAGGACCCTGGGATCATGACCTGAGCCGAAGGCAAGACGCTTAACAACTGAGCCACCCAGGCGCCCCAAAGCTAGAAACTCTTTGAAGGTACTTTTGTGTCCCCAGTACCTAGCACACTGACATATAGTAGACAACACATTTTTTATATTTTTCCTTACTTCTTGCTTATTGCAAGGATGTTGAATTTATATAAACAAAATAAAAAGATAGGGCATTCTGAGCCTGGGTGTGGGGGGAACACAAACATAATAAACATAATCTATAATTATATATATGTATTTGCATTTGAGGTCTGTCTTTTCCACTCCAGTGAACTGCCAGCACCTAGCACAGTCCCTGGCATGTGGTGTGTGCTGAATTAATATTTTCTGAATGAATGAATGAGAAGAAAAGCATTTTGCAGAATTTCTTGTTTCTGTGGGCCTACCTAAATTGTGTTGGCTTCCCTGCTTTCTCGAACTCACCTACCACCCTCTCCCGTCTTAAGCAGGGTGTTGCTATTTCTCTGTATCTTTGTGTTGGTTGAGAGTCTGGAAATCTTGAAAGAACACTCTATGAACAGCTTGTGTACATACAGGATCAACCAGACTGACAGTTAAATCAGAAAGGTCTTTTTCATAATTCAATTAAACTCCCTTAAATGTAGGCATTAGTCAGGGACATTATTGATGGAGTCTAATTGCATATATTTTCTTACACTTTCACTAAAGCCTATGTTTTAAGTTGCTTGAAAGACTGCTCTCCTTTCTGGAAGGGAACATGCCAAAGCAAGGTTTTAATTCATTACCTTTTGGACATACTGTCATTCCCCAGCTAGCACCAATCCGTTACAGAATGTGATAATCTAATTCCTTATAGGACTCCCAATCCACCTTTTTATAAGAGTTAGCTTCTGGAAAATTCTGAAAGCCTTTCTGCCTTCCATTCATTTAGTCAATCAGTCATTTGACAAACATTTGAGTCCCTATTATGTGCTAGAAATAAAGAGATGAATAATACAACTGTTCTCTAGGAGCATCCAGTCTGATGGGGGAGGTAGATGAATAGTTAATTCCATGTAATGTGCACAATGAATAAGAGATTTGTACAAGACACCATGATAACCCAGAGGAGGACAGAGCTGATTCATGGAGGAGAAGTCAGGGAAGGTTTCGCAGAATGATGTGGGAGCTGAGTTTTAAAGGTGATAGGAATGTGTCGGACAAATAAGGTGGGCTAAGGGCATTCCAGGAAATATAACCATCAGAGCAGATCCATCCACCAGAGCAAGTGAAGAGTAGCTAAACAGCGTGTCCGAGGTGGAGGAGGAGCAAGTCACCAGGAAGGAAAGGCCTTCTGAGGGTAATAGGCACAGCCAGCCTTACACATCAGAACGGGGACCCTAGTGGCCGTAAGCGAAATGGCTACAGGACGGTAGGTGGACTTCATACTTCTAGCTGAAGCCAGACCACTCTAGTACCTCCTCCCCCAGCCTCCTATGGGCTAGCAGTGAGAAGCCCCAGGACTCAGAATGACCTACAGACTGGAAAGAAGTGTGGAGCAACACAATGCTTACCAAAAAAATTGGACAAAGACAGAGGGGAGAGTATCTGAGCCCTATCCTTAAGCCTGACAGTTGCCATTTACCTAACACTCCATGGCAAGGGCTGTCACATGCATCCCCTTTAGTCTCCACAGCCACCGTGCAAGAAAGGAATTTGCTTTCTCATTTCAGAGACAAAAAGACTAAGGCACAAAGGGACACCCTGTGTCAACACAGTGGGAAGGAGTAGAGTCAAAACTCATGCCCCTGTCTGATGGTTCCTTCTACTCCTCTGTGCTACACACTGACCATCCAAGGCTGGGCCTTCATTCACAAGTGAAGCTGAACCATTCTGGAATCAAATGGATTATCAAATGACTCTGAGCTGACTTTGGAACTTTGGTAGAGAATAGGAAAACTCCATGGTTTATTCATCTGATCTGACCAGTCCAGTCCTACTGTCACTCTACAAGGAAATGCTCTCTGCTTCTCTGTAAGTTAATTCCTACACTTGCTTCAAAACCCAGCAAAGGCCAAAGCACTGTTTTCTCCAGAAGCCTCAAACTTGACTGAAGCCTCTTTTTTTAGGCTGTCTAGTGTCTCTGCTTCTTCACTTTATCGTATCACTTCTCACAAGACATTGTAGTTTCTATTTATCTGTTCTCCCCACCCCTGGCCTTCCCCCAGTCTCACTAAACCATGAGTTCCTGATGGGCGCAGACTGTGTTTTACTCATTTCCAGTTCTCAGGACTGAGCTCAGTACCTGGCAAATATATCCTATTGGTTGAATGAATGAGTGAACAGGATGGTGGTGGGTAGGTTAATTCCAATCGTCACAGGTTTTTTCATAGACGTATTTAGTGTGATATGCAAGAATCCAATCTGTTTGCTAGATCTGGAAATTCTGACACAGATGATTAGTAATTAATCTCAGAGCACTGATCCCTAGAAAAATGCTGATGCTTTTAAATTGTTTCCTTTGTAAGCTGTTAGAAGTAGAGATCAGGAGTTGCCGATTTGAGCTCTTGCCCCAACAATGCTACCTGTGTGAACTCAGACAAGTCATTCTACCTCTCTGAAATGAGGAGCTTGGTTTAGACAGGTTCTATCAGTTCTGTCTGGGAGAGTACAATTCACCAGGGTCAGCTTCATATCTTCCCCAAGAGCAGGTTTGAGAGTGAGGAGGGTTGGGGGGAATGGTGGATTTCAACCTTGGGCATGACATGCAGCAGCTGAAGTACACAGAAAAGGAATACTGCTTGGAGTGGATTTGTTCCCTACTGCTGCTATAACAGATAACCCAAACTAGGGTGGGTTAAATAACATAAATGTAACATAAACCTTACAGTTCTGTAGGTGAGAAGTCCAACCTGCATCTTCCCAGGCTAAAAATCAAGGTGTTTGCAGAGCTGTGTTCCCTAGACGAGAGGCTCTGGATGAGAATCCATGTCCTTGTGTTTCCTGTGTCTAGAGGCTACCTACAGCCCGCGGTTCCTGGTGCCGCTCTCCATCTTCCAAGATAGCAACACTGCTTGACTGCGACAGCTCTCCCATCCTCAGATCTCCTTCTCTGAGTCTTCTCTTCAGCTTGCGCCCCCCTCCACCACCACCTTCTACTTTTAAGGGCCTTCACAATTACATTGGATCCACCTGGTTAATCCAGAATCATCTCCCTATATTCAAGGCAGCTGACTTGCAACCTGAATTCCCCTCTGCCATGGAAGGCAACATATTTACAGGTTGCAGGGATTGTGACATTGACATCATTGGGGACCATTATCCTACCACCACATGGGAGAAGGGTGCAGAATGAGCCAGTGTTAGGTATTTTGAGGAGGAAAGCATTATATCGTGGTGGAAAGAGCTCTTTCCCCCTGTGGCTTTGAAATTAGAGACCTGGGAGCAAACAACAACTCCTCCACATGATTGCCCACGAATTTGAACAAATCATGTGATGTTTCTGAGCCTCAGTATCTTCATCTGTAGTAGGGATAACAATAACTACCTCCCAGAAAAATCGAGAAGATACAATATCCCTTTAAGTCAATAAAGCAGTGCTTGGCCAAGACTAGGTGAGACTCAGTGAATGAAGGAGAGCAAAAAGTTGGTTTCAGCTGTACCATTGAGCTAGCAGAGGAGCAAAAGGAAAGAGGGCCTGAAAGGTAAGCATGATCCATACTGTGAAGAGCCTTGAATGCCAAATTTAATTTATAGACCACGAAGTGCTCTCAAAGGCACAGACAGGAACAGTAGTGAATGGCTTGAGCATTCACCAAGCAAGCGAGAATGTCTGATGAATTAGGATGAGCAGCTTTGGCATGACAGTTCCCTAAGGACAGGTACGCTAGGCCTCCTCACATCTAGATTTCACATTTTAAGCCAATAAGTAGAAATAAATCCCCCAACTCTGCTGCTGCTAGTGGCGAACAGCATGTTGCCTCCTAAGCGTTCAGTGCATGTTCACACATAATTTTAATTCTGCTTTAGCTTCAGATTCATAGATTTCCAATTTATCCAACATCTGGAACACCAAGGGCATTGGAAAAGCCATTCTGGGAGGCTGCCACTTACACAGTGGTGCCTCAATAAACATTTGTTGATCAGAAATCCCAAACCTGGGGGAAAAGAAGACTTGGAAGCTAAATGAGATCTTTTGAAGTGGAACGTAATTTGAATTTAACTGTGACCCTATTGAAAATCGTACTTTGCAACTGAACAATAGGTGAAAATCATCAGTTAAGGTTAGCAAAAACACCCAGGAGAGAAAAAAAGAAAATCTAAAATCTTTGAGCATGTGAAGGGAGCATTTTGGACTTATTTTCATTTTTGTCACAACCACACACACACACGCACACAACCTGGAGTAATATATGATTGCAATCATCAAGCAATAACTGTGAACATTCAGAAAAAGTCTCCCTCGTTCCTATGACTATTACATCACAAATATTCCTAACTAATATTTGCTAATCAATAATAAGTTGTTTTGTAAAATTTTCCTCAATCCACAAAGTACCTTTTACACGGCATTTCTAGTTAGCTGGCTAGTTCTACATAAATTGATACATTTTTGACACTTAAAAAATAATGCTTTTTAAATAACTATTTCCTCCTCATTGTAGGATAACACATGAACATTGTGCTTATTGCATTGATGATCTCTGCCAGTGATGTGAATCATTTTACACTCATGGGTAGTGAGTTCCACATGTGTTGACTTTGGCTTCCTGATTTAGAATGCTTGTCAGAGCCTTCATCACAGACCACAGTGTCATTGTGTCTCCAGAAGTTTCTTTTTAATTTGTGGGGCGCCTGGCTGCCTCAGCCAGTAGAGCACATGACTCTTGATCTAAAGTTGTAAGTTCAAGCCCCACGTTGGGTGTAGAGCTTACTTAACAAACAAAGAAACAAAGAACCTCAAATGTACGTTTGTTCCTGAGCAGAGAGCAGAGGAGACAGACTGATATTTGTATGATTGCTTTCTGAGCTGGCCTTTCATGGACATTATCTCACTTGGTCCTCACATCAACCCCACAAGGGAGCAATTATAAGTCCCATTTTATAGATGAGGGTGTGAACCTTAAAGTGTTTAGTATCTTGCCAATGGTCTTTCCACCAGTAAGTGACAGAACCAGATTTGGACCCGGTGTTCTCCACCATCGATGACTCTAGTTTCACTTCCATCTGCCAAGACAACTGGAAAAGGACCATGAAGATAAAACAAGTCATTGGTGAACCAGAACAGATGCTATAAACTACAGGATTGGGTTTGAGAGTCATCCTTACTCTTTGACTTATGTTAAAGAAAACATCACTGAACTAGGAATTACTAGTTTATCTCTAAGAAGAAACCAGGAAAGAGTTCAGTCAATAGATAAATCCCTGAATTGTGGTTGAAAGCAGATAAGAATCACAACCATAATCATGATAATGTTTATTGAGTATTTACCATATGCCAGGCCTTCTTCTAAGCACCTTAGAGATAGTAATTCTTTTATCCTGCAACATCCCTGTAAGGTTGGTACCATTGTCATCCCATTTTATTGATGAGAAAGTAGAGGCACAATGAGGTCACAAGGTAAGCAAGAGAGCTAAGAATCAACGCAGGCAGTCTGGCTTCAGCTCCCATGCTCCTATCCACTCACCCACACTGCCTCTGTAAAGGAGATTCCAGGTCATACAATATCAGTGAACACAGAACCACGCTGATACAAGAGGGTCCTTCCTCCACAGAAATAATGATGCCTGCATGTTTCCAGAACTTTGCAATTTATAAAAAAGGACTTGTTCATTATTGTTCATATCATTCATTCACGATTCATCATCTCAATTGATTCTCATAACATAGTCTGAACGTGCATTTTTATCCATACTGCACAGAGTCTTGCATTCATTTTAACAAATTTGTATTGAGCACTTGTCTTGAGCTACCTTTCAAGGTAGAGAAGTAATCAGAAAGGATCTCATCCTTGCCTGCATGGAACTTACAATATAGCGGACAGGACATTCTTTAGTAAATAATCACATGAGTATGTAATTACAAATTGTACTAAGAGCTATCAGGAATTATGAGAGCACATTACAGAGGATGACCTAGTTACACATTCGAAATCTCACTGATTGATCTGGTCTGGAAGGCATCCCTAAAGAAGTTAGTTTAAGCTAAATTCTAAGAATAATTGAGGATTAATTTAAATTTCACCATATCAGTAAGGAGTTCTCTTCCACCCTATTTAAAATTGCAAGCACTTTCCATACACCTTTCTCCTTCCTATTCTTCCATATCAATTATCATCTTCTAACATACAATTTACTCATTATTATGTCCATTTTGGTCTGAGTAACCCCCTCTAAACTAGAATGTAAGGTCTATGAGGGTTCTTTAATTAGTTTCATTAACTCAATTGTTTGGCACTTATAGACACTCAGTTAATACTTGTTGAATGAATGAATGAATGAACAAATGAAGGAACTAGGGGAAGGGGCCCAGGGGTATAGGGACCAGTGATAAGGGGGAGGGGCAAATTTCTCAGTAGAGAGATTCCTCTTTCGAAGGTTCTGGGGTAGGAGAATAGATCACGTTTTGAAGAAACGCAAGAAGGCTGTCTGGAACGTAGAGAAAAGCACAAGGGGGGGGAGTGGCAGAAGAGGAAGTGGAAAGGGAAAATTGGGCCATGCCATAGGAAATGGGAAGTCAGAGTATACAATCTCCAAAAAGAAACCATATGTGCAGTTCACGTTAGAGCTAGCCGACCGTGCTGTCTCTTACACTTCTCTAAGAATACAGAGCTACTCTCTCCTCGTAGGAAAAAGAGCCAAGCTTCGGCAGAGGGCAGGGAGCCGCAGAATACTCAGATGAGGGGAATATTTCATATATTATTAAAATACGGTCACTTCACATGCTCGAGGCAGAAAATCTTGATGACTATGGTTGATTTATGAGCAGCTGGATATTAATGCATGGGGATGTCGAAGTGTGTGAATTGTGAAGAGTTTCCTAATTCTGGTTTGTTAAGATGTAATATTAAAAAAGTGGCATCCTAGATCATTACTGTCTCAGCTAGAGATAATTGATCTTGTGGCAGATAGCCAGCATTGTTGGAGGAAAGAGAATGTTACAGGGGGCCAGCAACACCAGACATTGCAGGACCCACTGGCAGATTCCTACCTGCCTGCCCCAAAGCATCCTGGTCCTCTTAGGGGAAAGAGCCAAGTGTTCCGTCGGACAGGATGGTGGATGGTACGCTCTTTTATGTCCACCTGGCTCCGAAGAGAGAGGTTTGTGTCTTTTAATTAAAACAGACCTTTGTCATACTAGTGTTTTGACTTGAAGCTTATTTAATACAGACTCCCAGACTATGCCTACCATGTGGTAAGACTCATGAAACCCTGTGGCACAGAATTACAGGAGGTGCTTTGGGCTTGCTTCTGTCAAACAAATTAAATGCCTGCACTTCATACACTTTGCAAGGCCAAATTAAACGCTCGTCAAAGGGGAGATGGCTTTTCATGTGCTGTGCCTACAGCCTCCTTGACACCAGCTAGCTTTCTCAACAAAGCCCAAACTGTCTTCACTGAATACATGAGGATGGCATTTTTATCTCCTAGGCAGTCATTTCTAAGATTTAAGCCTTCCCTAAAAGGATGCTTCTTATTCCAACTACTCTGAAATTCTAGTTAGTACATAGAGGATCTTAGCCACCACAGATATTCTTACAAATAAATGTTGCCACAGCCGTCAGCTATCCATTTTGCCCAGAAGGTAATTTATAGCAAATTAAATGGGACCACCATTCCAGAAACTCTTACCAAAATGCATTGCTAAAAGCCTTTGGAGAATGGCTATTTGTAAATTGAGCTATGAGAACTTAACTATGCGATTCCATTTTCTGACATGATCACTGTGAATGCTCCAGTTGCTATAAACTAGAGACATCTAGCTCCCTGTTTAGATTAAAATCTAGACAAAACCTAACCTAAGAATGCCTGGTTGCGGTCTCACCAGCCAGGTATTTACCTGGGAAATGCTTTAAGGAAGTAGGACCTGGTTCTAAGTTATTGCCTTATCTTCCCCAGTCCTTATACTCATTCTGGAAACTCACATGCCAAAGGCTCAAAGAGACCTGGAAAGAACATCTGGCCAAGTAATTCTCAAATACAAGTCAGCTGAATAGCTACATTAGAATTACCTGAGGTGCTTATTAAAAATACAATTTTCCTGGGTGCCTGGGTGGCTCAGTTGGTTAAGCATCTGCCTTCCGCTCAGGTCATGATCCCGGGGTCCTAGGATCATGTCCCACATCCAGGCTCCCTGCTTAGCATTGAATCTGCTTCTCCCTCTCCCACTGCCACTCCCCCCTATTTGTGCTCACTCTCTCAAATAAATAAATAAAATCTTAAAAGAAATACAATTTTCCAGACCCTACCCCAGACCTACTAAAATAAGAGCCCTGGTTGTAGAACCTAGAGATCCGTGTTAGTAATGAGTTCCTCAAGTGATTTTGATCTTTAATCATCACACTTGAGAACCACTGAATTCTGTTCCATCCCTCACCCCCCAATCAGGATGATACACAAGTCCTCTTGGCAGAAGAGCCCCTATATAGAGATACAATAAACAGTGCCCCCCCTTTTTAATTATTATTATTTAGGAACAGAGAAAGGCCTCGAGTTATCAACATTCATTTCACATCTTCATCCTATGATCTGAGTTAGGTTGGGCATTACATCACAAGGAAGAATAATTCAACATTCAAGTCAGTACACAAAGGGTTCAGATCTAGTGAGTGGGTTACAGTGGCTGGAGGTTCTAGGCAAGGTAATAGTCAGTATCAAGTACCCGATACATCCAGTTGGAGTAGGACTCCAGCAAGTAGCTGCTCTAATAGGAAACACAAGTCTGAGACCATCAGGGGAAGGGGCCAACCAAACTTGGGTGAGAGCCCAAGATGAGTAATTATAATAACAGCTAGCATTTACAGGGTTTAATATGTGCCAAACACTGTTCCAAGAACTTTCCATGTATTAAATCATTTAATCCTGACAGTGGTCCCTTCACATAGGCACTGTTATTAACATCATTTTACAAATGAGGAAACTGAAGCACAGAGGAGTTAAGTAACTTGCCCAAGGTCACACAGATGGTGAGCGGCTGAGTGGGATTCCGAACCAGGCAGAGTGACTCTAGAATCCACATCTTCAATCATTAAATCACATTGCTTCCTCAGAAGGCTGATGAGAAGGATAATGCACCAGTCAACAGGGGAATGGAGCACTCCATGAGAAAAGCCAGCCTTAAGGTGAAGGCACAGGTCAGCCTACCAGTCATTTTAAAAAAAGACTACATCTTGGTGAACGAGCAGGACACTTGAGGCACAATGAATCTAGACCCTACAGCAGCAAGACTAATTCCAAACCGACCTCACCCCCAGGGATGGAGTATAGGGTCCCCCTTGGTCCCTGCTCTAGAAGGGACTGGCTCAGGAAAGAAAGGGGTTGGGCATTGTCTTAGCTCAGGCTGTCCAACAAAATGCCATAGACCAGGTGGCATAAACAACAGAAACTGATTTTCTCACAGTTCCAGAGGTAAGAAGTCTGAGATCAGGATGCCAGTATGGCTGGGCTCTGGTAAGAGCTCCCTTTCTGCCTTGCAGATGGCCACTTTCTGCGTGCCCCCATGGCTTTTCCTCCATGCCTGTGTGTGAAGAGAGAGATTGCTCTCTCCTCCTCTTCTAAGACTACCAGTCCTATCAAGCGAGGACCCCCCCCCCACTTATGACCTCATTTAACAACTTCCTAAAAGCCCTATCTCCAAATGCAGTCGTCACCTTGGGGGCTAAAGGGGCCAAAGCTTCAACATATGGACACAATTCAGTCCACAGCAGGCATTTAGATGTAATGGGAACAACAATGATCCAACATCAGCAATGACAATAGAAATTCCTACCGTTGAGTGAATGCCTCTTGTGTGCCAGACACTGAGCTAAGCACTTCATGTATCACATCTCATTTACCCAATGCTCTACAAGTTCAGTAGTAATTATGAGAGACAGCAGGGAGAGGAGCTGAGGGAAGGGGAGAGAAGCTGACTCCCCGTTGAGCAGGGAGCCCGATGCGGGGCCCGATCCCACAACCCCAAGATCACGACCTCAGCCAAAATCAAAAGTCAGTTGCTTAGCTGACTGAGCCACCCAGACGCCCCAATAAACCCATTTTTTTAGATGAGGATGTCTTTGAAAGTCTGAATAAAGCTATAAATCCTCTCCCTGGAAAAATATATACAAACACAACATTTTATATATAATTTTAGGGGGCCTCCCAGCCATCTAGAGCATAAAGTGGAAGCATAGAATAAACATGGATTTTTCTCCCTATTATCAGGATCTCAAGTAGCCATATTATAGAGTGAAGGCAACTTTTGCATGAATTTCTAAGCGAAAGCACATACCCCAAACAACCTCAATGTTATAAAACAGGTTGTACTGGGCTAAACCCCTGGGGGAATAAGCTCACGGTCCCAGCTGGGGATAATGAGGGTGCACCAGTGCCCCCTCTTCTCTGCAAATAGATTTGATAAGGGAAGAGGAAAATGGCTTTTAAAGAGGTTCCAAAAGAGCAGGCTGAGGACACAGGAGAGCGGGGGTCTAGAACTCAGATGCAGCCTGGGTCAGCAGAGAAGGAAAGGGCTGATACGGATCTGGCTTCACAGGAAGGGAGGGGGCAGCTGTCATCCGACAGGACCACCCCTCAGCAGCTCACCATCTCCGTGAGGTGGGGACACATCTTCATTTTTTAAAAGTAAAAATATCCAGATCTTTATGTAAAATCTCCCCTTTTCAAATGTCCGCCTTGGAAGACACGCAGCCTAAGAAGAATCTCATCCTCTACATGCCTCATTTTCTCCATCAGCCACATAATAATTATAGGACGATGAGTCACATAGCGTTTCTCAGGAGATCAAAAGAAAGAGGTATATAAAGATGCTTTTTAAACTATAAAATGCCGTCGAGGTGTTAACAGAGAAACCCACAAAGAACAAGTTTTCTCCCAGGGTCATGATGCTGTATTGAAGAGCCGTGTGTCACACACCTATAGAACCTGTGCAAGAGCAAGAGGGACCTTTTTAAAATGTAAATCAGATTATTTCCTCCCTGGCTTAAACTCTCAAGTGGCTTCCCATCCTCCTTCAAATAAAATGAAAGCTATGCGAGATCTGGGAAACGTCCACCTGGCAGAGCTGACTTTGCTCTCGCTAGGACACTCCAGCCACCACACGCTTGTTTCTTTCTTTCTTTCTTTCTTTTTTAATGTTATGTTAGTTAGATGCAGTGTTCCATGATTCATTGTTTGCGTATAACACCCAGTGTTCTCACCCTCCTTAATACCCATCACCGGCCTAACCCATCCCCCAACCCCACCCCCCCCCGAAACCCCCCGTTTTTTTCCCAGATTCCCTAGTTCTTCATGGTTCGTCCCCCCCCTCTGACCCCCCCCCCATTTTTCCCTTTCTTCTCCTAATGTCCTCCATGATCTTCCTTATGTTCCACATATGAGTAAAACCATATGATAATCGGCTTTCTCTGCTTGACTTTTTTCACTTAGCATAATCTCCTCCAGTCCCATCCATGTTGATGTAAAAGCTGGGTATTCATCCTTTCTGATGGCTGAGTAATATTCCATTGTATATATGGACCACATCTTTATCCATTCATCTGTTGAAGGGCATCTTGGCTCCTTCCACAGTATGGCTATTGTGGACATTGCTGCTATGAATATTGGGGTTGCATGTACCCCTCCCTTCTTTTCACTACATCTTTATCTTTGGGGTAAATACCCAGTAGTGCAATTGCTGGGTAATAGGGTAGCTCTATTTTTAACTTTTTGAGGAGCCTCCACACTGTTTTCCAAAGGCTGTACCAACTTGCATTCCCACCAACAGTATAAGAGGGTTCCCCTTTCTCCACAACCTCTCCAACATTTGTTGTTTCTTACCTTGTCAATTTTTGCCATTCTAACTTGTGTAAGGTGGTATCTCAATGTGGTTTTGATTTGAGTTTCCCTGATGGCTAATGATGATGAACATTTTTTCATGTGTCTGTTGGCCATTTGTATGTCTTCTTTGGAGAAGTGTCTGTTCATATGTTCTGCCCATTTTTTGACTTGATTATTTGGGGTTTTTTTGTGGGTGTTGAGTTTGAGAAGTTCTCTATAGATCTTGGATACCAGCCCTTTACCTGTAGTGTCATTTGCAAATATCTTCTCCCATTCCGTGGGTTGTCTCTTTGTTTTGTCATGCGCTTGTTTCTATTCCTCAACCACAACAGGCGCTTTCTCCTCTTGGGGCCCAGGACCTAGGCTGCCCCTTGGCTGGAATGCGCTGCCACTGACCTTCTCCAGGTGGTCTCGTCATGCAGCTTTCAGCTTAACATCACCTTCTGGAAGAGGTATCCCAATCCAGAGGAGCCACTGATCACTCTCGGCAATGGCACCTTATTTAGTTCTTGAGGTAGCCCTTCTGACTGTCTGACATGGTTCTTGAGT
Source organism: Callorhinus ursinus (assembly GCF_003265705.2). Taxonomy (NCBI): domain Eukaryota; kingdom Metazoa; phylum Chordata; class Mammalia; order Carnivora; family Otariidae; genus Callorhinus; species Callorhinus ursinus. The sequence goes on along the minus strand of NW_027397071.1, from coordinate 52,147,639 downwards.
TTTACTGGCTTGCTTGTCTAACAAATGTGTCCTCCTACTAGCAATAAGCTCAATTAGAAGGGACCTAGATGGTCTTATTCACTAGTGTATCCATCAGCCTCTGAAACAGGTCTGGTACATAGTTGGAACGATAGACATCCGTCAAAGGAATAAAGTCTTAAAATCGGGATTAGAGTAGAGAGTTTAGTAGAAGAAAGCACGCTGGACTGGGCCAATGGGGTTTCCTGGGCCCCATGGCACATTTATTGAATCAGAATCTCTACAAATGTGGGTCAGGTATCTGAAGTTGTAATAAACACCTCAGGTGGGTACTTCTGATACAGGTGACTTTAGAATACACTTTTTAAAAATACTTATTAAATAAAAAATCACTGAACATATGTGCTAGGGTTATAGAAAGTGAGGAAGATAAACAAACGAAATCACCCTGGTGCAGTAACTGCTATTTGAGAAGTGGTATGGAAGAAAAAGAGGAAGACACGCAGCTTCATTGGATAAAAGGTCAGGAAAGCCTTCCTAAAGGAGGAGCACCTGGCTTAAATTTGAAAGGCAAGTGTGAATTGGCCACACAAAGAGTTGAAGGTGGAGAAGTTGTCATGAGCTAGGGTCACAAAGCCTGTAGGCCATGTTAGAAGATGTGATTTTATATTAATCATGTTAAACGTATTCATTATAGGCTCTATCTCTGAAATCTTCCTCGCCCACCTCAACTTTCACCAATCCCTCTTGCCTTGAATATCCTATAGCACTGTTCTCCATCCCAGGGGCAGGTTGCCCCTGACTACATACTCAGATTTTTGTCTCACTGACATGCATGTATATCTTTTTGGCCCTCAGTTCACAAAAGGCCATTCAAGCCTAAAGCTATGGCTCTCTTCCCCACAGTATGTCCTCATACCATCTTGCACAGTTCTAAGCACCGAGATGGCAGTGCACAAATTCTTGATGAATTGAACACGGGCAATGGCCATGAATGACAAACAATAGCAGTGGGAGATCAGTGGGGAGGCTGATAACTAGGAAAAATGGCACACATGGTGAGGAGGCTGGAAGGCTGGGAGGGAAGCTCCATGAGGATAGGGATCATATTTGTGAGGCTTCCTCTTGTTGCCAAGTGACCAGCTGAGTGCCCCATCTTATCTGTTGATAAAAATCAATGAATAAAATATGCTCCAATTTTCTCAAAAGAACTGTAAGTCATACTTATTTGTATGTGTAGTCCTACTTCCAAGGACAGACTATGCCTTTGGAGCCCTCTGTTTAGGCTCCTGAGTTGTGAGCTGGCATTGGTTTTATGCACAATGTATTATACATGTCAATATATACTTTGGAGGATATGCCAAGCTGCGTTCATACACAAACTGGCTTGATTATTCTTCTTTATCTAGTACGTCAGGATACATAGACAACAGATGGAGAATAGATTGGAACTTCCATGATAAGTAAGTCAGGTTGGTTGAGAATGGCTGTCTGGGCTCCGTGGGAAAATGAGACACAATCTATTGGTGATGTCTATTGGTCACAGGTGAAGGATGTGGTAATTGGAAGACACAAGAGCCATACATCCCCCATCCCTGATAGACATTGTCTTTAATGTGGGTTTCTGAAAGATTATTGGCACAATCTAAATGCTCAACATCACCCTTATAAACTGTGTGCTTGTGACTCCATCCTTTAACTTTCTTACTATAAAATAAAACACATATATCTAAAACATATTACTAAACAAAAATATGTAAGATATGCATATACAGTTCAACAATTTGTCCAAAGTGAACATGTGTGATACTACCACCCAGGTCAAGAAATGGAACACGATCAGTTTCTTACAAACTCCTCTCTTTGGCTCCCTCCTGCCCATCACTATCCTGATTTTTAAGTATAACACTTCCTTATCCTCTTTCACAGTTTCCCCACCTAAGTATGTATCCCTAAGCACCAGAGTTTGGTTTTGCTTTGTTTCTTTCTCTTTTTGGTATTTATACAAATTGAATCACATACTATACATTCTTTTGTGTTGGCTTCTTTTGACCAATATTATGTTCGCGAGCTTGGTTGATTTTGCTGCAGGTAGTTGTATGTAGCTCATTCATTTTTCACTGCTGTATTAAAAAGTATGATTATATGACAATTCTATTTATCCAGTCCACAAGTGATGGGCAGTCAGACTGTTATCAATTTTTAAGTTTAAATAATGCTGCTATGAACTTTCTTATACACATTTCTTGGAGCACACTTTTCTGTTGGATCTATGCCTAGAGAGTAATTGTTCGTAAGGTCATAAGGTATTCTTATGTTCCACCTTAGTAGATAATTCCAAACTGTTTTCCATAGTAGTTGCATCCATTTCCCTTCCACCAGCAATGAATGAGAAGGTCAGTTGCTTATATTCTCACCCACAGTTGGTTCTGTAGTCTGTTAATTCTAGCCCCTCTAAAATGTGTGTGATATTTTATTGTGCTTTTCATTTTTATTTCCTAATGACTAATGAGCATCTTTTATATAATTTTTGAATACCCTCTTCTGTGAAGTGCCAGTTCAGGTCTATGTGCCAGATTTGTCGTTTTCTTTTTTAAATTATAGGAATTGGGTTTTTATTGGGTTTTTTTAGATTTTATTTATTTATTTTAGAGAGAGAGAGAAAGTGTGAGCAGGGGGAGGGGCAAAGGGAGAGAGAGAGAGAATCCCAAGCAGACTCCCCCTGGAGCCCCACACAGGGCTCCATCTCAGGACCCTGAGATCATGACCTGAACCAAAATCAAGAGTCTGATGCTTAACCGACTGGGTCGCCCAGGCATCCCTATAAGAGTTATTTTTATCTGTTCTAGACACAAGCCTCTATGAGTTATTAACATCTTCTGTTACAAACATCTTCTCCTAGTGGGGTCTTCCTTTCCACTCTCCTAGTGGTGTACTCAGAAGAAAAGAAATTCTTAATTTTATGTCATCTTTTATATCAATATTTCTCTTTAAAGTTTGTGCTTTATCTTGTCCACTCTAAGAAACATTTCCCCGTCCTAAGGTTGTAAAGATACATTATATTACTTTCTAGAGGTTTTGTTGTTTTATCTCTCACTTTTAGAGCCACAGCTACCTGGGATTTATTCATTTGTTTGTTTCTTTGTTTGAGGTTTGCTGTGAAGCAGTAAGTCATCTCATTCTTTCCTAAAGGATAGCCAACTGACCCAGTATTGCAAAAGACTCCCCTGAAGCAGTATCTTTCTCTTCAATCAGATGGCCATATATGTACAGGTTCCTGGGATCCCTATTTTATCTTTTTATTCAGGTGGCAATGCCACAGTGATTTCTGCAGTCTTCCCATCCAGTGGAGCAAATCCTCCCACTATTCCTCTTCATCAAGGGTCTTAGCTGTTCTTGGCCATTTTCATTAACATGTGCATTTAGAATAATCTTTTCAAGTTCCATTTTAAAAATTCTGTCATCTATACAATCTACAGATCATTTTGGAGAGAAATAATATATTTATAAAACAATATTGTCCAATTACATACATAGTATCTCCCTCCTTTTATTGAAGGATTTTTTACACAATATTATTCTTTTATTGAGGTTTATTTCTAAGTACTTGGGACTTTTAACATTATTAAAAAGAACACATTTTTAAATTTCATTTTATAATTGAAGCTGGTATATAGAATGCCATGTTTTTGTATATTGATCTTGTATCCAGTGATCTGCTAAGCTCACTTGTTAATGCTAATAATGCATACATATTTTGGATTTTACATACCTAATGTCATCATATACAAGTAATAGTTGATTTCTTCCTTTCTAATCCTCATACATTTTATTTCTTTTGTTGCCCTGCTACACTAGCTAGGATCAGTACAATATTGAATGGAATAGAATAGTAGTGATAGTAGTCATCCTATGCTGTGCCCGATCTCAAAGCTTTTAATATTTTATCATTAAGTATAGTGTTTGCTGTTGGGTTTTGGTAGCTACTCTTTTCCTGATTAAGGAAGTTTCTTTGTATTCCTAGTTTGCTAGGTTTTTTCTTAAATCATAAATGGATGTTGAATTTTATCAGACACTTTTTCTCCATGTATTTAGATGATCACATAAAATTTCTTTTATTCAGCAAATGCAGTATATTTGTTGAGTTTCAAATAGCAAACCAACCTTGAATTCCTGGAATAAACCCAAATTGGTAATGATTTATTATCCTTTTCTGTATTGCTGAAATTTCCTTGCTAATAGTTTGGTTAGAATTTTTATATCTCTGTTCATAAGAGAGATTGGTATATAATTTTATTCTCTTAAACTGTCCTCATCAAGTTTTGGTATTAAGGTAATGCTGACTTTATAAATCAAATAGAGTAATACTCCCCTTTTGCTATTTTCTGGAAGTTTTTGGAAGATCAGCAATATTTCTTCTTCAAAGGATAGGTAGAATTTGCTAGGAAAGCCATCTCATTCTAGATTTGCTTTTTAAAAAAAGTTGTTTTTTTTTTAAGTTTTAAGTATGGATTCAATTTCTCTAATAATTATTATCAAACTATTCACACTTTCTCTTTCTACTTTTATCCATTTTGGTAAGTCGTGTTTTTTAGGGAATTTGTCTATTTCATCCAAATTCTCGAATGTATTTGCATAAAGTTATTCATATCCCTTTCATTCAGGTTTTCAATGTGTGTAGTGTCTGTAACCAGGTCTCTTTTTCATTTGTGACACTGATTATTTGTCCATTATTTTCCATTTCCTTTTTTCCTCAATCAGCTTCATGAAGGATTTATCAACTTTATTAGACTTTCCAAATTAACTTTTGGATTTGTTGATCCTTTCTGCTCTATGTGTGTTTCCTATTTCATTTGTTTCTGCTCTAGTCTTTATTTCCTACCTTCTATTTTGTTTGAGTTTAATTTTCTGCTTTATCTCTAAATTATTGCAATAGATAATCAGCTCATTGATTTTCAGTCTTTCTTCTTTCCTAATATATGATTTTGAAGCTAGAGATTTCCCACTCAGCATGGCGTTAGCTGTATCCCACAAGTCTTGATACATATTTTTCATTAATATTTAGTTTAAATTATTTTCTAATTTCCATAGTCATTTCTTCTTTGAACTAGGGGACTATAAAACTATATTTATTAATTTCCATATATTTGTAGTTATCTTTTTGTTATTGATTTGTAGCTTAATTGCATGGGGAAAATTTTTTTTAAGTTTTTGGTATTTTCTTTATGGTCTAGAATTTTGCATGTGCTTGGAAAAGATTTATATTTTGCCATTATTTGTTGTTTTATTATATACGTATACATATACATTATATATGTATATATGTATACATTGTTGTTTTATTATATATGTATACATATATATTATATATATACATATGTATATATGTATACATATATATGTGTGTGTGTGTATATATATATATATATATCCATTAAATAAAATGTGAGCATAATGTTTCTCAAATCCTCTATATATTCTTACTGATTTTTGACCTGCAGGTTCTATAATATTTTGAAAGTGATTATTAAAATTTCCCATTATGGGGCCGCCTGGGTGGCTCAGTCGTTAAGTGTCTGCCTTCGGCTCAGGTCATGGTCCCAGGGTCCTGGGATCGAGCCCCACATAGGGCTCCCTGCTCCGCGGGAAACCTGCTTCTCCCTCTCCCACTCCCCCTGCTTGTGTTCCCTCTCTCGCTGTCTCTCTCTCTCTGTCATATAAATAAATAAAATCTTTAAAAAAATATTTCCCATTATGATTATGAGTTAGTCTATTTCATATTTTAGTTTTGTAAATTCTTGCTTTATATATTTTTGTGCCTATTATTAGGAATGTAGGCATTTCCTGTAATTAAATCTTTTATCAAGGCAAAGTGTCTCCATGTCTAGTAATTTTTGTAAGCATTATAAAATATATAGCTATAACATTTTATGTCTGGCTAGGACTTATGTTATGTATATTTTTTTTCTCCTTTCCTTCAACTTTTCTGTATTTTTATGCTAAGGTATATCTCTTACAGAAATGTTAAACATAGTAATTTTAAAGTTTGTGTCTTGTAATTCCTATATCTAGAATCTCTGTGGGTCTGTTTCTGTTGCCTATTGGTTTTGTTAGTTTCCATTCCTGTCATCTTATCTCCTCACATGCCTATTTATTTTCTTTTATTACATAATAGTCATTGTAATTGAGCATTTGTTTATAGAATTAATCTGTGGCCTAGGATGACATTATCTTCCCCACAGAGGATTTACATTTATCTCTGCCTTCAAGCCATAATCACTTCAATCCAATTTAAAGACGATTCAAAACTAGTCTTAGTCCCTGCTGGGGCCTCTCTATTTCTGGTTCACTTATACTCCTGATCACCACCCCTTAGCTACCCTCTCTAGAATGGGGAAGTCCCCTAGTGGGAAAGTAGGCCCAAATGCTAAGCTTACTTTGGGGGCATTCTTCACTACCTTGTCAGTTCTCTAATGCCTTAAAGCGATATTTTTATATTTTCATCAGTTTTTCTCATTGTCTTCAACAAGATGATCAGTTCAAATTACCTTGTCTACCATTACTAGATAGACATACAAGTCTGTTCCACTTGTTTTGATAAAGCTGGGAGGATATAAGTAATCATAATTTGTATTACATAAATATATACATAGCTACATAATAAATTACATATTTTATTGTTATGCTTTCTTATTATGATTGCCTTCTTATTACAAAAGTTATACATTCTCACTGGCAAAATTTTAGAAAATAGAACATAAAAAGGAAGAAAATAAAAATCACTTATAAGTTCACCATTCTGAAATATAGTTCCTTCTTATTTTCTTCCTATGCATATATACATTTTTAACAAAAATAAGATCACACTGTGCTTATTTTATAATAGAATTTATTCATTTACCATATCATAACATCTTGATAGTTTTATGATATTCTCTAGTGTGTAGGTGTACCATAAGTCATTTGAACAATTCTCTAAAAGTGTATATCAAAATTTTTCTAATTATTCATCATTATAAAACCACTGTCACAAACAAACCTTATTTTGTCAGATTTTTTAACAGTTCATGATTATTTCCATAGGATAAATTCCTACAAGTGGAGTTACTGTTCCAAAGATAGAAAGCATTATATATATTGCCAAGCTGTCCTCCAGAAAAGCATTATCAATGTACACTTATACCAACAGTGTTTGAGAGCAATATTGTTCAACTCCTAAAATCAGATTAGAACTTCTGAGAAGTTATTTCCTTGCCAACATAGGTGAGATTTGCCATTTTAAAGCAATTTTAAAAGGATTCTAAATGTTCTCTGTCCTGCCTTTTGCCATCATTGTGACTTCGATTTCTTCTTTGGTATGTAAAATAAGCCACCAGCTTGGGGATTGGAGGGATTTAGGGGCTTAGCATTGGAGACCAATCATTTTCAGGGGGGTGGGAGGGCTGTTGGTTTACTGAGGATCACCAGGGATGACGACTGACTTCCAGCCCGCTCATGGCCAAAGTAGGTCTCCTCCTTCTGGTGGGTACTCATATACTCTCTATTAAAAAGCAGACAAACTAAATCAGTAAAATCTTATTTTTGGTAACTCAGAAATTAATATAATACCAAAGCAACATCTAAAATAGACAAACTTTGGTTTGAACTCCCCTGTACTAGCAGAGCAAAGTCCAAACTGCTTAACAAAGCCTTTTGAGATCTGACCTGTGCCCACCTCTCCTGCTTAGACTTTCTCCTCCACCTCGCACGTTAACAGACAGCAGTAATGACCTCCTTTCAGTTCCCAGATAGACCCATGCTTTCTCTCTTCTTCCCCGCTTTACCATGGATATAGTATCCTTTGCATGGAATGCCCTTCTACTATTCACTATCAACTCAACTTATCCTTCAAAATTCAGCTCAGGAGTCAGTCACCTCCAGCAGGAAATTTCCCATGACTTCTGCAGCCTGGCATGGGAGTCACTCCTGTCTTCTAGTACTCTCTATAGTTCATCTCTACCACTCTACATGGCACTCCTCAGCTTATTTGTCAGTGTCACCCGCTACATTAAGAACTCATGATGTCAGGGACTAGGTCTTCTTCCACCTAATAATACCCTGAGCACTGCACCTGGGAAAATGCTCATTAAATTATTTTCTTCCCCCTTACACATTCTTCCATTCATTCCCCCAAGTCCAGGACTTTCATTTTCTTTATTAAAGAAAATCAGGGGCACCTGGGTGGCTCAGTCGGTTAAGCATCTGACTTTGGCTCAGGTCATGATCTCAGGGTCCTGTGATCAAGCCCCATGTCCAGCTTCCCACTCAACAGGGAGTCTGCTTGTCCCTCTCCCTCTGCCCCTCCCCCTGCTCATGCTCTCTCTCTCAAATAAATAAATATACTCTAAAAGAAAGAAAGAAAGAAAGAAAATCAACCGAAAAATCTTGTTCCAATTAAGGTAATAATGGGATGTAGTTGCATAACATTCTAAAATTATAAAATTGGGAGGGATGTATGTAATCACAATCGAAGTCCTTTATTTATATAGCAAACGAACTGAATTTCAGGGAGCTGAAGTAACTTGTTCAAGGTCATACTGCAACTTCATGGCCAAACTAGAATGAGAATACCAGTCTTCTGATTTCTAGACCAATATGTTTCCCACTAAATTAAGGATCTTAGGAGCAGTAGCCCAGAGGAGATAGTGCTTAACTCACAGAAAGGAATCTCTACTGGTGGGATGCTCAAATGCTGTGGCCCGCACACTAGGGAAATGGCTGGCATCTATTATCCTATGCTACATATGTCTACCCAAACTGAGGAAAGGGAAACACTGCAATATTAACATGGAGAAAGAAGACTATGTTTCATTGTATATTTTTTAAAGAGGATTTTGTTCATTATTGTACATCCTTATTAAGGTGTGGAAACCTAATCTTAGTCTTTTTGAAGATGGAAAAGTAGAAACACTAAGCTACACAGGCTTTTTTATTTATTTATTTATTTATTTATTTATTTATTTATTTATTTATTTATTTATTTTACACAGGCTTTTTTAAGATTTTATTTATTTATTTGACAGAGAGAGACAGCGAGAGAGGGAACGCAAGCAGGCGGAGTGGGAAAGGGAGAAGAAGGCTCCCTGCCGAGCAGGGAGCCCAATGTGGGGTCCCATCCCAAGTCGCTGAGTTCACGACCTGAGCCAAAGGCAGATGCTTAATGACTGAGCCACCCAGGCACCCCTACACATACTTTTTAAACTAGGTGTTGATGTGATCAAAACTGTGTTTCAAAAAACTGAGTTACTTTTCTTGGCTTATGTACTGTTGAAGAACTGCCCTATTGAAAAGTGCAGATAATCTGTTTCTGAAATGTATCATGACATAAGCTGAGAAGTTCAAATCAACAAAGATATCTACCTGCCAACTGTCTTCTATAACTCCAATTATGTTATTTTAGTATTTTTCTAAATATTATTAGAAAATAAACTAGCAAGAAATATTGTATTACTGGAGCACCTGGGTGGCTCAGTCGGTTAAGCATCTGCCTTGGGCTCAGGTGGGATGGAGCCTGCCCTGCATGGGGCTCCCTGCCCATCAGGAAGCCTGCTTCTCCCTCTCCGTCTGCTGTTCCCCCTGCTTGTGCGCTCTCTCACTTTCTCTCCCTCTCTCTCTCTCTCTGTCAAATAAATTAATAAAATCTTTAAAAGAAAAAGAAAAAGAAATATTGTATTACTAAGGTCCTGGCTTGGCCCAGGGGACAGTATAGTGGTTAATAGCATGGGCTCTAGAGCCAGACTACCTTGAGTTTGGATCAGTGGCTTCCAGCTAACTTTGAGCAAATTGCTTAGCATCTCTGTGCCTGGGTTTTTTTCATCTGGACAATGGAGACATCAATACATGTTTCAGTTGGCTGTGGTAAGGATTAAATGAGATAATACTTTGTAAAATGCTTAGAACAATGCAAGGCACATGGCATGCTTGGAGTTAGTTATTATAGTAGGGGCTCTAAAAATAAATGTAAGTTAAAAGTAATCAACGGGCCCATCTGGGAGTGAAAGTTAACTACTCATGCATCAAAATGCAAAGCTCCTGCCATTGAAATAATTTTTGAAAAATATAATATATCCCCTATTGACTCCCTATGATATTATGCCACATGAGGCCCACGAAAGAAAACTTGATGAAATACAGACATTAAATGTTATCACGTAACTATCCATAAATTCAGGACTTCCACAAAGCAGTTCTTTCGCATCATAATTAAGGGTTTGAAAGTCAAATGATTTAAGTGCTAGTTTTAATTACCGCTTGGTGAACTTTAGTATGTTAGAATTGTCACAACTTTCCTTAAGGATTACTCTGAAGCCAGGCAATACAGTGGGAAATTATTAACTCCTACTTTGGTACAGCAATTATCTGCATTACAAGGTTTATGCAATTAGCTGTTTAAGATGTCATTAGATTTTGCCATCTGGTACACAGGAGTTTATGCATATGAACAGGCACGTGTTGAAGTGATTTTCACTATATGACTTGTTCTCAACCCAAGTCATCTCTCTAATGAGGGGAAGTTACCGTGCACCGTACATTAGTGGCAGGTGCACACTATCAAGCTTCATTTTCATTGAAGACCTTCATTTTTCCATTTTAAAGTATTCTGCACAAGTGCTGGAAAATTAATTAGTCGTTTGCAATTGAACAACGCCTGCAGACATGTTCCTTCGCAGTTAGAGGGGGGCACGGCTTCAGTTGGGGGCCACTCCTCCTCCTCCTCCTCCTCACACGGATGGTTGCAAGGAACCCTCATTCGGTGAAAAGAGCCAGGGCGTGAACCGCTGCAGTGGCCCGCCTCCGGGGAAGAGGGAAAGGGGGCCTCGCTGCAGGGCCTTCTGAGCCATGCGGGTCAGCACCCTCCCCCCCCCCACACACACACACATACACACACACGCTTTCCACCACAGGGGGAGCGCGACGGGAAAGGGGGCGCCGCGGCGTGTCCCCGAGATCGCAGCTCTACCCCCGGGTAAACGGCGTCCCGGCACAACCTGCTGCCGCCGCTCTCCCGGAGCGCGGATCCCCGACCGAAGCGCATTAAAACGGCGCCCTCTGGTGTCCGCTAGCAGCCTCTGGGTAAAAAGAGCCGCGTTTAGGGGCCGGTTAAACTTTTCACCCCATTCACACACTGAAAGCCCAACTCGAAAGAGTGTCTTGTAATTCCGCGGACGTTCTGCGCGCGGACCCCGCAGCTGTACGACGCTGCGGGGGAGGGGGGGTTGGCGGATCGGAATCAGTCCCCTCCCCGGGTACCGGGGCAGCGTCCCGGGGCCCGCGGAGAACCCGAGGCGAGCGCGCCGCCCAGGCGGGGGTGCCGGGCTCCCCCCACCCGCGGCGCCTGCCGCGGGACCAGCGTGGAGGGCGAGAGGGACCCGGGTCTCCCGAGGCAGGAAAGAGAGAAAGCCCACAGCGGGACGGCATTGGATACGGGCGGCCGGACTCTGGCCGGCACCTGCCCCTCGGCCGGCGGCGGCGGAGCTCTGGCAAGTAGGGGGCCAGCAGGAGGGGGAGAGGCGTGGAGGCGGTTCTCAGCCCCTCGCTGCCCCGTGCCTGCCGTCGAGGTTTGCTGGCTGGTTCCGTCTGAATCGAACAGGGGCCGAGCCGTCCCAGGAAGGCTCGCGGACCCCGCGCGGGCACCTAAGCCGAGACGGCCCACGCGGCCATAGAAATGCGGGCACTGACGACCGCGCTAGGCCGGCTGCTTCCTTCGGGGAAGTCGGGAGTCGACAGTGGCGAGTCATGGGGTTCTCGGGTTCCCTGAGAAACGTTCTTCCCCACCCTGCCCCCCACCACTGCTACTATCTCCTGCCAGGTCCCCAACACACACCCACAGCGCGCACATGTTTCCTCTCTCCCAGTCGGTGTACCAGTAAGCGAGCCTAGGTTCAGCTCCAGCGGTTGTGGAGGGAAAGAACCTTCTGACCACGGGGAAGTGTGGGTTTGTTAGAGCTGAGGCAAGAAGGTAGCCTCCTTAAGCCTTTTGTCTGGGGACTCTGCAGAGGTATCTTTTTCCTTTCATTTTTGGGGCCTGAGGGTGACAGGCAGGAGACAACAGACAGACGGAGGAGGGAGAATCTGGCTGAACCTGATCTTTTTGTCATATTTCTGCACCAGCCTTTGTTGTGGGGGACGGGAGGGAGAAAGAAGTGAGGGCAGGTTGGATGCCTTAAAAGAAACCAACAGATATTTCCAGATAGACAACAATGTGTAAAGTGCTGAACCAGGCACCAGCAGTTACTGAGAATGAAAATTGGAATTTGAAAGGTGATTAGAGAGAGCAGAATTCAAAAAACGGGTAAATTGGTTTGATTAAATATTCAAATGGTGCAGCCAGGCTGGGTGTAAAAAGGGGGAGTAAAACTACACTTGCTTATTGGAGTCTCAGAATTTCTGTATCTGGGTGTCCCTGCAAGTGAATTGTAGATTAGAGGTTTTTTTATGTAGACTCAGGACAGGAAACAGATACTTAATAAAGTTTGAAATGATGGAGCCAAGAAACAGAGCCAATCATTCCTGTTGGAAGAGAAAGTTGGACAAGTAAAGTGAGGCCAGATTGAGAAGGCTGAGGGGCTGGAAATTGAGTGAATAAAGTAGGAAAACATGTGCTTTCAAGCCAGACTGGACTAGGTCTAAATCTCATCTGTCCTTCTTACCATTTGTAATTATCAGTCTCTGTTCCCTTCTGTGAAATGGGATAATCGTGCTGCAATGGTCTGTGAGGACTGGGTCAAATAAGACAATGTCCTTGGCCTAAATACACTCAGTACTAATATAACCCCTTCTTCTCTTTCAAATATTTCAGAATTGCTCCCATGATCTCTAGGCTTCTTCAGGGCATCTTCAGAGGTTCTTCAAATAAACATGTGGCTGTGCCCCTCTTGTTTAAATTCAAACCTATTGCCTCCAAACACTCAGGAGTCCATAATATACTACTGTCTTTTGTGGCATCTAAATTCTTCAATAATACTGCTTTTTACTCCAGGCTTCTAGTAATTGACTTTCTGAGCAACTATCCCATCAGATTGGGCCATCTAATGCCAATAATATGTAACATCAGCTTATTAGACTCTCACCAATGGCTTTGGCAGAAAACTCAATCCCCCATGACCAAGAGCAGCAGTTGAGCTTCTCAAACAAACCCTTCAAACAAGCCATTCAATTTTATTAAGCATATGCTTCCCCAGAGCTGAACCTACACAGAACAACCTCTGACCTGCAAATGACTTGGGGAGATAGCCATATTCAGAAATCCTAAGACTGGAACTGGGGAAGGTCAACACTAATGAGTTTCAAAGTGGCTGATAGATTGAATCTGCCCTTTCATTACTAAAAAGAGCCCTGGATTGCTCACTGTTGGGAGAAGGATACCAAAAAGAAGTAGCTAAGATCTCCAGATATACACCCATCTACACACTTGGGCCGACCAATATGTGTTTCTGTGACATAGCAGCGCAGCTCCACCTCAGAGAATAAAATGGGTGTCTCAAGTACAATGCGGTCTCTTATAAATGTATGTAGGTGTGATTGTGCAAAATGAGGCCGGAAGCCATAGTTCTCACCTTTTCTAAAGTCTTTTCTCAATTCATTCATTTATATAACTATACCTACAGATGATGAAATGAATAACATTAAAATTCTAGGATGGGGGCGCCTGGGTGGCTCATTTGGTTAAGTGTGGACTCGATTTCGGCTCAGGTCATGATCTCAGGATCATGAGATTGAGCCCCACATCGGGCTCCGTGCCCAGCAGGGAGTCTTCTTCTGATTCTCTTCCTCTTCCTCTGACCCTACCCACCCCGCCGCCCGCGCCCTCTCTCTCTCTCTCAAGTAACAAGTCTTTAAAAAATTCTAAGATGAAGATAGTAATTTCAGAAGGAAATATTTTAGCTCGACATTTGAGCTAGTGTATATGTTCTTCGAACTTTAAGCCCATCACTTCATTATAATAGCACAAAGGAATGGCTCTAGGGAGTGGAAGAGAGAAGTTTCTACCCTAAAGCTTAAAATATAAACTCTGTTATATCTGTTAGCACATAGAACACTATGGAGCACGTAAAATACATTCCACAAATATGTATTGGTTTCAACAGGTTTTTCTTCTTATCTAATTACCAACAGGTCTCCAAAAGCTGACAATCCAAAGCCATCTGACCTTAAATTTTGTAACTTTATGCTGTTAGTTACACAGTGGGCTTTTCCTCCTTAAGAATCTCCTGTGGCATCTGTTTCAAAATGAAAATCTATTATATTATTAGAAACAATGTATAGAAGCTGAAGGTGAAATGGCAGTTCAAGTCTGAGGCCATGATAATGCACTGGCAAGCAGAGGCATCGAGGCTGGGCCCAGTACGAAAAAGAAGAAAGTGGGATGCACACATTTACATCCAATGCCCCATCCCAAACCATTTTATCATTTAACTCTCAGGGCTTTTGTATGTATAGTTATTTTCAGGTGTGAAAGGGAGTTGTTCTGGGGAGGAATGATGGTTTGATTTGGTACTTAGGTAAGAAGGAAGGGGACAAATGAGTAATTGCTACACAATGGAAAAACAAAAGCAATGAAAGTATAATTGTCCTCCCTAAACAGTCCAGCCCTTTCATCATAAAACATTGCTATTACATGGACACAAACCAGCAAAAAATATATAATGTACAAAAATATTTACTGTAAATAATTTTTATAGCCAAATCAACAAAGCACTATCTCCTAAGGTCAAATGCCAGGATTTGGCAATAGCCACATTATACCAAACTTCTCAGTGTAATGGTATGTGTTATAATGAGATTTGGTTGATTCAGTCATATTTATTTATTTAATGTTATTCCTATTTATAAAACTATAAATCAGATCATTCTTTGGCTTCCCCCATCACATCCCTGCCCCCTTCTCCCACCATCAGTGTTTCCTTAGGAAACATTGTCATACTCTACCATTACTAAAGTTATAAACACCATCATTTACTATACCTCCAATGCAACAAAAACACCAAGGTATCCACTTCTCCTGCCTGACCTTTCTGAATAACTTTTAAGTGCCCTAAAGCTAGCTGGGACCATCCTAAGTCATGGTATAACAGAAAGCATCTAGAAGTGTAGTCAGAAGATCTGGGCTCTCCATGACCTGGCTTCACTTCTCTATGAAGTCCCTGAGCCAATGTTTCCTCTCCCGTGATGAGAGAACTTGAAATCTTACTTCACAGAGGTGTTGTGAGAATTACATGAGACCCCATATGTAAAATTATTTAATATAGTAACCAAGCACATAGGAGCTGCCAAATAAATTGAGATTTATTAAAGGTAGATTCTGAAAATGTCTGAAATAGGATTTTTTTTTAAGTAATCTCTATGCCCAAATTGGGGGTTTGAACTCATGACCTGGAGATCAAGAGTCACATGCTTTACTGACTGAGCCATCCAGGTGCCCCAGCAATTGGAAATTTTTTTAAGTAGAAAAAAAAAATGAACCAACTATCCTCATGTCTTTATTTTCTCATCTTTAAAATGGGGATAATGGATCACCTGGGTGGCTCAGTAGGTTAAATGGTTAAGCATCTGCGTTTGGCTCAGGTCATGATCCCAGGGTCCTGAGATCGAGTTCCGCATCAGGCTCCCTGCTCAGCAGAGAGTCTGCTTCTCCCTCTGCCTCTTCTCTCCACCCTCCACCCTCGTGCTTGCGTGATCTCTCTCACAAAAATAAATAAATAAAATCTTTAAAAATAAATAAAACAAAAGGGGGATAATGTATAATATATAAGGTGGTAAAAAATTTTTAATTAAATGAGGTACTAGTAAATGATAATAGTAAGTCATCCACAAATAGGTTATTATTTGTCTGTGAGAAGGGGATTAGCTAGAGAGTAGTTATTAAAACCTCCACTAACCCATCCTTCTATCCTAATCAGACACCCAAACCTCTTTGGCTCTCTTTATCTTCTTCTAAGGCCCTAATCTTTGAGGAACAGAAAGCAGCTAGCCAAAGTCTTGTATGTTAGATTTCTTAGGATAAAAAACCGTTTTCATATTAGAAATAGAGGAAAGCTCCCTACAAGACACCTATAGTTTCTCACCTACATTATCTCATTTAATTCTCACAAGGACCCCAACAGAAACATACATCACCCTCACCCCCCTTCTGAAAGTAGTGTTTCCATGAAAGCTTTTGTAAGCCAAAATAGTGTCAAGCAAAGAGGCAATTATCATCATATTCTATGGAAAAATGTTAGTGCTCCCAAGCCCAAAAATAAGCTCTCCTAGGCTTTTCTGATAACCTTACCACACATCTTGCTATGGGATACACCAAAAAAATCAAAATAAAGCACAGATGCTCGCAGACAGTTCAAAGCTTTGAGGGCTTGATGCTGAGATGCTGAATGTAATTCTAGGGGCAGGAGCTTGGCCAGCTCACTCTGGCTGCTTGGGGCGGCGGGGCGGGGTGGGGGGGAGCTCTGCCTCTATAATGGCCAGCGGCAACACAAACATTGATTGCTATTTTTGCTTTTTCCTAAAAGCAAGAGTCCTCTTCCATTTCTTTCTATTTTTGAAAACAGGTACCAAGCTAGGTCTTTCATAAGAGTGAAGTGGCTGACTCAAACTTCCGAAAAGCGAGGGATGCCTGTATCACTATTCCCCTTTTAAAGGATGAGGACCCTGAGACTCAGAAAGATTAAGTAGCTTGTCCAAGGCCACACAGCTACTCTTCTCAAAGAAACATGCTGCACTCCATGAGACTAGCCTGGAGGAGATACTTCTTTGGTACTGGAATAACCCAATTCCTGTATTTACTCCCCCAATTCCCCACTCCCCAAAAGTTCATTCTCAGTGCCCTCCGGACGCTTGCTGTTGCCAACCGACCCCTAACTCTGGAGCGCAGAACTCTGACTCCGGAGCTGAAAGATGGCTCTGGATTAAACAGACCCTGCTTGGAGGGGCCCCAGTACTTGGCAGGCGGCTCCCTTCTCCCTCCTGCTACCAGGAGCTCGCCTGTAGGTGGCGCCCTGATTCGCTCAGGGGAGCTTGGAAAACGAGGACACGGGTCACCAGCTGCCTCCCCTAAAGGCCAATTAAAATAGTCCCTTGGCTAGAGCTCTGCAAAGGAACCTTGGCAATGTGGCCGTGCCCCCCTGCCCGATCCCTCCTCTTCTCCCCACCTCTCCGCCCTCCCCCACTCGGGGCTGGCGCGCCCGGCGAGCAGTTAGCCTGCCCTTCCTCCGAGGTGGGGCTCGGGCGCCGGATCTCCAAGCGCTCTAGGCCGAGCCAGCCGCCCCTGGTTGGTGCTTGGATCCCCCGGCCTTGGGCCTGCCCCCTCCGCTCCCTTCCCGCACCCTCTTAGGCCGGCAGCTGGAGCGGGGGTGGAGGGATGGGGGAGAGTGTGACCCCGTGAGTGCTGGGCGGGGCGGGGCAGCTTTAAAAACTTCTGAAAGGCCTCGTTCAAAGCCTCAAAGAACAGAACTTGGGCCGGAAGGCGGTTTCCACGGAGGGGCCTAAAAGGGGGCGGGGGTGCACCTGCAGGGCCAAGAGCGCCCCTGCCTGGGAAGGGGGGGGTCCGGTTACCCGCGAGCCCTGAAGCCCCCGCCCCGCGCTCGCCGCCTGGGGCTCGGCCTCCTCCTCCCCAAAGCTCTCGCTCCCTCGGGGCGGGGGGAGCCCGGGGGGCCCCTCCCGGGACCCATCGCTTTCATCCTCCCTACCGGAAGGCAGGACGGCGGGATGGGGGGGCTTCTTTGGCCCGCATACTCCGCAGGGTCTTCCTTCCCTCCAGCCCCTCCCTAGGAAACCGAGATTTCGCAGCAAACTTGAATTCCCGGATTTTAATTCCAACCCAGCCGGGTGGGAGAAGGCTGAGCAAGTGGGCAACGCGAGGGAGGGAAAGTTCCTATCTTACATTCCCCCCGCCCCGACACGCACACACATATAAAAATCACTGGGGAGGGTGAGAAGGAAGGAAGAGCAGGAGGAGTGGCCCGGGCGGGGGGGGGGGTGTCGGGGAGAGGGTGGCAAGGGTCGCTTGACAGCGGCGGGTCGGACAGTGGCCCCGGCGGAGTCGGGAGTCGCCGCTGTCGCTTTGCGCCCTGGTTGTGCCATCTGGGGGCAGATGAGGAGGGGCGGCCGGACCGCTGCTGGCCAGGGCCTCTCTACGGCAGACAGGGAGCGGACGCTGTCCCTCGCGGGGCCGAGGGAGACGGACTAAGGGGATTTTCATTAGTACCGCATTATGGGAATCATCACCCTCCAAAGTCCTTCCTATAGAGGCTCTTGAATGAATTAGGTAAATGATTTGCTCCATTTGTAGTTTCTGAAGAAGACATTTTCTCAGAACTTTTGAAACTGAGCGCTTTAGGTCCTAGGTCCCTCGAGGAGGGTTTCCACTACCTGCAGCCTCATTTGGAGAGAACTGCCGAGTGGGTTAGTGAGGACACGAGGGGAGAGGTAGAGGTGGAATCGCATGAAGCTGCACGATTTAGTTAAGTTGGAAGAATAGCTACTGAAAATAGAGTAGCTAAAAAATAATCTACATCAAGTTTATTATTTTGCGTGGAGTCCACTTCCTTGATCTGAGAAAATAAAATACAGGAGAATTGGGTGGTGGTGGTGTTTTTCCAATTAGCGTCTATTACACTTTCTCAAGGAACTTGAAAGAATTAGTTTGGTGAATTTTAAGAATAGTGGCTGTCATTACAGGCAGCAAAGATGTTGCGAACAGAGCGGTAGATTCCCGAAGAGTTTGGTTGCAACATTAACTCTCATATTTAGTGTTTACTTTATTTTAAAAAAATAGGATGAGGTTTTTATTAACTCACTTCAGGAGGTAGGGAACACTGAGAGGGAAAGAGACCAAAGGAAAAATAGAGCAATGGAAACAAAAAGAGAGAGGCGAGATTAACTGTAACAGTCTGGTGTTCAATGAGTCCCCAGTCGGAGTCCTAATGCACCGCACATTTCTAGTAGCATTAACTTTATCCAGAATATTGGTGGGCCTGGTCCCTAAGCGCTTCTTAAGAAGACAGACGTAAACAAAATGTTTTCCCTTTTGTAAGGTCTAGCACTTTGCTTCATTAGGTAGCCATAACAGGAAAGGGGGTCCTCCTGCTCTCGGTGGGCTACTTTAAAATCTGCAGGTGTGCGCAACATCCCCAACACCCAGCATCCCGGGCGCTGAAGGCGGGATCTGCTGGTCGAGGGAAACAGAAGACCCGTCTGCAGTGTGTCCTGAGTACCCTGCCCTGGCATTTTAGCAGGCAAGGACTGGCATGTCGAAACTATCCTCCTGATGTTAGCAAAGCTAAGAGATCCGGTTTCCTACAAACTTGGCCACGTTGCCCGCAGCACTCTCCGTGGTCAGGATGAAAGCAACATTTTTATCCCTTAAGGCTAAAATGTAGCCTTTAAAACACTCCCAATACAGGGTTGAAAGCATGTCAAGGGCTCAATGGCAAGCTTCTGTTGCACGGAGTGCAAGTGCAACTTTATCATGGTAAACAGCAAGAAACTTTGTAAAAGTTAGAATGGCCATTCAAAGAGATAGTTTGAGAAGCTGCTACAAAATAGCCTGGTGACCTCCAGAGGACCAGAAATACTTGGGGTTGCATGTGTGTTCCCAAAGGCTCGTAGTTGAGTCTTGGTGCACTGTTTTTAGCTGTTTTAAAGTTTATGGAAAGCAGTCCTTATCCTTACCCTCATGAATCTGGAAGGCTCTACTTTCCCAGCAAAAGACTCAGTGATTTTCCTCCCCCCAGAGTGATGGGGTCCAAGACCTTTATAAGCTCTGAGAAATCACAAAACTAACAAACTGCAGTTTTTCTCTTGAGTTCATTATACAAAACACACACACACACACACACACACACACACACACACACACACACAAACTTTCAGCTCAAAATAATTAAGGTGGGGATTTCTCTTAGAAACTCCAACAAAAGTTTCTAGAGATGAGAGCTGTGTCAGGCCCATTCCTTAGCAGTGCGGTGAGTGAGGGTTCAGACAACAAAGCAGCACAAACACACCACTTCACCTGTATGGGCGCCCACATTCCCACCCAGCATCCACAGGCTGCCAGCTAAAGAATGAGAACTGAGGCACTTCAAGTGTGTAAGGAGTGAGGCTTTTCCCACGCGCACAAAACAGGGTCCAGACACACACCCACAAAACACAAAAGGGGAGACCTAACGTTGGCTGTTGAGGGGAAAGTCTACCAGCAAAGAAAGTCTGGGGACTTCCAGAAAACAGTGCTAAGAGCCTTGGAGGTCTACAACCTGTCTGCTCCAGAGGCAGTCAACTACATTCCACCAGCTCCACAGTCCCGCAGTGATCGGGGCTGGGTTCAAGAGTTGGAAACTGCGGTTTCTAATTGGGGCTGGGTCCTGCCTTTCCCCCCTTCCTCTTCAGGGGCTCCTCTCTGTAAGCGGATTTGCTTTTCCATGCATCGCTGGCAAGTCGCTTTTAGGAAACTTTGCCTCTGCAAAACCTTTTAAACGTGGTAATATATTGCAGTCTTATTAAGTCTCCTTCAGAAGTGTGTGAAAGGGGCTCTGTTTTCCTGGAAGATTCAGGAACTCAACTATCTGACTAAGGGCTCAGACTGGCCCAAGGAAGGTTTGGATTGACTCCACTCTACCCTCACGTGAAAGCAGCGGTTTTTGTTTTTGGTTTTGTTGTTTGGTCTGGCTTAGTTTTTTAACGCCTAGATTTTAAAATCACACAATACTCCCCCTGAAAGGAAAAACAAAACAAAACAAAACATTGAACTTGTTCCCTTCATTACAAGACACCCTAGACGTCCGCCTCGGAGAAGGGGCTGTTGAGTTAGTGGAACCACGAATTAATGTGGAGAACTAGGCCGTCAGGGCCAAGTTCCCAGAGCAAGAAGACAGTAGACACTGAGAGGAGGGGACAAAAGTTTCTCACAGGTCGCCACTAGGGAAGGGGACCAGTGCAGAGAGCCCCTTCTACAAGTTCAGTTGTGCTGGGCATCTGATCTTTCCTCCAGGACAACTCGCCCGGGAGCCCCGCGGGTTTCAGCTTCCACCACGAAAGTAAGGGTCGCTTCTGCCGCGTCGCCCCCTCCTTTCCGGAAACTAGGGATGCGCCAGACGGGCTGCCGAGAAGGGGGCGCGCCACGGGGTCAGCTCCCGGGCCAGAGGGCGGCGCCCGGCCGCTGCGCACCGCGGCGGCCTCCCCCGGCGGCCTCACGGTCATGACCTTGCCGGGCAGTTCCTCGCCTCCCGCTTGGTCCCTCCACCTGCCCTCGCCCCAATCCTTCTCCAGGCCTGGAGTGGGGGAATCCCCGTCGTCCTGGTTGGCGGTGATGGAGGGTACAATTTGATTTATTTACTCTCAGTTTCCCCAGTACCTCTAAAACTGGCAAAGTCCACGGTCCACTAAGGGACTGACTGTGATCAGTGAAGTCCCCCCGACGCCGGACGTCTCAGAAAGCTCTGCGAGGCCAGGCGCCCACGACTTCTGGATGCTAAGTTGCTGCGGGCGTGGAGGAAAGAAACTCGCCAGATTTCTCACCTTTGGCTCCCGAAATTTTTTAAAGTATAGGTACCTTGGGTTTCCTCTCCGGCACCTTACAGAGACTGTAGAAGGGATGTGCGCTTGTGATAACGATGGAGGGGGTGGGAGTCTTCACCTGCCAGAGTTTCATTCTGCCCCCACAAAGAGAAGGAAGAAGGCAAGCAGGTGGAGTAGAAGGCAGCGCACCCTCTTTTAGTGATGTATTTATTTAGGATATTGTGTTAATCAAATTGACCAAGTGTATCCCGAGCACTCATGCTAGCGCTTGGAACGAATCAACTTTTCTCTCGCCGCTCTCAGTAAAACGCTTTCTGTCTCAAGTTGAGCTTAACCCCGGCGCCTGCAGCCTTCTAAACTTGGTATCGGCCGCCACTCCCCGCGTCCCAGGCCGGCCAGCCTTGTCTCTCCGCCTGGCCCCTGGTAGAACGGTTAGTGTACCTGGCCTTCAGGTGCCACTGGAGGAAAGAAGTGGGACATTACTTTCCAAAAAGCAGGGAACTAAGCCTGCCAGCACCTATCTTGTTCTGGAAAGACACCTAATCTCCACTTCCTCTATAAAGCTTAACTGCAGCTCGCCTCCAATCCCAAATTGCAAACACTGAGTGGAATTGCTCCCTTAAGCATTCCGTGCCTATGACCCTTCCTAAAGCCTCGTTCCAGTCTGCACTCTGGGGATCATTAAGAGAGGAGAGAAATTCAGGATGTCGCTTTTCCCCTTTACACTAATAATGACACAAAGGGAGCACGCCAGAGATTTGGGGTTGTTTTGACTTCATAATTCAATGACAGAGGCTGGGCCTAAGGTAACAAGTTGTGTATGAAAGAAAATAACAACAGAAACAGTCAGGAACTGAAGCATTGGAAACTTCTCGCCAAAGGGGGAAAGAAAAGGAAAAAACAAAAACAAAAACAAAACTTGGCTTCCTCCCACCTTCATAGTCAAAACACACATCAATAAGTATGCACTCAACATATAGAGCCAATATTACATATTTTCATTGTTCTGGTCAAGTGGAAAATTCTCCAGTTTCACAACTACTGTATGTATGGGAATGGAGTTTTGGTAGGGAATGTTCTGGCCTATTCTTAATAATAATAAAGAATGCTGAGCTCCTTGCTTTAAGCTGACATAAAAGCCAGATAAAATAAAGTGCTTAGAGGCCTTAGTTGAAATCCAGGAGCAGCTCAAAGATTCCTCTATTACATCTGACCTTGCTTTCCCTATGTTTACATTGGAGTAATAATAACCTCTAACATTTATTGAGCTGTTTGTTACATGTGCCATGCTCTGTTCCAAGCACTTTAAAATAACTCATTTAATCCTGACAACAGTCCTATGAATTAGTTGCCAGTATAATCCCCATTTTTATAAATGTGGGAAACTGAGGCACAACGAAAGCAAATAATTTGTCTATGATTACTCAGCTAGCGCATGTCAAAACAAGCTAGTGGCTTGGCTCTAGCACCCACACTCTTGACCACTCACTACAGAGATAAAGGGGGGTGTCAAACAGTGGCTCCTGCCTGTCCATACTTGGAATTGTTTTCTGAAAAAGTAGATAGGGAGTAATTAATCCTATTAATCCAGTCAATCTAGACAGCCAATCTGACACAGAACAACTCTTACCCCCTAAAAAGTTATGTTCTCTGAATTATCCAAGTGATTTAATACATTTCCTATACAGACTACAAATAAACAAGAATATTGAAAATTGTTCCAATCTCAAAATCCTTTTGGCTGACCCTTTCCTCTCCCCTCCCCCCCAAATATATAATTACAAGATTACATTGTCATTTTCAAAGAGCATTCATTATATGCTATATATACTTGAGAGCTGGGACAAAAGCAGCTCTTAATATAGACACAATCTTTATTGTTAAGGACTCAGGCATACTAGACTCATCACTTTCATCACCACCAATTTTAACAGATGCCACCTGAAGAATGTGACCTCTTTTTCTCTCTATATTAATAGGTCCCCCACCCCATCATCATTCCTTCCTAGATAGAATCATGGAGTGTCCGTGGGGGAGGGGGGGACACAAAACACAAAACTTAGCATATGATTTACCGCCTGCGATTTTACAGGAGAGAAAAGAAGGCCATAGGAAAAGAGACTTGCCCAACCTCACACACCATTGTGTCTCGGATCCAGGACTCCTAGCTCCTAGCTCCCAACTTGGTCCTCTTCTCCCAAACCAAACTGACCTCTAGAGCTCATAAAGGTATTTAGATCAAGAGCACGCTTTAAAAAAAAAAAAGTTTTAACAACCCTTTTTTGACCCAAGATATATAAAGAAGGGGCTGTCTTACGCCTTTCTTCCTTTCAGATGTGTTCCTGGAATGTCTTCACCAGATGTTTACCCAAGAAATTACAGTCGCTGAGTCTTCAACATGTGCGTGCATTTTAAAAGCAGCATTTTAGATCTGAACCCAGTTAATGATTTTCTTTTCTTTCTTTTATAAAAAAAGGGAATTTTAGTTTTGCCTGCAAGTGCTCCGGGTCTTTACAGAGTCTGCGGTAACGTCACTCACTTTCACTCTGGGACGTGCTAGTCTCACAGTCTAGTTTTGTTCAGACTTTATTTTGCTCCAAGCTGCATCACAAGCCGCTCGTCCACGCTGCAAAAGGTGGGGGTAGGGGGCTGGGGTGACGGGCCCTTTTGCTCTTTTCCCCCTCTCACATACGTGAAGCAATCTGGAATCATTCCACTTGGCTCTGCGCGCGCGCGCGCGCACACACACACACACACGCGCGCGCGCGCGCGCACACACGTGTACCATGCATGTGTGGGGCCTATGGATCTGTGTATACACGCGTTTGTGATTTAAAGTGACAGGACCAAGAGCTGGACTGGAGCAGTGAATTATTTTGCGTGATAAATCAACTTGATTGTCTCCACACTGTACTTCCATTATTCACCCGAGTGCTCGGTGGTTACGGCGGACGTGCACTGCGGCAAAAATGTCCTCGGAGCCGCTAATTTTGTGGCCACTGCGGCGGCTGCGGCGGCGGCGCGGGGGCGCGAGCACGGATTGATTTTTCAAGATCACGTCTCCTTCAGTGCAACTCGCCAAATCGAATCGAGTTGACTGCAGAAGCCTCACTGGATGCATGTGGATTGGGTTTTGTACCTGAGATTTTTTAAATACTTTTTTCTTTGGAGGGAGGAGCCGAGCTGTTGGTGCAGGAAGGGAGATATACCTATTCTGTTTTATTTTCCTTTTACGCTCTTAAAAAAAAAATGAAAATGAAAATGGCTACCACGGCTTCCTCAGCACTGGGGAGGCCAGATCTTTGCAGTTAGGGAGATGATGCTTTAAATTGTCTTCCCCCCCATCCCTCCCTCCCTCGCCCCCATCCTCCTCCTGTGTCAGCTCTGCGACAGCAAGGGAGAAAAATGGTCATAGGCTCTTGTGCGGGTCATTTGTCCTCATTCTCGCTTTTTTCTTGGACAACTAGTTACCAATTTTTTTTTCTTTTTACAACCTGATCCTTTTTATCTGGATTCAAATTTAAAAAAAAATGCATCCAGAATATATTTGATTTTTCTTCTGCTTAAACACCAAGGGATGCGGCGGCTGAAGAGCAGTGTGGGGTGCGAGTGGGGACAATCTCGTTACCAGATCTGTTAAGATCACCTGGGGCAGACACAACCCAGTGGTTACAGACACCTTTTTTTTTTTTTGAAGGCTACAGCTAATTACTAAATTGATTACCAGATGTGTACTGATGCCTGCGAGTTTTACAAAAGCAGACCCAGAATTTCACTTTCTCCTATTTACTAGTGTTATTTCTCTTCTCTATAGCCTCTATAGCTGAGCATACGGATCATACCAGACTGATAATTTATATTTAAAATAGGGGATTCCAAAGAATTAGGAGACACTAAAGACTCTCACTTTGTTTGCAGGATAAAACCTGAGTGTTTGTCCAGGGGGTGGGAAACCTTTTCCATGTGTAAAGGTGTCACTGACATATTTATCCTCGATTTTTACTTCTGAAGCTGCCTACAAAGCTGTAGTGGTATTTGCCCAATTGGGAAGATAATTGCAATGTCCATGCGTAAGTAATGACACAGTGTTGCATAATAATAATTTAAGCAACTGTGTCTTTGTTTATGGTGATGTAACTTTCCCAAAGTTTGTTTGTAACTTTAAAGGGTTTAAGTGCAGAACTGTTTGCAAGTGAGTAGCTGCCCTGAAGAAAGTGAGCGTAATACAGCACCCCCCCAACCCGGGGAGGGGGTTCTGCACTTCCTATCTTTATCTGCAATCCCAACCTATAGGTACCGGGGTGTAGTGGAAAAGGACCCCATTTTCCTTGGAGACATTGAGAAGGAAGAGGCCAAGCCAATGACTTGACTACCTGATAGTGCCTGCCTGAATTGTCCATGATAGGAAAGAATACTCCTGTTCAAGGCAAATTAAAAAGCCAGATGCAGCAGTGCAGTGAAAATCCAGTTCGGTTCAATGTGAACGTATAAAAAAGTTGAAATTCAGCTTTTTAATGAGCGTGTCTCAAGTAGTAAAAATGAGTGCAAATGAATTCAAAACCAACCACCCCATTTGCTCCAACGTTTAAAACCTAAGTTGGTCATGTGTTTGGGCTGCTGTTTCACAGCCGACATTGTGTAGACAGTGTACAATTTCCACATTATAATGACTTGGAAGATAGAGGGATATTTTAATTCAGTCATTAGAGTAGAGACCAATGAAAGTATGTTAACATCCAGCTCCACAGAAAAGCGGCCTACCAACTCAGAGGAAACCCACACTTCACTGGCAGCAACACCTCCACTGTCTTTTTCTTCAAGACCCAGATTCCAGGGCCTCACAGCTGGACATAAATCTGATTTATAACTATAAAAGTGATATACCAAAATGTATTAATTCACATGTGAACATATTAAGACTAACAAAGACTGTTGGCTATTAGGCAGGGCTCTAAACTTGGAAATGCTCCCCTAAGATTATCTGAATTGATAATTTTTGTAATATTTTCTATATAACTATGATTTGCCACTTAGAAAGACCCCATTCAGGCAAGAGAGTTCACTTTTTAAAACTTTTGTGGTATAAAAGTTTCTTTTAAAGGGGAAAAATTACCAAGTTTTCTTATTATAGGAAATGTTTAGTAAAACTGTTCGTGTGTTGTTCCTTTAGAACTAGAGTGAACAGGCTTTTCATTTGATGATCCTAATAAATATCTGAATACTATAAACATTAGTTATGGTGTTTTCTTAACTGATCATGCTTTTATTTTTAAAGTAACATAACATATGATAGTAGAACACTTCAGATTTTTCTCATATTGGGGTTGTTCTATCAGTGAAGTGTTTTTTAATTTTCAATTGAAGATTGTGTTGTTAAACTCTCATATCATAACCTGTGAAAATGGAGAGGTATTTTTTACTTTTTAGCACTTTAAACTTAATCCAATTCTTTTATCTACAGTCCATGGAAGCCTATTATTATTGTACCTAGCAAGCTCTTTAAGACAAATAGTAATTTTTTTTTTAATTAAAGCAACGGACTTGAGCCAATTGAAACAACTGGACTGATCAAGTAACAATGTCAAAACAATATAGACACTTGTAAAACTAGGGATTTGAGTCATTATTTACATTCAAATTTACAAAAGAAAAAAAAGAAAAGGGATGAGTTTTTTATAAGCTCTTCAGTAGCTTTCCAATTAGGAACATCTCACTTGGGAAATATGGGTGCCTGTATCATTGTTATCTACTGAGAAAAATTTTCGCCCGGTCATACTACCAAAAAAAATTTTTTTTTATTTTTTATTTTTATTTTTTAATTTTTTTAAAGATTTATTTATTTGACAGAGTGAAACACAGCGAGAGAGGGAACACAGCAGGGGGAGTGGGAGAGGGAGAAGCAGGCTCCCCGCCCAGCAGGGAGCCTGATGCAGGGCTGGATCCCAGGACCCTGGGGTCATGACCTGAGCTGAAGGCAGATGCTTAACGACTGAGCCACCCAGGTGCCCCCCAAAAAATTTTTTTTAAAAAAAGCATTTTATATGGCATCTGATACTGATACTGTGATGAGTCTTTCTTTCAATTTTCTGTAACATAAAATTCAATTGTCTTCTTAAATTTTGACTTTGAGAAATGAAATCCAACACTAATGGCCATATTTTTTAAACACACTTTGAAGCAAGTATCATACATATTATATTTTCAAAATTAACTCAGACATTACACGTCATATAAGGATATAGGATTTCCTGCATCTGATGTTCAAATAGAGACTGTCAAAAGGCACTGGATTTGGAAGGAGAGCAGTGAAGTAGGATGTGCCTCGATATTTGGTGTAACATAATATGTTATATGTTTTTACTGACCTGGAGACAGCTATTCTGCTCTGGCCTCTGGCATATAAGGTCACCAAGCCTTGCCTAGAGTCACTTGCCTCTCTGAAGACCAGATCACCACTTACATTTCCAGCAACCCCAGAAGCTGATATAGTGCCTGGCTATGGTGGCATTCAGTAAATGTTTTCCAGACTTGAATTTATTTGATAATTCAATTTTTTCTTAATTTTTAATAGTATGTGTAAATTTTGGAAGTGAATAGGACTACCAGAAATACTTTGGCAGAGGACCCATTGGAAAAAATTTTGTTTCTATCTGTTATCTCATGACAAATTAAAATGTTTGATTTATTGTCTACTTTATAGCTCTTGGGAGGACTAGCAAACTCATAGGAATAATGTTAAAACCAGAAACACTTACCATTCTTCAGCTTCTTTCTTGAAAAAGCACTTATTTTTTCAATATACCAAAAATATACCAAGCACCTCACAAACTAATTTTTCAGCTCTCAGCCTGGCCCTGCTTGTAACAAACTGGCCATTTCAAGCATCCTTGACAAACTAAACCACTCTTTATAATTGGTTCTCCTTGCTCTCATTTTGGTTTTTTCTCCTTGGTAAATACAAAGTAAAAACTACGCCAAACTGCCAAAAATTATTCAAGATAAATGCCATTCTTTCCGACATTATTTTACTGAACAGGGCATTAGTAGTTGAATGAATCTTAATATCTTCAGTTAATCAAGGCATTATTCTTGCATATTAAAACTTGGGAGCATTTTCCAAATAACTCAGTTCTGTACTCATATGATCTTAGATAGAAACCACCCATTAAAAATAATGTCCTTCAGGGATCATTCATTGTTTTCATAGGTATACAATCTGCTGACACAGCATGGCTCATAACTTTCACAGTAATGAAAATAAGAGGTATATATAAAAAGGAAAACAGCCTCACTGTGTAATTTTGATTTTATAATACTACGTTATTTATGTAAAGAATATTATATAAAGCCGGAACTAGACTATTTGCATCCCAATTAAGGAAAAACTTTACCTAATCAAATATGAATTTTAAGTTTTCTCATATAAGATAGTATATTAATATGTGATATTTAATTTTTTAACATTGTAGATAAAGGGATAATAATTTCCTATCAAAACTTTTTTAAACTGCCATAATTTCATGGTCTTAAAATATTAATTGGCAAACTAATGACCTGGAGGTATTTATATACCACCAACCATGGTGAGTAGTTTTCTCAGTTTAGGGAAAATGGTGACTGAATATTTTTTATTGTAAAGAGAAGTATAGTACAGTATTATTCTCCAAGATGAAATAACATAGATCTAAATATCTTTTCTTCCAGGTTAGGTTCTGGGACACCTTGACTAATTTTCCCACTTTCAAAGCAAAAGGAGAAAATGAGACAATGGAGTAGAGAAAAGATAGAGAGCTTGTCTTGAACCTATACAATCCATTCTTCACACTGTTGTCAGAGTGATTTTTTTTAATCAAACTGATCTTGTTACTGCCTTCTTTAAGCCTTTCAATGGCTCCCCATTAATGTCAGGATAAAGTCTAAAATCTGAAAGTTGGTCACTAGGCCCAGAATGTTCCCAACCCATATTTACGCCTTCAGCTTCATCTTAGTACTGCTCTCCTACTGGCTTGCAGTACATTTTATTTCTTCTTTCAACCATCACCCCAGCCATCTTCCTCCCATTCCCACTCCCCACTACCCCCATTATTCTTGTTTATCTTTGAAGGGGGGGCGGGAAACCTGCTCTGGCATTCAAAAAGCATTTACAAAATGAATGAATGAAGACATAAATGGATGAATCCACACACCAAAGGAAATATGTAGAATTATAGACCTTTAGAATTTCAAGGACTATGGATATCAACTATTTCAAAGATCATTTTTCAGATGAGGAAACTGAGAGTGGTCCTGATAATTCAAGTGACTTTCAAAGAGCACACAGTTAACAGGAGAACTGGGATTAGAATCCAAGATTCCTGATGCTCACAAAATCAAGTCCACAAATGAAACAAGTCATTAAAGAATTTGTTCAATTTTTTTCTCCAAAGATAAACTAAGATAGCTATTTTCTCCTAAAAAATTAAAAATAGAATTACCATATGATTAAGCAATTCCACTGCTGATGTACATACCCAAAAACATTGAAAGCAGGGATCTAAACAGATATTATATACCATGTTCATAGACGCATTCACAATAGCCAAAAGGTGAACCAACCCAAGTATCTATCAGTGGATGAACGGATAAACAAATGTAGTATATACATACCATGGAATATTTCTCAACCTAAAACAGAAGGAAATTCTGGCACATGCTACAACATGCATGAATGTTGAAGATATTATGCTAAATGAAATAAGCCACTCACAAAAGGACAAACACTGAATGACTCCACTTATATAGTCAAATTCATAGAGACAGAAAGTAAAATGATGGTTTCTAAGGGCTGAGGGAGAGAAGGGAATGGGACATTATTATTTAAAAGACATAGAGTTTCAGTCTGGGATGATGAAAATGTTCTGGAGATGGACAGTGATGATAGTTGCACAACAATGTGAATATAGTTAATGGCACTGAACTGTACATTAAAAATGCTTAAAATGTAAATGTTATGTATTTTTAATCACAATTCCAAAAAAAAATAAAAGATTACCATTTCCCAAAGGGATCTACCAGTATAGTTCCCTATCTCCTTACCCCAACTCATACAGGCTTTTTCTTTTCTTTTCTTTTTTCTTCTGTAGTGTTTTTGGTTGACTTGTAATCTTTTTTTTTTTTTTAACTTGTAATCCTGATTCTTAGCCTACCAACTGGGTTTTGAGGCAAGCTACCTACTTGTTTTTGCTTGTGTGTCCAACACACACACAACAACAGCCCCAATTCTATAACTTCCCTTGCTGGAGTTCCCTTTCCTGATCCCATTTTGAGTCACCTTATCAAAGAGAGAGGTCAAGAGAGGCTGAAGAGCTAAAGGACATGGGCTGGAAAAGAGAATCTGGGTTTTCCAGTTTCCATTTCCTTCCTCTCCATGCTATTTGGGGGGGGGGGAGGAATGTGATCTTAGGAATATTACAGTGAGTGTGAAAAACCCCAGGGTCAGAGGAGTCAACCTCAACTGGTTCTTTCCTTTCTTTGTTGCTGATTTTCTGGGTCTATAGACACTGATGTCAAACTAGGCACATTCTAATTTGCCAGGTACTGAACACTAGTACCACTAGCCCAGGGAGCTAAAGCTATAGTTGAGGAGTTCCTAAAATAGTAATTTTAGAAGCTGCCATCCTTCCCACTCCCTCTGTCCTTATGCTGGCTGGAATTTCATCCAGGGATGGAGTACCTGGTTCAATGCGTCATAGTAAAGATTAGTCCTCTTCATGACAACCCTGGTCTGTCTGTATGTATGCAGTGGTGGTGATGGTGGTGGCAGGAGGTTATGGTTTCGGTTTTCTCAGACCTCAGAATGTCTGTGTTGCTTCTGAACAACCCTTCTTGAATTTGAATTTTATAATCATATGAATATCATATATTTCATAAGTTTTTACCTTTTTTAACTATTAACTATTAACTAGGAAACTCAAAGTCAAATCACAAGTCAACCCTGAAAAAGTACATAGAATTTCATTGCATGTATTTTGGATACTAATCTTGGCCTTGATTTCACCTTATTTCTATCTTGATGTTTCTCTCTCTCTCTCTTTCATATAAAGTTAGTGAGTTAGTTCGTTCTTTCGTTAGATAGTTATATTCATCCTACCTCTATTCAAAGAGATTTTGGAGTGAAGATTTTGTGTGTGTGCTTATATGTATGCATTATAGATATGGATATAGAGATAGATAGATAGATAGATAGATAGATAGATAGATAGATAGATAGATAAATGATAGATAAACACACACACACACACAATCTCTACTCTAAAACCTTTTGGGGCACTTGGTTGGCACAGTCGGTTAAGCATCTGCCATCAAGTTCAGGTCATGATCCTCGGGTCTAGGGATCCAGCCTGAGTCAGGCTCTCTCTGCTCAGCGGGGAGCCTGCTTCTCCCTCTCCCTCTACTCCTCCCCCCTCCTCATGCTCTCTCTTGCTCTCTCTCTCAAATAAATAAATACAATCTTTTAAAAAATAAATAAATAAAACCTTTTGCATAAATACAACTATCTATATTCTTTATTCTGTGCTGTATTAGAAACAATTGTTGGTGGTATAGGCCTTCATGGAAGAGAAACCTACATTTATAACAATTTCACATTCATGATTTCATTGAATCCTATCAAAACCCCAAGAAATGGGGCTGATGATATTTACATTTTACTGAGAAGGAAACCAGAGGGAGAGATTGAACTGCCCAAGGCCACAAAGAGCAGAGAATAGAGAACCAGTTCAGCTCACAGCTCTTAACACCAAGTTTTAGTTCTAGACCGTTGCTCTCATCCCCACCCTCCCTTATTTTTCTTGAAAATTATCTTTGAACTGTCTGGACATGTTTGGGTAAATCTTTCAGGTACCAGCCTGGATTTTATAGCCATCCCTTTGGTTTAGATGATTAACCATTTTCTCTCTCCTATCAGATTCACAATTTCTTCACTTGCCCAGGCCTCTTTTCAACTTTGATCCCAGAGATAGTCACTCCCTCCTTTCCCATTCCTGCAAAATATCCTCTGCATGATGGAATGAAACTGGCACTGGACTAGGGATTAATTCTTTACCAGCTGTGTGGCCATGAGCTCACTACTTCACTCTGCTAGTTTCAGTTTTGTAATCTGTAAAATGTGGTGGTTGGAGACTTCTGAGCTCCCTTTTAGCTTTCCTTCTATGAACTGTAAACTCATACTTTGTACCTGTGGCTTCAGTCAAGATACAGGCATCCTCTCTCTGACTATCCAACAGCTCAGTTGCATGACATCATCTGTGGTCTTCAGGCACCTCTGCAGTTGACTGTGGTGTGTGTCCAAGATAATAAGGATGGATCTGTGGGGTGGAGGGAACAGGGAGCTGTCATTCAATGGGTGTAAAGTTTCACCTAAGCCAGATGAATAAGTTCTAGAGATCTGCTGTATGAGCAAAATGCCTATAGTTAACAGTACAGTGTTGAGATGGTAGACTTAAATGTTCTTACCCCCAGAATGATGGCAGGGTGTGGAGGGGGGGCAGGGCAAGGAAACTCTGGGAGGTATTGGATATATCTATTGTCTTGATTGTGGTTATGGTACCATGGTTGCTTGTGTATGTCCAAACTTATCAAATTGTATATATTAAATATATGTAGTTCTTTGTATATCAATTGTACCTCAATAAAGCTGTTAAAAAGAAACGAGCCCATTTGTTTACTTTTGATTATGATAAGAGCCAGCTAAACATTAAAATGGTACTTAAAAAAGTTTGAAGCCTGAACTCTTTCCCAAGCCAGACATAGCCAGAGCTTTGGGGAGGAATGTGAAATGAGTTGAATTCTAGTCAACCACTCACTAAGTGAATGATGAGTGACTCTCTATAGTTTCCTGAGTCTTAGTTTCCTCATTTGTATGGTGAGAAAGAGAGTGCCTGACTCACCTATCCAGAAGGAGGGTTAACAGCAATAACATGTGTGGAAGGTCTGTAAAAAGCAAACTCAGTGTTCTACTATTTATACTTAAAAATTCCCCTTAGTGATAATGCCATGCCATGCCTTGCATCAGCCACACTCCTGAGCCTGTAGTACATCAGAGTGCAAGGCAGGAAAAGGTAAGCATTTGTTCATCTCTCCATTCACCCATTAATTTACCAAACATCTATTGAGAATTATAGCAATTGGCTTGTAAGGACACAAGGATGAATAAAGGCATTGCACTTTCACGGAGCTCATAGTCTAGCAGACAAACACACAAAGAAATAACTAACATTCAGTGTGAAGATAACTGTCCTAGAGATGAGTATAAAACGTTAAAGAACACCCAGGAGGGATTGGCGAATTCTGCCTGGGGGAGTTGGGAAGCAGCATTAAACTGGTTCTTGAAAAAATAAATAAAGAATGGAACAGGGAGAAAACATTAGGGACTTCTGGGCAGAAAAAAAAAAATCACACAAACCCAGAAAGAGAGGGATGGACATGCATGCTGTGTTCATAAAGTGGTGAAAATAGAAAAGTGACTCCTTTAGTGTCTCTGGGGTGAGGGGTAGTAGAGAAAGATCACGGAGGAGCAAAGTCTGGAAAAGGAGGCTGATAATAAAATCAATAGGAGAAATGGGTGGACTTTTTGTGTTTTTTAGTTTAAATAAATTGAATTTCTAAAAATTAAAAAAGAAAAACCCAAAACCCAAATGTATTTTGTATTAAGCTAGGGAAAAGACATAAGCTTTCAGAGAGGAAACGATCCAAAGGTAACATGAAATTGTTTTATAATCTTGATGATGATGATGGTGGCGAATCAGAGATTCAGAGATCTCAATCAGAGATCTGCTGAATCAGAGATCTCAAAACATAGTGGCTTAAGGACGCCTGGGTGGCTTGGTCCGTTAAGTGTCTGCCTTTGGCTCAGGTCATAATCCCAGGGTCTTGGGACTTAGTCCCACATCAGGCTCCTTGCTCAGCAGGGAGCCTGATTCTCCCTCTGCCTTGCCGCTCCCCCTGCTTGTGCTCTCTCTCTCTCTCTGACAAATAAATAAATAAAATCTTAAAAAACAAAACAAAACATAGTGGCTTAAATATAATCTAGGCTAGAGAAGCAGCTCTGCTCCATAAGGTCACTTAGGGACCCAGGTTCCCTCCATCTTGCTGCTCACTTGTCTCCCAAGTCATTGTCCCTGGTCTGTATAATTGAAGTTGAGTCTCTAACATGACCTCATTGCAGCCTTTGGAAAGGCCACAAGTTTAGGACAAACTTATTTTAAGCAAATGACGTGGAAGGTTGACTCAATAATTCTTCTCCATTCTATTGTGATCTTAATCATGTGTCATGCCTGTCTGCAAGGATGGTTAGGAGACATAGGCTCTAAACTGTTTATTTATGCATCCAAGAATAGAGAGAGACAGATTTGGGGGGACAATAGTCTGCCAAAACTTGCTGATTAGGGAGGCTCATCAATTCCTAGATTTACCTTTGCTTCTAGTATTTATCATTTATATTGTCATGTTGGCCCTCTAAATGCCAGTGCTGATTACTTAGCCTAAAAAGTGCTTTGGATGATCTAGGATTTACCCGGTCAAATCAAGAAAATGTGAAACGTATCCCTTTGGTCAACATTCAACTTAGTTCACAAATTAAAAAATACATTATTAGAAAAATACTGCAATTTTGAATCATGTTGCTAAATCTGTAAGACTCTGATGTTGTAGTCTCCATATCAACGCCCTGCAAGAGGATTAAGTTTTTATTTGGGTCAACAAAGCAGAATTCCTGGAAGAGCCTACTA
The DNA here is from genome assembly GCF_003265705.2 of Callorhinus ursinus. Lineage (NCBI taxonomy): Eukaryota > Metazoa > Chordata > Mammalia > Carnivora > Otariidae > Callorhinus > Callorhinus ursinus. The sequence continues at coordinate 52,112,348 of NW_027397071.1, read as the reverse complement.
TTTTCAAGGCATAAAGCCAGCCTACGTGGAAACATGAGGCTCTCAATGGGGTTGGCAACCCAAAGTCACGCTATTGGATGTGCAGCTGATTTTCCGTGGCACGGTGGGGCTAATGTTCCTGGAATGCAAATTCATAGAGTGAGAAAAGTCAATATAAACACTCAATCCATGTGTGCTATTGTTACTGTTATGGGTATTATTTTAAAATTATTTAATATTGGTAGGTTTAAGGATATAAAGTGGGGTAAGGAAACCCCCTTCACTAATAGGTCTTGTTATATATCTTGTGGGTATTTGGACTTGGGAGAGTTTGGAAAAATTGCACCCCTAAATTGTCCCTGTTAACCAAAGTCTCTAAAAACTAATATTAATGGTGGGTCTCTCTTGCTTTCTCTCCTTTCTCCCACCCTTTGCTCTTCCCTCCCTTTCTCTCTCTCTTGCTCATTCATTCCTGCTGTGCAAAGTTCAGGATTTCATCTTCTCTCACCTCTAATTGGTCTCTTTGCCTCCTTTGCTGGAATGATCTTTCTAATCTGCAAAGTTTACTTTGCATATCTTTTGGTTAAATACCTTTGATGTCTCCCCAGTCCCTCAAGTGAAAGTTTAAACAGTTCACAAGGTTCTCCACTATCTTGCCTCAGCCTGACTTTCTAATTTCATCTCTAGTTCCTGTGATGCAAGGTAATACTAGCTAGAGCAACTAGCCACAGTTGAATATATCCCCATTCTCCGGCCCAGTGCATACACTGACATCATTGTGCTTTTCTGGACAAGAATGCCCTGCCTCTCCTTTGTCCACCTGACAAATGCATACTTCTGGCCCAAAGCAATGTCATTTCCCCCTTTTTAGCCTTCTATGACTCTCCTTATATATATACTCAGGCAAAATCAGTCATTCCATCATCTGTATTTCTATTGCCCTTCATGTATATCTAAGTTGGACACAGCACTTATCACATTACATTATTACTTATTTTGGGGTCTTATCTCTTCCAAGGGACTGAAAGCTTCTTCTTTGCTGTGTCTCCAGCTCTTAACACATTCAATGTGCCTGGAATATGGTACATATTAAACAGTAATAGTGGTATTACTATAGCTACAATATATTGAGCACAGCTAATGGATTAGGTAAATTACATATGTTATCTGAGTATCTCCCATTTTCCATACAAGAAATCTAAATCTTACAGAGGTTAAATAATTTGTCTGGAGTCACATAGGACTAACATTAACACCTAAGTTGGACCCCAAAGCCTATACTCTGCTGTTGTTGACTAGATGGAGATATAAAAGGTCACTTTGGAAATGGTGCTAACCTACCACATTAAACTGAGTTAATGAACTACAGACATGGACACACAACTCACTGTTACACCTACTAACAAGGCCTGACTTGCTTAGCATTGTAGATTATTCAGACCATGGCATCTACAGAGCAATGCAGTACAAGTTGATACCTCTTGCGCATTTGAAAGGCTCTTAGCTCTTGACAAAACAATCCTCCATTCTCACTATAGGTTGATGTCCTATTTTATAGGTGTTATGTAACCATCTCAAGGTCACATGGCCTAGCACCAGCGGAACAAGACCTAGAAGTTTTTTGGGTTACTTAAAAAAAAATTTTTTTTTTTACTTAAGCCACTACATCCCATTAAGTGTACTTCCAGAGTGAAAGTAGTATGCCAAGTTGAAATGGATGCTCAGTATAGGGGGCCAGGATTAAATGCCACAGACTTTCTAGAGCAAGACAGTATCTGAATCTGTAAGAGGCAGACCAGAAGAGAAAAGCTTTTCTACCACCACTGGTGGCCACAGTACTATACCTTTCAGTAATGCTGCATCAGTTAGCCTGTTGTAAAGTGCAAGCCTAAAGCCAAAAAGGTGGTTCAAAACAAAATAGGAGGTTTCTCTAACCTCTAATTTAACTGTGTGAGGTCCTGTTATTAATTGGTATCTTCACCAAGGACAGTTAAGAAAGTCAGACAACTGCCAGCTTGCTTCCTATTCCTCTTGACTTCTTATTGGATACTTTTTATCAAGTGAGCTAAGCACACATTTTCCTGTAACTCAGTTATTCAGCAAAACGTCCAAAGCTACTTAACTGACGCAAAACAAACAAACGCAATAGCCCTGGTTGTGATGCTTTCCATTTAAAGGGACACTCCCTTCCTTTGGAGTCGTCTCCCCCTTCCCCCCTCCCCCCTCCCCCCTCCCCCCGCACCAAGGGCTAGTCTGTTGTTTAAAACAAACACATAAAGGGTCCACATTGAAATGGTCTTAAAGAGCCTGGGTTAATGAAATAAGATGAATCAGTTAGATGAAGGACTTAATGTTCCAATAGCTACATTAACAGCCTCCCCCCTCCCCATTTCAAGCTTCCAAACACAGCCCTTCTCTTGGGGCAATAGAAGGTGGAGGAGGGCGTCAAACTTTGTGGAATCCCGGTTTTGTAAGGATACTGACATAGTGGATGCTTGGCAATTAAGCTAGAATTTCACTGCATCTCCTCCTTTAAAGGAACAAGTTTATTCTTGAGGGAGCCCACCTAACAATTTTATGTTCAATCATCTGCAGAGAGCAGAACCAGTCTTTTCCTTTCAGAATCTAGAGTAGAAGCTTTATTTCACTGCAAGTTCTCTGTGACATTTTGCACTCTCGTGATTTAATGCACCAAAGAGGATCTTTAACTCTTGGTCTACACCAGTGCAAATAAAGGTTAAATCTCTCACTAACCATCATGAACTAGCCTAATAACTCACGAGAGGCTATGGAAAAAGAAACCGAGAAAGCAGGTGTGCAGACTTGATTAAAACGTGCAAAACCCGCACAACCGCAGGCAAATGTACTTTATCCTCACATATCCCTAGTACCGGCTGCGAGGTCCGCAAGCAGGGGAACTTCTACCGCGCCAAAAAACACGATCCTGCGAGCAGGGCCTAGTAACACAGGGGCTTTTCTTCCGAACGGTGTCCCGACCGGAGCTTGCGCTGAATGCCGGGGCTCCTATTGGCCACGCACCGTGGGGGAGGAGGAGACTGGCGGGGAGAGAGACGGGAGGAGGGGAGAAGGGGGCAAGGCCTTTTCCTTGCCCCCTCCCGGCCCCCTCCGCAGGGAGCCGCCGGCGCCTCGTGCGTGGTTACTATGCAAATTGCAGCGATTGCGGAAATAAACAAGGGGGTAGGGAGAGGAGAGAGGGACTGCGAATCGATTGCAACTTCTGCAAAGTCTCGTACAATCCAAAGCACACAAGGCAAAACCAGAGAGAATCTGAGAACCAGCCAGCCCGGGTTGGATTGCTATCAAAAGAGGAGAGAGAGACAGTGAGAGAGGCAGAGAGCGCGCATTGCAATTGCAAAAGCCTTCTGATTTGGAGTTAAAAAAAAAAAAAAATCTCCAAGAAGCCTGCAATTGGCCAACAGCTTTAAAAAAAAATCTCTTCCGGGTTTTCAACGGTTCCAAGTTTATTTAGATTTTTTTTTAATGCCAAAAAAGGGGGACAACAAATGAAGCAATTCGTCTGAACATTTTAAAGTTTCTCACGTACTCTTTTTACATTGCAATGGTACGTGGTACATCTTAAACTTTCTATTTTGCGTTTATACGATGTGTGTTTTATAAACAATAATGGTAGAATGATTTTGTTTAAATGGCTAGGACTTTAAAATTTCTCTGGCTTGCATATGCATTTAAGTGATTGCTGGGTGAATGTCTATTGTGATGGTTTTGTTTTAAAGACGTAGCTTTGTGGATGGTTTTTGGTTTTTTGTTTTTGCTATGTGCATCAGAGACCGGGTTTCCTTTTTTCTTTCCCCGAGATTTGAAAAAATTGCTGAGCTTGACAGATTTTTTTCCTCCTAGCGCTTGCTCGGTTCCAGAAAGGGGGGAAAAAATCCTGTACGTGCTCTCTTCTGTAAAAAGACGTCTGGCCTCAGCAGTCAACCTAACTCGAAAAGAAATGTCTGGACCCGGAGAATAATTGACGATTCGATCCTCTAATCAATGGGACAACATGGGAGATTGACAAAAGCTTTATCCAATCATGAGGAGGCTTGGGTGTACAATGGTTCTCAGTAGCCAGAGGGGGCGGGGCAGAAAAAGATCTGAAGTTCTCTGCGGCTCTGAAGGGGATGGTGTGGTTCAAGCTGTCAAAGCTACAAGCTCTTCCGGATTTAGCAAGCACAATAGGAAAGAGTTTTTGAGTTTAAGAAAAAAAAAAAAAAACCTGGGGAATTTTTGCATGAATTGTAATGCCTTCTTAATTGCCTTTCAGAAAAAGTTAGAAAAATTCTTCTAGAGAAATATTAACTTTGCATTAATTATTATATTTTAAATTCAGGGACACTGTTAACTTGTGGAATGGGAGGTTCAACTTTTAAAAATGCATGGCTTAAAAACTTGCCTGAACTACAGGACGGTATTGAGCTTTGGGAAGTAACATACTGAATATGCAGCATTGCAGAACTTCCCTGGTTATCTTCGAAGCTTTGACTTTTCAAGTACTTTGAAGGAATAGGCATGCCTCTCTTCTTGAGCTCTAAACAAGAATTTTAAGGGAGAGAGAATGTCTCACAGGTGGACTGACAGCTATTTTATATATTTGATAGGAAGAGGGGGAGAAAGAGAGTGTTTTGTCTCCACTTTTCTTGAATTCTGCTCTTTAAATATATGGTCAGTAGCAAATAGGATATTAAAACTGGCCACGTTCACATTTGTTCTTGTTACCACAACAACCCCTGTAGAGGGTGTGTGTGGAAGATTGCTGACTTGCTAACTCTTAGTTGGAGTCTGGCCTCTTGGACAAGTCTTTGATACCAATCCAGTGGAAACCAACTGCAGTAGCTTGTCTTGGAGACAGTAACTGGCAACCTCTGACTAAAGCACATCCATCTCTTCCTTCCCTCTGAGCATTGTAGACACCTAATTCTGTTGGGAAGTGAATGGAATATAGTATGGGCTCTTTCCCATCTTTGGATTAAATTCCCATCGAGCTATTTCCCAGGGCTTTAGGCCTTCTAATCAAATCTGGTTTGGAAATTTGACATTAAAATCCACTTGGACGCTCAGTTCAGCGACATTATTCAATTTAGTATTATATGCATCTAAGAAAAATCTGCACACAAGTGACCAGTAGGTCAAAAAACTAGAGAAAAAGATTGGAAAATGCTAGTGATAAAGTTAGGCTTGGTAAGAACTACAGAGTTAATGGCATTGTCACTTATGAACCCCAATTTTATCTTCACTGCTTTGGGCATTAAAATCTAAATCATATTAATAAGATCTTCCTATCAAGTAACCTCCAAAATGAGAGGTATTTGAGCTGTACATATAAGTGAAACCTTATTGACGTAATTTATATATCTAAGAGGATTTCACTAAAGCTGGCAAGGTAACATTTCTGCAAATAAAACACAGTAAATGCAAGGCTGGGCTCTGTGCCAGGAAGAATATGGATAGCAGAGAGCATGACAGGAGCCTCCTTTGCGCAAAGACAATCCCATTTCAAGGCAGCCTCCTAGCACTTGCAAAATAAATGATTGGAGCGGTTATTTCCAATAAGGGGTTTATCCTTCCTAACAATGGGTCATTTATATGATTGCAGTAAACTAGTTTTTTGTACTTCACCTGTTTCCTACAACTGTTCTACTATCCTTTCTTCCTTCTCTCCTCCTTCCACGCCTGCTCTCTCTCAAGTGTCTTAGTGTCTTTGTGAACTCTGGACAAGGATTTACTTTTGCAACTTGGGAAGAGGGGAAAGAGTTGGAAATGTTTTTTACCCCCAGACTGCCCTTTGAGGAACATCTGTTTCTTTGTGTGTGTGTTTAAATTTATGCCTGTTGGAGAGAAAGTTACCAGAAGCCTTTCTGTAACTGTAACTCTTCTACTGTATTTTTCTCAGTCTTGTTTCCAAAGGCTGTAGTTGGAACTGTGCTTTGTGGTGTTTCCCCCGCCTCCCCCCCACCCCATCCCGCGGGGGAGGGAGCGGGAGCTGGCGGAGATAGGAGAGAAAGCAGGAGCGGATGTGAAGGGCTTTGGTGCTGAACTTGGATCCAGCCCTTGCCTAGAGGGCGCAAACAATCGTCCCATATCCAAAAGTCTTACGAAGGGCGCCAAAAGTTACTTAAGATAATATTGCTAACCGCAGAAAGCTGGAAATCGCGGGCACATTCACTGCTGCAACAAAAGAAGTTTTTAAACTAGAAATATCAGCATTAAATTACTTTTCCCTATTTTTAAAAAACCAGGGCGATGTGCCAGTCCTTTATAAAAAAAAAAATCCTTTTCTTTTTCTTGAGATTCAGTTAAAAGTAAGAATCTTTCTTGTTTTGGAAAGAGGCAAATGTGAAGTCTATCTTTTAATACAGCAAAAGAAAGATTTTAATCTGCTCTGGAAGAGAGCTTCCCAAGAGTACACACGGAACAATAACTTCTCACTGTGCCTCAGTTACATGTTGGGACCGTCAGCCAGAAACTTCTATCGAGGAAACTTGGAGCGAGTTGAAATTATAGATCCCAGCAAAGGTTTTCATGGCCAGGGAAGTTGTCTCTGTAACTCGGCTTAACTTTTAGGACATTTCTCTTCTACTGAAATTGAAGAGGAACCAAGGAAAAGCAGTTGTTTAGTTGGGGAAAATGGGACTCTCTCATTAAAGATTTAAGTCATTACCTCCCCTCGCCCCTTAATAAATAATTTGAGAGATTTCCAAGGATATTTAGGAGCAGGGTGTGTGAAGATGGTCTCGAGCATTCAGAAATTATTTTAGCCATAAAGTAACTGGAGAACAAGCATAAAATGATGTTAGACAGATGCAGAATATTTCAGAGGATTGTATTTTGCTTTCTCCAGTAACATTTTTCTTGCCCCTTACTTAAAAGGGGGGGGAGGTTGCGGTGGAGGAGCGTAGTCTGAATGAGAGTGGCCTTAGCAGGTCACCTCACACTCACAGTACAGAGTGGGCATTGGTCACCTCACACTCACAGTACAGAGCGGGCATTCCTACGGGAGTTTCCTCTATTCTGAGGCTCTCTGGCTATGTAACCTCTCCCAAGGTGCAGATTCCCCTGTCTGTGTGCCAGTGCCTCTCACCCTGGTCTTTCCTTTTGGAATTTTGAGAAGGATTCGCAAGTGCAGCAGGCTGCAAACTAGAGTTAGAAAGAGGAGGAGGAAGAGATGGGCTAGGGGTCAGGAGGAAGAAGAGTTTTTTGTTTGTTTGTTTGTTTTTTCCATCAGGGAGGAAAGCCTGGAGAAAAAAAATATGAGGTTAAAAAAACTGGAAAAGCAGGCTTATTGGCAACTTGCCAAACCCTAAAAACCACCCCCCTTCTCTGCCAAAACAATACTTTAGCAAACCTAAAATAATTGCAGGAAGCTCTTTTCCATTTTAAGAACGGTTACCTGGGGGAGGAAAAAAGAGGGGATTCTTAAAAGGCACCCTTCCAGAGGTGTCCCAGGAACAGGGACGGTAATGAGAGCCTGTGTCCAGTTTTGGGCACGCGTTTGTGGACCAGAATATCTCTCTTCCCTTAGGGGACATCCCTTTCACATTTTTTTTTTCCTCCTAAAAAGAAAAAGATGTCACAGCTAAACCACTGTTTCTAAACGTGATAGAACTTTTTCTATGGCGTCTGTGTTCAGACCCACTAGTTTCACAGTCCTGGGAGGGAGAACGCTCATTAATCTCCGCCTCCTTTTCTCCAGACACCCCCCCCCCCCCCCAAATCCGGTGACTCTTCTGTGTGAAATTATTCCCCACCACCCCCGCTTCTGAATGCCATAGGACTGAAGCTGCACAAAGTTTGGAGGATTTTGTGCATAATTACCTCTACCGACGATCTATTCCCACAGAAAGCTCCGTTGGAGAGATTACAATGCTTTGAGCCGTACCGCATTTCAGAGGGGAAAAAAAAAAAGTTACCTAGGAGGTCTGATTTTTAAAAATTTGCATACATGCAAATTTGCCCTCCGGCCTTCTCCTCGGTTTTCTACGTGCCCACCCAGTGAACCGGGAGCGCAGGGCAACCTGGCAAAGTTGCCCAAGTCCTCCACCGAGGTCCGCGAAGGTCTGCGGCGGGGCTTGGGGGATGGGGATGAGGAAAAGTAGTTTTGTTTGCTTAAGCACATCCTGTGGCAGCCTATAGCTGCCCGGGAGTACAGACTGTAACTGCTCCTCACTGCGTTACCCAGTAATGCGCTGAGCGGGGAAGCGGGGGCGGGGGGGGGGCAGAGGGAGCGAGAGAGCCTGCGAGCGAGGGAGCGAGAGAGGGAGCGAGCGAGCGAGCGAGCGCGAGCGGCCGCGGAGGCTCGGGACCCGGCTGGCCGCGCGGCGCCGCAGCCGCCCCCTCCCCCACGCACCCCCCCCCCCGCGGCGGCGCGAGCGGGCGGCGGCTGTGCGGTGCGGTGCAGAGCGGAGGCGGAGGCGGGCGCGCGGGCAGCTCGCGGGCACCCGGCCGGGCGGGCGCGGGAGCGGGAAAGGGTGCGCTATGCCTTTAACGCCCGCGTACAGTAGACATGTATAGTGGAGTGTAGGGAAACTCTAGGCGGGGTTAAAGTTCAGCTCATGGAGCGGCAATCGCGCTGGCTGGCTGGCTGCAGTTGAGCCGAGTTGGAAATGTGAACGCAAGAAGCAGGCTTGATTTTTTTTCTCCCCCCTTCTCTCTCTCTCTTCCTCTCTCCCTCTTTCTCCTTTCTCACCCGCACTCACGCACACCTCCAAACCGCACACCCAGACGCACACGCACACCCCACCGCCCGGCAGTTATGTATTCTCCGCTCTGTCTCACCCAGGTAAGCAGCTGTTTGGATGCGGCGGGGTGGGGTGGGGGGGCCGGGGTTGCGGGGGCAGACCTGGGGCTGGGCGCGGGGTACCGGGGACCGTCGCGCCGGCCGGGCCCGGGGCATGTGTCTTGGTGTATGCCCGTGTCTGCGCGTGTTTCTGTGTGTGTGTGTTTGTGTGTGTGAGCGTGTGCTCGTGGGGGGGGGGAGAAATACAGCTTTAAGAAAGTAACTTTGTTTCCATGCGGGTGCATTCCTCTTGCACGGCCATTTGTGTGGGCACATGGCTAATGGCGCCCTCTTATTAATGCGTTAATTAATATCGGGGCGATTGACTGCGGAACGGCGGTGTTTTCGGACGCCCCGCACGTGTTTCGGCGGGGTTGCAGCCCATGACACGCTGAAATCTGGACTCAGCGTTTCTGCAGCCGGCAGGCCGGTTTCTGTAGTTCCGCCGCTCCCGGGGAGGGGGCCGCCGACGGAGCCCACCGCACACCCCGCATGCCCGGGGCAACTGAAACCTCCGGGTGCGGGAGAACTCGCGACCCTGCTCCCACGGCCCGCGCGCGGAGCCCGCGCCGAGGCAGCCTCCCCAAACTCTTACTTTTGTTTATTGTTTGTCAGCCTTTGGGGTCCGGCCGCGGGAGGGACGCGGGCCGGCGTCCGGAGCCGGGCCGGGACAGCGCCCCTCGGACGCGGGCGGGCGGCGGCGAGCCGACCCCCGGGCTCGGCGGAGCGGGGCTGCGTGGACGCGCGTCCCCCAGCGCCGGCCGGGTGGAGCCTGCGTCCTCGACGCTCGTCGCCCGCTCGCTTTCCCGAGTGAAAGTTTCGCTGTCGGGACGAGCCCACGCTGCGCAGGGCGGCGAGCGGCGGAGGCCGCGGGCCGCGGGCCGGGGAGCGTCGGGCGGAGTTGGGCTCCGGGCCGCGAGCCCGAGCAGCAACCCGGGCCGGACGCGGCTCCCCCCGCCGCCCGCCGCCGCCGCCGCCCGCCGCCGCCGCCGCCGCCGCCGCCGCGCGACTCGGGCAGCTCCGCGCGCAGGACGGGGGCAACTTTTCTCCGACTCTACTCGGAGCGTGGGTCTCTCTCGCCCTCCGCCCCTCCTTCCCGTGCCCTCCCTTTCCATCCCTCTCTTGTCTGCACCACCCCTAGGCAAAATATTGCTATTTCACGGCTCCAAATCTGGTCCCTTTTGAATATATTATTTATTTTCTTTGACTAAAAGGCATGAAGTCAAAGTGCTTTTGCGCTAAAAAATTTTTCAAAAAAAGTGTGAGCTTTCATACTGCTTTGGTACATTGCAATCTGACCATTAATCACCTACATGAAGTTGTATGCTTCATATAAAATGTTTATTTACCACTCCCTTAAAAAACCTGCCACCACTTATTGCTTTCATTTAGCAGGAGGTAACGGTTTAGCCGGAATACTTTATGGGTGGTTAAAAAGTATCAATAATTTTTTTTCTGTCCTCTCTAGATTCTGGTTTTATTTCTCACATGACAGCCTTTCTTATTGCAATATCTAACAGGAATAATACTGGCTATTTGATCTCAGCAGACTCTTAAATGCATCTTTTATGTTGAAATGGTCTGTTTGGGATTTAGGCCTAGCATTAGTAATGGATAGCAGTTGCTTTTAGTTATTGTAAAAGTTTTTTATTTTTCCCTAACAAACTTCCAAAGTTCCTATTTTAGTAACTTGTGGAAGTATGGAATGAAACTTTTCCAACCACTTCTGGCAAGGTTCACAATTGCATATGGATAAGATGCAAAGTGTAAGAGAATTTGAATGAGTTATGACTACAGTTGAAATGCTGAGATTCAAAGGCTGAAGTTCTTTCTGGCAAAAGTTTGCAGCACAGAGAACTTGTAGACAATACCAGGGTGCTGCAATAGTGGGGCATGACCTTAGCAGACACAAGAGTGTCTTCAAGTGAGCTCTTGAAAGATGAATTTATATTTTGGGTTGGTGCATGTATGAGGATACCTGTGTATCCATACAGGCCCAGGGCATAGTCAGGTACTTGACAAAGCTGGATTCTCTTGGCTCAGGAGCTATTATCACATTAAGAAAGTTCTGTTGTTTTTTTTTTTTAAACATATTTGGCAGTGTGATTGATACACCTCTAGGCCTTCTTCTGGAAACACCAGTAAAAAGAAACAGTCTAACAGTTTGTGAAGAAATTGTACACTAAATAATGAGAGCCATATATTTTGAGTTCTTCCTTTAAAAGCTGATTTACAATTTTATTTAACTTGCTGGAATACTTATAAAGCTTTAGAGCTAGTTTTAGAAAGAAAAACTTAGGTAGCTTATTGGTCATTAAAGAAAGTCCAGTAAGCACAGTAATAGAAATACTCTAAATGAAAGAATAAACTCCATCTACATGTGTGCAATTTTTAAAACTTTATCAGGAAAATGCCAGACATCTTCTTTTCGTCCATACAAGCGTATCATAACCAAATCATTTACCTGGCCATAGAATGATAACCCAGTAGAAATTTATAGGTGAACCTTTGAAAGTAGTTCCAGCAATATCAGCGTTCAGTGGTTCTTAAACTTGGCTTACTTACAAACAGATCAACATTTAAGAAGCTGATTCAAAGTCATACCGCTTTTGAAACAGGTTTTCAGGTTTGTTTTCATTGGTGGCCTATAACTTACACACTGAGTACACATGTAAAATATTCTTTATTATCTCCTGAATATTTTGAAATATTACATAGCTTATGGCAGTATGTGCAGCAACATGATTTATAGAGGCTTACTATTTTTTTAGAATTAATTTATGCTGGGCCTTGACATTTCCTACAAGTTAATGATATTCTTTACTTTTGATGATCTGGAGTATTATTTCTAATTGTGAGTTGAGAAAGATGACTAGCTCTTTAATAGTACATGTGAGTAAAGTTATACAAAATATTGTGCACTTTTATTGGCACATTCTTGAAACCTTTGGGGAGTAATAAGTTGTAAATACTTTTGATGCAAAATTGGGGACTTAGATTATTCTTAATGATTAGTTGACACAGTTGGCCTCATTTGAGGGTTTTTATGATGAGATATATAGGCATTTGGTTGGCAGGTAAACAAAATCCTCTTGAACACGAATGAACGCAGTTCGCAGTTCTGTGAGAGGCATACTAGGAGTCTCTTCAAACACTAAATGCCCTGTTAGAATGTTTTTTAAAAAATGTTTATTCATATCAATGAAGCTTTTGAATAAGGTAACATTTTAACATAAATGTGAATTGTTTAGAACTTAGTTGTTCTTCACTTTATAAAATGGGCCTGAGATTTTAAAATGAAATCTTCTTTTTGGTGAAGACTCACTTTGTAGTTAAGGTAGACTACAGGAGTTCTTAATACTACAGAGCCTTGGTCCCTAGCATGTCCTGTGTATATAAGAAAATCAGTCAATTGAAGGACTGTTTCAAACCCCAATTTTATGTATTTTAGAGCATTTCAAGGATGAGCTCAGAATTTAGTAACGTTTAAATGCTTTGCGGTTTGGCGTATACCTTATTAGATAAACTGTGACTTGAAAAAGCCCCCCCTCCCACCACCACCATTTCTCTTTTTAAAGTATGGCAATAAGAAAGATTCTTAAACATCAGAAATTTAAAATGTTTATGGTAAAGAATAATATAATTCTTGTATTTTTTTCTGTTCCCTCTCCACTTGAAGAATGCACACGTTATAAAAACTGACTTCTCTTTTGGATTTTTATTGAAAAAGAGCAGTTTTCAAAGCTAAATTTGAAATGCAGAGGCTAAAATTTGTTCAGAGAGAAAAAAGATAAATGTCAATTGTTGAAGTGATTTATGTATTACATTAATATGTACTTTAAAAAATAGTCATATGTAGTGTTTAGATGATTGATAATTTATAATATTTTAACAGACCTGATAAAATATTTTTCCAATTTTAACCACTCAGTTAACATTTGAACATTTGAAAATTTAATAATTTCTTTACAGTAATAATATTTTGGATATTGCAGTTACTTGTGCCTCCAAAGTATACATTTAGATGGATATTACAAACCGAAAAAGAATGCATTTTATAATATTTGTCTGTCCTACACGCTTTTTAAAAAAAAAAAAGTCATCAAGCATCCTTTTGGTTTTCTTATCCTCATTTATTTGAAAGTAAATAATTTATCTTTTGGGGTTTTGTGCGGCAGAGAGAAGTTATGTAAGATTAGTGTGGGTTGGTTAATCAAAAGTTAAATGTACTCAGAAAGCTTTGTGGAGGTTACTGTTTAATTTTTCTTTGATTTTATATTTATATTTCCTAAGAAAGTTTCAAGTAAAAGAATCAAGCATTTTCATAAGACACTAAGAAAAATGTAAATGTTTTAAATTGAATTTTATTTTCAAATTACTTGAATCTTAAGAGGTAACCGTGAGGGTTTTCCTGGAGTCTCGTAAACATTAAATGTACCAGGTTCTCTCTTTCCTTGTGAGAAAAAGCCTGAAATATTAATTTCAAAAGTTAAATATTCTCTTTTTTAAGGATGATTATTACCGAAGGCATTTCACAAAATTAACTGTTATTTAGTTGCAACCCTCTTGTCCCAATGACGCATTCTATTTACTATCTGGCATGTATGCTTTTCTTTGTTTTTTTTCCCCCTTTTTTCTTTTTGTTTCATTCCCACAGTATCAGCAAGTATGTCTTGGAAGTAGATCTTTTATTTCAGCCTGAAGAATATCAAATTCATCTTTTGCATATGCCAGATTTTTCTAAGTTTTTGACTAAAAAAATTATATGCAACTGTAATCCTGAAGAAGGAATTAAGATGTTACCAAAATGCCTAAGACACAGATTAGCGTCTCCATGCAGTATTTTTAGAGGGAAAGTCTTTGTTTTCATTGATCGTGGAGATGATTTTTTGCTCCTAGACTTCCATAAACATTGACTGGCATCTCGATGTTTAGGATTTGCCAATCTGGCGGCCGAGCCCTGGGTGCACTACAAGTAGTGAGGTCAAGGCTGCAGCAGAATTAGATGTGTCTTTCTTGAAGTAGGGTTAAGATCATATATTGTTGGAAGCATTTCAATACATTTCACTTACTGTCTAAAGGACTTGGGACCTAAGCTTGGCAGTAGATCCCGGTGCACTTTGGTGAACATACCAACACATTTTAAAATTTTTAGCCATTTCTTCTTTGAGACTGAGACATGATACTGACAGTTTTCTCCCGCCCCCCCCCCCAGACTTCCCATAGGCATCCTCTGTGTAATTTGGGTACTGTAATGCTTGAGTCAGCTTGCAAGGGAAATAAGTATTGTTTTTTTTTTTTTTAAGTGACCATCTGAAGAAAAGTTGTTTCCTTTTGTTTTCTTGATAGTTATAGTTTTGTTGTTCATTTCTCCAGGATGAATTTCATCCTTTCATTGAAGCACTTCTGCCCCACGTCCGAGCCTTTGCCTACACATGGTTCAACCTGCAGGCCCGAAAACGAAAATACTTCAAAAAACATGAAAAGCGTATGTCAAAAGAAGAAGAGAGAGCCGTGAAGGATGAGTTGCTAAGCGAAAAACCAGAGGTCAAGCAGAAGTGGGCATCTCGACTTCTGGCCAAGTTAAGGAAAGATATCCGACCTGAGTACCGAGAGGATTTTGTTCTTACAGTTACGGGGAAAAAGCCTCCATGTTGTGTTCTTTCCAACCCAGACCAGAAAGGCAAGATGCGAAGAATTGACTGCCTTCGCCAGGCAGATAAAGTCTGGAGGTTGGACCTTGTTATGGTGATTTTATTTAAAGGTATTCCGCTCGAAAGTACTGATGGTGAGCGCCTTGTAAAGTCCCCACAGTGCTCGAATCCAGGGCTCTGTGTGCAGCCCCATCACATAGGGGTTTCTGTTAAGGAACTCGATTTATATTTGGCATACTTTGTGCATGCAGCAGGTAAGTGCGATGGTGAGAAGTGGTTCCACTTTCTCGTGTGTTTCTTTTCTGATGACCTCTGTATGTGCGGGGCCATTCCTGAATCCTCTTAAGTTGCAGGCCACAGTGCAGAGAGACAGTGTGCTTTCAAAGGTAAACCCGAGTCAGAACAGCCAGAAGCTGCCCGTGTCCGAGGGCACACCTTCATTTGGGTGGAAAGCGTAGCTTTGAGAGGACTCTCACCAAGTTCAGTTCTTTTGGCAAGTAGTGTTATCAGAGGTGTTGGTAGTTCTGTGATATGTTTAGATCACAGTTTTTGATGATGGGTGAGAGCTGTAATAAAGGGGATATTGTAAATGGCAAGTGATCTCGTTTAAAAAGCATGGAGTTTGGTGGTGAGGCAGTATTTTTAGTTGCTTATCTTCTGGGCGTGTTTTTAACCTACTGGGGCCTCTCGAACCCCCTGCTAATTAAGAAGAGGTGGTAAGAGTACTACCAAATTGCTGATCATTTATGAAGGAAAAAGAATCACATGAATACGCAAACTTAGTAGCTTTGTATTTAGGAATTTGTCGTGTTGTCTAGGATAGCTGAGCGAGAAACAAACCAACTCTTTAAGTAATTGATGGTAAGGTTAATCTTAAAAGTAACCAACCTGTGTGGTGCATGAATGCACTGAGAAATCGATATTGATCATGGATTTAGTGAGTTGCTTTGATTGGTGATAAGATTCATTATTGTTTCAAGGCTGTTTTTGAGGCATGTTTTACCTGTGTATATTATAGCATTCAGAGTTAGCATTCAGGCTAAAACTATTGAGCACTGACTAAAAGAATGCATTTTTACTTTGTTTCTTTTGCCTTGTTTTAGACAAAAGGTTCATTGTGTTATGGGAAAGCTCAGGTCTTGTGTAACTTGTTGATTTTTTATATGTACATATCGGCCTTGCTAGATTTTACCTTCATGGCAGTTACTTGAGCCAGATGGAAGAAAAGAAGGTTGTGGAATCCTACCAGTAGGCTGTTTTGGGGTTCATATGTTTATGTATTTTTTTCGCAAAGGAGAAAGGTGTTACCTGTAAAATCAACACTGTACTGTTTTGCAAAATGTTTTTAATTCTAAGAATGTGAACTTTTTTTTAAAAAAAGAAGTCAGCTGATAGCCTGTTCTCTATTATTTTTCTCAATATATGTTTTAGAAAGAGAACTTTTGTTATCCATCTGTCCTTACATAAGAAACTGGAGAAATTAACTTTGCAAGCATGTCACATTATCATTTGCATTCTGTTGGCAGGGGATAGATGAGTATTTTAGAGGATGTGATCTGTAAGTGTTTCAAATATTTGGGTTTTGGAGAATGTATACTTAATTGTAAGGAGTTCCTGTTGCTTTAGCCTGTTCTGTGTAGTGAAATGAAAAGTCAGCACCTCTCAAATGACCTCTAGACAGGAACAAGTATCCCTTTCTTAATCCCCTTTTCACCCTATTGTTACTTTGTTTTCTCTATTGAAAAAGCAGTGTTAAATTTTTGAAAAATTTATTTGCGTATGTAAGTGGAGGTTCTGATAGGGAAAGGCAAGGTGCAAAAAAAATAATAAAATGATGGGTGTTATCAGTGCTTTCAGGGAGGACTCTTTAAGATCTTGTGTTTAATCTTTTCAGTATTTGGAAAAGTAAATAATTTATCAGTTCTAACAAATGCTCTAATTGGACCAAGAGAGAAAAATGTTGGTGCCAACAGGTGGTACACATCCTGGTGTGTGCTTCCTTACAAGGTACCTCAACGGGGAATACCGGTTCCGTTTTTGTCGGTTGTGAGCAGCACGCGTTCTGAGTTTTTGGTAAAAATATTGCCCTTCGAGTTAAAGAGCTGCAGCCTTCCGAGCTAAGGCCATCACGTGTCTTCTCTTTCGTCGCTGACCGTTCTGTCCCTTGCTGTTGCTTCCGATCGTGGAGCTAACACGGGGTTGCTGGTGGTTTCAGTACCCGCAGGATTGTGTTGGTTGAACGACAGGTAGAAGGTTGCTCCGGAGAGCTGGCATCCTTATTGCTTGTGAAAGAGTTACTGACGGCAACATGGATCAGACTGCCTTTCGGTTTGGTTTTCCTGACGTATCCCAGAATGCCTCGGAAGGCCGCTGGCTTTCACAGACTGCCGCAATGGCCGCTGTGTGCTGTGCTCGCGACGGGACGGTTGCAAAAGCAAATAGTAGGGGCCTTTTGTCCGAGAATACTTCAAATTTGATTTCAGAGATCTAGAGACCTGTTACTTGTGGAAGGGAAGCTAGTTGCCAATACAAATATGAGGTAGATTGGTCAACTTAAATACAACTGATTTGACAAGCATCTGTTATAATACTGAAGATTTGTAAACACTAAACAATGTTTTTACCTCCTTAAAAGTTTTGAGAACTTGCCAGTATTGGCAGGAGGCAGAGACTCTGAAACGTGCTTCAAGAAACATGCCAAAACCATTGTGGCCTTTTCACCTATGGTGGATTTCCCCCCGCCCCTTTTACAGTGTTGTATTTTTTTTTTTCCCCTCCAAAATGCCGTTTTTCCTTCTAGATAGCCCCCCAAATGAGATTTTTTATTTCCCCTTCTAAAAATGTGTACAATAATTATTGCTTCATGCCTCAGCCTTTTCCTTGCTAGGAGGTTGAAATCTTAGGACACACATGTAAATACTGGAAGCTAGTGCAGAATCAGTCGTTTTTTAAAAGTGCAGGTGATTTATTCTGACTTACTGAGATGCTAAAATACAATACCTAAACTACATTCAAATTTCCCCCCCTCTAAATCCAGTGGCATTAGAACGGTGTGTATTTTGTGGCTGATAAACAGTAACAAGTGTAATGAAATTGGAGTGATTCCATAAGCCTGAGAATTTTGTCTCGTTAAAAGTATAAAAGAGTAAAACCATTTTATGCCCTTAATTTTGTCTTTATTTGAGTCATCCTTCCATAGGTATCATATGACAACTTGAAGATATTACGGAATTGTGGCAAATGGTTTTCTTTGTGGGCGTGTAACAGTAAAGCTAATTTATGACCAGTCTTTACCAGATGATCTGTATCAGAATCTACAATATACCCGGCACGTGGCAAGGTCACAATTTAAGTTGTTAAGGTCATAACCTTAGCCACCAGGCATTTGACCTTTTAGATAAAGTTAACCTTTGTTCATTAGTAGGCACTCAACCGAGAACTTTCTGGAGAGTTTTTTGTTTTTTTTTTAACTGCGTCTGTATAACTTCTGGTAATGTAATCAGATTCTAGAAAGATTCTCAGTTTAGTTAAATTTAGTAAGAGGTTAGACTTAAAAAGAGGTTAGACTTTTTAAGGACTCATCTCTTGGATAGAGGTAAGTTGCTGTATCTACTCCACAGAATGACAGTCACAATTTATTTTTGATAGTTATTACCTGCTGTGAGGTGGAATGAAACTCTGAGGCAGCTGTGTGGAGACATTGAGAAAGTAAAATGAAATAAATAGAATTAAATTTAAATCAACTAAGTAAAGCCCTTGTTAATTTTCTAGCGGTGTCAGGTCCAAAAGTTAAATTGCCATGAGCATCTTCACTTTTTGCAGATGAGGAATTTTCTAAGATTGGAAGTTTTTTTTAGTGGCCTTAAAATTTGCTTTGGAAGACTAATAAATGACCAAAATTTGTCAGGTAATGACTGTCATTGTTAATTAGCCTAGTGGCAGAGTGAACTCAAAGTTAATTGAATTTGTCCTAATGGTAGCATGAGGAGTGTTAGTTGTAAGGTAGAGAGGGATCATTTTTGCACAGTAATGTTTTAGTACAGTAGCTACTGGTTGCTTCCATGCTACCCCTGTTACCATCTTTCCTTAGTTTTGTGGGACCAGGAATGGTAATGGTCCTGCCACTCACCGGAAGAACTGTTGGCGGTGCTTTGGAAGTCTCGTACCTCTTCTGGAAACCTGTACAGCCAGTATTACTGATTACCACATTACTTGAACCATATTGTTCATTTAATTATGCTGTTGTGAATGCTCATTTTCAATTATTTACATCCCGCTAGTTTTGCTCTGATATGCCACGTATTATTCCATTTCAACAAAGAGAGAGATACTCCCATTCAGGTGAATTTTAGTTTTATTTTGGCTTCGTGATTGCCATTCCTTCATATAGTAATAGAGAAAGCCGTGATATGCAGATAGACCAGATGGTCGTGTTGACAGATTGAGAATTCACTTCCTACTGCTTCAGAGCAGGTGTAAGATTAGGAGTGTCTGTGTATGAGCGTGTGTGTGCTTCGTGTGCATGTGTGTGCACATTCAGGCTGCACACAGAGGGCTGTTGAGAGCAGTGCAAATGATTTGTTTTTTAAAAAAGCTGGTACTTTAAAATACAATATAACTATATGCATAAGGTTAGTGCATACAGAATAGTTATTGTAAAAAAATATTAAGTGAAAATGTTAAGTTGTGATAGCTTACAATTTTATGCTGAATGAGTTATGGTAATTTCTTAATTTGGGGGTAACTTACCATGTTAGTTTGCGGCAGTATTGCATATCTAAAATATGTTCAAGATATTTTGTTAGCAGGCGTACATGTGTATGTGTATTTATGCTCGTTTAAGGCTATACATTATGTAATTAAACTTTTTCAGTACGTTAATAAACTCTTTAATAGAAAGTTATGCAATTAGTTCCTGTGATTTATAATAATAAGCCGTATTTAGAAAAAGAATGTGTAAGAGTAACGTACAGTGTTGTTTAAAATTAAAAGAGTGCCACCCTATCTCAAATTCTTACTCCAACCTTAAACTGAACTCAGGGTGGATTTTGTGGCTGACTGATCCATTCTAAATCATTGGTGTATGCACAGTTCTAAAAAATTTCATTTATCTTTTTATTTATCTTTTAATTCTTCAAAGGAAATAGCATTAACAGTCAACAAACTTGAGATAAATATGGCTTTTGTATCCTTGACGGTTTTTGGCTAACTTGAGGGTAGTAACAATATCCTTTATCTAGAATGTAGTAACAGTATCCTTTATCTAGAGTGTAGTGTAGTGAAAAAAAGATGGAAATTCAAAGGCAGAGAGGGTATTGGAATAGGGAGGAAGGGTTGTTCTGGAGTAAACTCATGAACGGAGGTCAGCTCATTTATGGCTAAGAGGTTTGAGTGTTGGTAAGAAATTTCCCAATGCTGCTGGCTTAGATTTGCCTTGTCTTCTTTTCCACCCAGTGATGAATAGCATTAATTTAAACCTATTTAGGGCTAGTGTGGGAGAAACCACAGCCTTTGTTGTGGTCACTGCTGTACACAGTAGGACTGGGTGTTTCACTTGGTTAAGGCCTCAAGCTGCTTCCAGAGGATGCAGAATGGCCTGTCAGTTTTTTAAAACTTGCACAGAAGCAGCAACAATTCTAATTGCTCGCAAATGTTAGTATAGATTATTGAAAGCAATTTTGAGGCTAGAATAGAAGAAGAAACATGAAATACAGATTGAATTCACTGAATGTGCAAAACTCTGGTTTATTACCATTTCAGCAATCATTTCCCTGTTGTTATTTAGAGGTTAGGTCTTGTTTTAAAATACATTATAAACTGTAAATCCTTGGGAGGTGGGGTAAAGGGGAAGGAAGAAGTCAGGTGGAGGAGGAAGAGAATGAATGAACTGGCATGCTTTGTTAAGAGAAACGTAAAACCGTGAATTTAATCGCAAATGGAGATGCTCTTAAAAGTGTTTTGGTTTAAGTAATGACTGTAAAAGGATCTTGAGCAGCAAGATATCAAGTGGAGAATTTTATAATCCATCTCCCCACATTTTTTTTTTTGCATAGTTTGTTTCAGACTAAGAGACTATTTGGGGCTTTTGGAGTTTCTATTAAAATTTTTAGGAAGGAAATGTTTTGCAAAAATTCTTTCTGATCATTTAAGAGTCCAGCCAGTAAGGGATACTGTGGCATACATAAACTTGGAAAAAGGGCTATTGAGATGTTTGCTATTATTACCATTTTGCTTTTTTAAGGTGATAACTTATGGTATCATCAAAATTTTGACGTTGCTTAGGCAACTGTAAGATACAAATTATTGATCCAAACTTTAGCGTCCCTGTGAACTTAACAGAATTCTCCAGTTGCTGCTAAGACAGAAATTACTTTTACCTTCGGTTTTTCCCAAAATATTAGAAAACATTGCTTTCGTGTTTTGTTATGATCATTTCATGGTGCAAAAGTATATTTTCTCTAATGGAATTAGCCCTCCTGTTAATGTTCTAGTTAAATAAACATGGCTTACGAGGCAAAGAAATAAGTCCACAAATGACAAATTGCAGCAACTCCGTAGAGAGGATGCTTTTGCCGTTTTGTTTGTCAAAGAAACCAAGTAAGATAAAATTGAGAGAAAGAAGTTCTTTTTATTTTATGTATTTTGGCGAGCATTGGTCTTCTTTCGTAAGATATTGCTAATCCCAAATGCAGACATGATCAGGATGATCATAATAGCTAGAGATTGAAGTGGAATAATTTTAGTGTTCTTTGAGACCTTTAGACTTATTTCTGTTCATGGCTTTAGCATGCTTTCCTAGTGGTAAATATTTTGGACCTCGATCAATTGAAAGTAGAGAAAGGGAGACGGATGGAAGACAGGAAGGCAGGAAGGCAGATAACTTTTATTGAGTTGTCTATTTTGCGGCAAGCCTTATACTAAGTTTTGCCATACATTGTAGCTTTCTCTCTCTCTCTCTCTCTCTTTTTTCCTCTTTTTCTTTTTTTTTTAAATTCACAGTAATATTGCAAATAAGTAATGCACTCTCCATTTGTACAGATGAAAATAAAGTCTCAGAAGGTCCAAGTGACTGGTGCACAGTAAGATTAAAGCCAGGCCTTCTGATTCCACACCCAGCGCTCTTCACCATACGGTTTAGATCCATTCTGTATCCCTGTCTATGTCCTGTTGTCTGGGGGTTGGATGTCATTTAAATGGTATCACACACCTACCTTGAATCAGAGGGAAAGAAAAAAAGTCAAAATCCTGACCCTTGCCATGGAGATGTTTTACTGTGGAGTCCAGTAAAACAGGCCCAGGATGAGGCCATACTTGGTTAGGGGAGGGAGAAAAGGTTCTTATGCTTTTGTCAGAGTTGGGGTCAAAGATCTGGAGTGACTTGTTCTTTCTTGTTCTTAGAATGTTGAAGTTTGGTGAATAGAAGCATTATTACACAGGTTTAAGAAATGTTTTTTCCTGTTTGTAAGATAGATGAATTGGTTCTAGATGCTTTGGGAAGCCACTGAGAATTAAAGCAAGCATTAGTTTAAAAATCAGAATTGCATGTAATATTTTACTAGGTAAATTTCTGTCCATATTTTCTTATGTGCACAAGAGGTGTATTTCTAACTTCCCTTAATGATTAAATTGAAAAATTTTAAAATTTGCTTTACTCCAAAAAGATCCTTTGATTATGGCCTTGTGTATAATTATTTAAAAGAAAGCAAAAATTGAGTCTTATTAGTTTAAAATTGTTTTTTAATTTAAAAGAGAAAGGAGAAAAATTGAAAATAACAAGGTTTGTCTTAATCTCCTTAAATGTACTGATTTATTGATGGATTTATTTAATGCCCTTATTTTCATTTCTTTACGTTTAGGAAAGATTCGTTCTTAATGACTTCAGTGCAAAAATTCAAAGCCTCATTCAACGTGAATTTTATAACTGTAAATAGAAAAAAAAACAGTAATTATAATTTACACTATATTCATTTATGTATATTAAGTCTTTTAGGGTTTATTTAAAAAATAAGCTGCTGAACTGAACTTATATTGAATAAAATAGAACTGTAGCTTTCTTTTTAAGTTTCTTTTTTAGAAATGCTCATAAATCTAAAATTTGTGGAGTAGCAGTTATGCCAGCAAGGGAAAACTGAAGTATGTAAATAAAAGTGTAAACGGGAAATAAGAGGATTGGAATAAAAAAATAAGACTCATACCCATTGGCCCACACTGCCTACCTTTTGAGGTCTCTGATGAGTATTTATGGTGGTCCAAGTAACCTATGAGTTTCCAAACAGAAATAATTTCCAGAGCAGATATATTCATAAACATACTTTAATGGATATTTTTGAAATGCTCTATAGGTTAAAAACGTGATATGAAAGAAAAGTAACAATAAAACATATTTTAAAAGATGAATACTATTTAAAAATTTCTATGTGTGCCTGTTTAGCATCTGCCATTATCAGGCTGTTGTCTTTGTTGCTATGGTTTGGGTGATTTTATTTCCTTTTGTAATTTTGCCAGCCCATGATTGGGTAGCGCAACATGTTCACGCTGTTGGGGAAGATGTATCTGTGGTGAGTTATATAGCTTGCTCTGAGTGGTAATTTTTGGTATGGAAAGATATTTGTCAGTGGATAATGGGAACTCTGTTGCTACAATATCAATTATCATTTGATTTTTAAAATTAGGGACATACCACTTACTATGGGAAACTCGAGACTATCTCTTCTGTTATGTGTCTGCCTCTTCCCCTATTGAAAGCATTTAGAACTCTGTGTATTTTAATCTTAAAGGGATTATTTAATTTTAAACTCCTACATAAAGTGAATATTCTACATGCAGGATCCCATCATTGTCACTTTCAAATACTCCATTGCCTTTCAAAGGAGCTGACATTACAAGTCCTTAGGTTGACAAATTCTCATCAACTTTTGTGAAAAATTTGGCTGCAGAAGGAGTAAAGTCAAAAGAGGGCCATAGACAGATGGATTTCAGTGTTAAGATGACATCAAGCCCTTCTTCGTGGCATTTTTAAACATTCCAAATGAGTGAGGAATGGAGATGCTTAAAGAGCTCACTATAGAATGAGTAATTAAGATACTATGTATCTGCGTGTAAACCTTCGTGGCATACTATTAAACAGAGCTGTATGGGCTCAGACATAATGGCAGATCAGCAGTGAAAATCATAAACATCTTTTATGCCAAATACAATTCATAAATAATATTAGACACTAAAAATGTTGATAGAAAACAGTGTATACCTGAGAGAATATTTTTAGCATTAAGTAATTAATTGGAAGTTAAAGATGAGTGGGTTACAAACGTTTAAGATCAAGCAAAGATTCTGGGTAAGAATTTGGCAAAAACTGATCTGCATATTTGTATGACCATAGCAAGATTTTTGCATGGATGCATATTATAGAAAAAATTACTAGGTTACTAAAGTCTCTGATTGATTCATTTAGTCGGCTTTTCCTCTCCTTCTTTTAAATAGTAGAGGTTTTCTTTTGGAGAGTAGTTTCAAGTAACTTCTGAGAATGAAGCCTTTGTAACTTGATGCTGTTCAACAGCATAACTATTGTTGTATGTTCCTGTCAGGGAAAGATAGTCATTGCAATACTTTTGTTGTATGGCCTCTTAATATGTGACAAGGACTTTTATTAAGAATTCTTTTTTCTGGGGCGCCTGGGTGGCTAAGTCGTTGAACGTCTGCCTTCGGCTCAGGTCATGATCCCAGGGTCCTGGGATCAAGCCCTGCATCAGGCTCCCTGCTCCGCGGGAAGCCTGCTTCTCCCTCTCCTACTCCCCCTGCTTGTGTTCCCTCTCTCACTGTGTCTCTCTCTGTCAAATAAAAAAAAAAAAAAAAAAGGAAAAATAAAGAATTCTTTTTTCTTTTAAATGTACTTTTGAAAGTCCCTCCTCCTCTCCATCCAGTCAAGAATTACAGTGGTTTTTAATAAGATTCAAATGAGTTTTTATTATTTTCTTGGTCTATTCACTGTATGGACAAAAGTCTTATTTTTAAAAAAAGGTTCTGAAATTCATGTACTTTAGATTTTCTGTAAAATAAAGTAGGAGTAGTAATTAACAGAAAAGTGCCATCTCATCGGGCCCAGGATGTATACAGCTCTTTGGAGAATGAGGATATTACAGCCTGAAATGTTAGGGTTGAAAAACTAATTGTTCTAAAGATATTTGCTCCTCATCTCAGAAAAGATGGCAAACATGCAAAATGGATAAATGTAATCCTTTGTACTTTTACCACCTACATTTTTAAACTACAGTGACTCTGATTTCTCTAGAAAGGTCAGAGGTTTCAGACAGAAAGCTTTGTAATTCTTCAAAGAGAGACATTTTCAATTTTGCTATATAAAGACTGATTATGCATAGCTTTTTACTTTATTTGCAGTTGAGCCTCAGAGGTTCTGGGATGGGGGCAGTGCTGAGTAAGGGAAGCCCTGTCATGAGACAGCAGAATTGGATGGAAACAGATAGATTGGAGAGGAATGTAGATTCACATTTAGAGATGCGCATTTTTGGCCCTTTATTACCCATCCCCTTGTTTGAAAGTGAAGACAGGGCGGCTGTAACATTGCATTTTGCTTTGTACTAGAGCATTCTGTGATAGACTCTTAAATATTTTGGGCACTTCAGGGAGTTTACATCTCTGGGTGCCATTTCTTAGGATTGGCTTTGTTGGTTTTCCTAAATTGTGGATATGGGTTTCTCTGGTTTTGTGTGGGTTTCTTTGTTTCTATTTTGTTTTCCTTTTGGACTTCTCCAAGTTTTGGAGAATTTTTCGTGTTGGGTGGTGGGGGTGAGTAGAGATGGCTGACGACTTTTGTTGTGGGTTACTCCTGTTATTCAGGAAAGAGAGGCTCAGAGAGTGTTAGGAACTCACTCAAGGTCTTGCCAATAGTAAGTGGCAAAGCCAGGATTAAAGCCAGATCCATCAGAACCCAGACTTGTGTGGTTAACCTCTATAATATTTAAATTGGCTTTTCAAATATATTATTTTATTAGCTCTTCCTATAAACCTTAAACTTGGGTAGGGGAGCTTTTATAATTGCCTTTGTGCAGGTGAAGAAGCAGAGAGGCTGTGTAACATGTCCACAGTAGGACGGGTAGTTAGTGGTTAGGGCTGTTTATCTCCAAGGTGTTCCCCCAAGATATTGGGCTTTCTGAGCTCCGCCCCTGAATTTATGGACGGGGTAAAAGGTGTTTGCTTGGAAGTACGTAATAGCGCTGAAAACCATGGGTTTCTCTGAAGTTTAAAAAGTAGTGAGCAGCTAGAGCTTTCTCTGGTTTGTTAATAGATTTCAGAGTTTCAAACCTTGAAGGAAACTGAGAGGAAACCTTCATTTATACAAGGTGAAGACACTAAGTGCCTGCATCCCAGGAGCTCTGAAGATAGAACATTCTTGTGTAAAGTGGAGTGCAGTTCCAGCCTGATGTTATCATGTGCATCAAGGTGGATGCTCTTTGGTTGGTGTTGGCATAGAAAATCTACCTTGGTTGCCTTTGTTGACAGATTCCACCATGTCATTGGCAACTGGGTTCAGCAAACATATTTTGAGTGCTTACTACCTGTTAGGTACCGTGCTGAGTGCCAAGGATACAAAACTGAAGAAAATACTATGAGATGAGTTGATGCCATCTTGGATGAAATTTCTTCAGAAATTAAGCTTTTTAAAATTTAATTAATTAATTTATTTATTTATTTATTTATTTAGAGGAGAGGACAAGCAGACTCCGCACTGATCATGGAGCCTGACGTGGGGCTCGATCCCATGATCCTGAGATCACGACCTGAGCTGAAATCAAGAGTCAGAGGCTTAACCGACTGAACCACCCAAGCGCCCCCAGAAATTAAGATTTTAAAGTGTTTGATGTTTTTGAATTAGGATCCTTACAAACTAATAGCCCGTAGGAAGCTTTAAACATTCGTAGAGCCGGCTCTCAGTACTGCATAAGGTCTTACTGTACCAGGTATATGTAGAGGAATTCTGTCATTTGATGGTACTTCTAGTAAGTGGTACGTGTTTTGTTTTCTTATGTCAAAAATATCTATGTAAATGGAAAGAAAACCCAAGCAGATACAGGACAGGGCACAGGTGGTTTTATTATTTAATAGTTCACTGTGGCGTTTCCTTTAGAGAAATCTGGTGGTGCACAAAAAAAGTTCTATTTCTTGTTTAGAGGCCATCCTTCTAGTAATGCTGGAGTATAAAACAGAGTTATAGGAAAACTAAACAGCAGGAGAATGAGGGAGTGACAAACAGAAAGGAAGGGAAGGCCTTGGAGAGCAAGCCGTGGTGAATTCATTTGGCAGTTGGTAGTAGTTCCTAAAACACAGCCAAGTCTCTGTAGCATAGCCACTTAAATTCTCTGTTTTGCTCTGTCTCCGAAGAAAGTTAGCAGTCTTGAGACTTTTACACTGAAGTGGATTTTAAGTTGTCTGAGGTCTCAAGCTGCTTTGTCTTTCTTTCTCCCATGAAAAGAAGACAGATATGTCTTACATTCAGACAGCACGGAAGAGGTCCTATATGCACCTCTTATGTGTGTGTTAGTGTGTTAATGGGACAGCTGTGAGGGTCTTCTGGGAAAGTGTGTACAGATGGTGATAGGAAGGAGAAGAACTATCGCATGTCTGATAAATGAAACACGGACAACAACCCCAAAATCTGGTGGTCCCAAGCAGTGGATAGTGGAGGTTCTTTGTTTTTTTTTTTTCTTTTCTCTCTCTCTCTCCTATCTGCTTATTGTTTAATCTGAAAGTGAAATCTGTTTGTCCAGCCATTAATATGTGTGCTTTTCTTTGAATAGAGTGCAGAACAAATGATTTGTTCTGTAATTATTTTCAAAAGGCAGAAAATCTGTGTGTAACATTGAGAATGGCATGGGATTGTCATAGAAACTCACTCTGAACACTGTAAATAAAAATGGTTGGGGATTAGTCACAGTACCATGTGGGACATCATGAAACTGAAGACAGATTTCTTTGTTTTACAGTCAGTAAGAGAAGTGAGGCAAACTTGATAGAGTTCATGGGATGTTAGCAGTTCAGTTCCTCTAGGGAGAACCATGTCGTCTTCAGATTAAATAAGCCACCTGGATACAGACATTAGAATTTACCTGATGATTTTAGCAATCACTGATGTTTCCTTTATTTTAAGAGTGTTTTATCTCCAAATCATGAAAGTTTAACAAGTTTGAAAATCTCTGTTTTTTCTACTAATCTTGAGAATCACCCCCTCTCACTTCCTCCCCACACCTTCTTTCCTTGTAATCTTGAAGAGCATTTTTACAGATCTGGCCTTATTCTGTTTTCTTTAATCTCCTTTTTTTTTTTTTTCCGTGTACTATGAATAAAACTGAACACATTAACCATCAGCAGACTTCATTAATGTTATATGTTTGAAATTATATATATTTAGGTTAGAATAATGAGTCTGTAATAGAACACCCTTTTCTGTTTCTAAATCCATTATTTGGAAGGAAATTGTTTCAGAGTATTCTCATTGTCTAAGTCCAGCATCTGGAAAAGGGATTGTCTGTCTTTAAATTTGGACTGAATCCCCAATTGCAGATTCCCACCAGGGTGACGTTTCAATAAACTCTAATGTGTAGCTTGGGATCCTTGAACTTGTAGAGGTAGGAGCTGACCTCTGAGAGGGGGCTTCAGGATGTAAGGGACTTAGTGTGTGGAATGACTCGTGCTTCTGATGAGCCCCTTTCACAATGCTGTGCATTATCGAATGTTCCTATTTGTAATCAAGAGAGTAGCTGCAGTATTTAAATAAGGGTAAGGTGTCTTTAGACAAGTGTGGGATAAAGTCGGTACATTACTTTTCTTTATTAACAGTGAATACAGCTGACCTTGACACTGGAGAGAGCACATGCAAGGACATAAATGAGAATTTTGGTACATGGAATACACAAGGGCAGGCTGTCTTCCTGCCTGTTTCCCCTAAGGCTCTGGCCATGCTTTGTATCGTAGTATGTGCGTGTATACATTTTGTTTGTTCTTTTCCTTGTATTATTCCTTCTACTGAGACTGTCCTCATTCACCTTCAGTTGGCGAACATTGCTTAGGCCCTGTTTTACCCCAGCATTGGGCTAAGGGCTCCTTCCCTGCCTTCCCATAGTGTCTTGTTAGCACTGTAGTAGTACTCTCTATTAACTCTTAATGTATCATAATAAAATGATCTGTCTTCCACACTGGGCTGTGATTTCTTTATGAGCAGAGACTGGGTTGTATTTATTTTTGTTTCCCTGAGAGTGATATGTAGGGCCCAGCACCTAGTATGTGTGTATTCAGTATCTTTCTTGATCTGGTGACTGAAGGGAAAATCTGGATTAAACAAAAAAATATGAGGCATTTATAATAGGAATTTAAAAACTAGGTAACGTATAGCTTTTGTTCAACTCAGGAATACTGAATTTATGCCTTTTTTTTTTTTTTTTTTTTTTGGTTAGGATGATTTTCCTTCTCACATTATCATGTTAACCGACTTTTGTTTCTTCCCCCAAATCCAAAGTTTCATGTTAACCTAAGGGAGTTGTTGACATGTGAATAATCATAATTCTGAAAATAAAGGTTTTATGATGCTACTATTTGTAGAAAATGTTCAGGTTATTTGTTTTCCCCTCTAAGGTCCTGGTCTTGACTTTTATCTGGACTGTTTAGCTAGAAAAGGTGGTTTGGAGGTGATCAGGTGATATATCCATTGTTCCAGCTTCTTTGTGAAGAAATCATCTTTATACCAGCAGTCATTTATCAAGTACCTACTGTGTGCTATGTGCCCTGCTCGGAGGGGAAATAAAGGATTCTAATTTCATGCTTGAATTTTTAAAGAGCATGATCTTGATTAAAAATGGAACCTCTTCCTCAGGATGGCACATTTCTTTTTTCTTCTTTTTTTGTGGGGGTTGAACCCCACAATGTCTTGCTCTGCAGGGAAAGTGTTTGTGAATCATACTCTTACTTCTAGTGAGCATTTATTTGCCCGTTTGTCTGTCTGTCCTTACTAAATAGGATACATTTTGGCATGATTACTTATCCTATGTTGGGAGAGGCCAAAGGAAGTAGGAGTAGAAAAGTTAAAGATCAGAATTAAGGAGGTAGGCCCAATTACATATGGTGACTCCTAGTTCTCCTTCTAGCCTGTACTGTACTCTCATTAAAACTGTTAGACCAATGTCACTAGCTCCAAAATGCACCAGCATATGTAAATCATCTTTGTTTAATTGGAGACCTCTTGATTGTAGGGTAACGTAAGCCTCTCTAAGGGAAACAGAACCCAACTGAAGATAAGAGTTTCTTCCCCCCAACACATACAGCATTCATGATTTTATTTCTCTAGGCATGTTCATTATCAAAACCATTCCACTGCAGATTTTCCCATAAAGTGTTTCCGTCTGGCCCCATTTTCATATCTAAAAGCTCCTACTGGTTTCAGCAAAGGATAATGGAAGCATTTTGACAGAATATACATTTCTTTCTTCCATTTTTTTTACTAAAACATTAAAAATAATGAGAAACAAAAACTTAATCATATGAAAATTAATTTGCCTGAAAAAAGACTGAAAGTAAATCTCTTGTGCTTTCATAGAATGCTAAAAGGGACCAAAATCTGGCCATCTTCTTTAGGTGAGCAATCACCAAAAATATTCCAGTGGGGAATGAAAACTAGAATGTAATTTTTTTCACTTACATCCTATTTGGATCTCAAAGCTGCAGAGAGGGTAGTGTGCCAGCCTGCACTTTGCAAAGTGGTATAAAGTATGGGATTTTCCCAATGTGCTTCCTGGGATTGGAACATCTTCTAACTGTTAAACTAATGAGAAAACTTGCATTTTCATATATATCTTCTTGCAATTCCATTCTTATTTCTGAAGATTCAGGTCAAGGTCAATGTATATAGCTGGTTGCTCATAGTAAGAATCTTAGGAAGGAGAGATATCTGTTGAGATGTTATAGACGGTCATACAGTAATTCAGAAATTATCTTGAAATGACAGACACTACTCCAGACTGTATTGAAGAAGTAAATATCTGTTTTTCCTTTCTTAAAATTATACTAAAAATTATGTTTAATAATAAGAGCTTGAATTAGGACGCACTCTAATTTTTCTCTCTCTTAGAGCATTATTGATTTCTAAAGGAGATATTTAATTAGTGAAATTATAGCATCTGGAAAAAATTGGTTATTTTCCAGTTTTATTCTGTTGTTGATGCTATAGCAATGGATTCATGGCCTTTCTTGTATTCATCATCTTTTGTTCGGTGTCGCTGGTTGAGCACTCTCTGATTGTGAGGCCTGTGTGCTTAGATGGTAAATAGTGGAGAGATCTTGAGTGGTAGACAGTAACTTTATATCAGCCGCTATAATGCTTATCAGTGAAATTCTAACTTATTTAATTATTACTTAATTCTCTGGTTATATTTTTGTACCTGATGATCACCTTCATTCTGGCAAAGTATGGATGGAAAGACATCGCTATTTTGTTTTCTTAGTTCAGCAGGGCTGGGAAGGCATTTTGAAGTTGAACATCTTTTAAAGAATAGTATAATCTATGCACCTATAAGAATGGATGTGGTGAAAGTCTGACGAGGCTCATGGTGAAAGAGGGAATGCCTCATTTCAATTAAATTCGTCTTTGAGTATTGCATGCCACTCATGTTCAGTCAGGTTTTTTAAAAAATTTTCTCTTGGAGATGATTCATAGAAACTCAGTTCTTTAACTGAGTTATTTATAATTAAATATTATCATTGGAAGGAAGCTTTGTACTCATCTGTCATCCCCTCTCTGCCAAACCACAAAAATGCCACCTTGTTGATTTCTTCTCATATATATATATGATATAATCCGTGATATATGATATATGATATATGTTGTGTGTGTATGTGTATTACTGCCCAGCTATCTGCAGTAAACTCAGATCATCCTTTCTTAGTCCCTTCCCAGACATAGAGGTTTCTTTGAAACCAAGTTATAATCAGGACATGTAATGCAATGTTAAAAGACTGAATGATACATGTTAAGTCAAACAGAAATGTGGATTATGTGCTGTTGGGATTTGTCCATACTGCAGTTACCTCCTTTATTGTAGCATCTTCCCTGTTGGTACAGGGAGCTGAGATTGGATTTAAAATACAAATTATTCACATCAACCAAGTAAGAAAGAATGAAGATTTTCCCCACGAATTTGATTATTCATATAGTTTTTTGGGGGAAAGGGGACAGTGTTATTAAAATAATTCAAAATGGAAATTCAGTTGTATTTCTTTTAAACCTTTTCAGGCTTATTGCTGAAAGGTTCTAAGATATTGTGAAAAACCCTTTCGTTTTATAAACATTACAGGTTTGATTTCATTATTTTCACCTTGTTTTTCAATGTAAGAATATATGTAAGATATCACATCATAATGGAGACCTGTGAATCTATCACCCCACCCGAGAAGGAGAACGTTACCAATACCTGCATTTATTTTTACGTTCCCTGAAAAATCATCCATTATCCTGAGTATTGTGTACTATTCCCCTCCTATAAAAGAGATGTTTCATCACATATATGTGCACTAAATATATTGTTCAGTTTTGCTTGTTATTAAGTTTTATAAAAATTACATATATATACATATATACATAGATACACACATACATACATGATTCTGGAAATTGCATTTTCGTCAACATTATGTTTCTAGTCTTGCCACATGTCTGTAATTTATTCTTCCTTCTTGTATAATATGCTATTTTGTGGTAGATTGCTGGGATATTTCTAGTTTCTTGCCACTAAAAGTGTTATGAATTGTAACATGTCTTGTGGAGCATGCCTGTAAGGGTTTCTTTGGGGTATGTGTCTAAGAGTGGAATTGTTGAATCACAGGGTGTGTCAGTGTTACATTTTATAAAAAGATACTGTTATTTTATTAAGTAGTTATACCTATTCACACTCTCCCTAGCATAGCACTGTACAGAAGATTCTGTTCTCTCCAGTTCTTAACCACTGCCAGATTTTTACTTTTTGCCAGTTCGGTGACCATAAAATGATATTTGATTGCAGTCTTAATTTGAATTTCTAATTTGATTAATAATGAGATGAAACATCATTTTGTATATCTACGAGCCACTATCTTTTCTGTGAAATAAATGCTCATGTCTTTTACTCATTTTTTTTTTTTGCTTGTCTTTTTCTCGGTGGTTTGTTAGGAGTTCCATATTTATATATATCCTAGATTCTACTCTTTTGTGTTAGGTGCTTGCAAATCATAGTTCGTGGCTTGATTTTTCATTTTCTTTAAGATATCTTTGATGAACAAAAATTCTTATTTTTTTTTAAAGATTTCATTTATTTATTTGACAGAGACACAGCGAGAGAGGGAACACAAGCAGAGGGAGTGGGAGAGGGAGAAGCAGGCTTCCCGCGGAGCAGGGAGCCCGACGCAGGGCTCAATCCCAGGACCCTGCGATCATGACCTGAGCCAAAGGCAGACGCCTAACCACTGAGCCACCCAGGCGCCCCCCAAAATTCTTAATTTTAATATTATAAAGCTTATTAGTCTTTTGTCTTACAGGTGCTGCTTTGTGTCTTGTTTAAAATACCCCCCTTACTTTGTGTTTAAAAATACACTGTATTTTTTATACAGCTTTAAATGTTCATCTCACATTTACATTTGTATTCCACTTGGAATTTATTTTTTTGTATGGTGTGGGGTAGGGATCCGATTTCATTTTTTTTCCCTATATGAATAACAGTTTTCACTTCATCATTTATTGAATAGTTTCTCTGTTCCCCAAATGATCTTCAGTGCCACCTGTGTCATTTGTTTTTATATTTGTGTGGGTCTGGTTTTGGATTCTCTGTTCTGATCCAACGATTAATATGTCTACTCTGTACCAACATGCTGTTTCAGTTGGTTTTGATATCTGATAAAGCAGATCCTGCACACTTCCCCCACCCAGGAGTGTTTTAGTTATTCTTGATCCTTCACCAGTTCATATATATTTTATTTATTTTTGTTATTTTATATTCATCAAGATGGGCCACAGAGATGTGCTTTCAAATAGGTTTCTAGTATTGAATTTCTTTTTTTATGTCTTTTTACCTTTTGATCCCCTTCACCTATTTCTCCTATCCCCTACTCCCCAACTCTGGCAGTCACCAGTCTGTTCTCTGTATCTGTGAGCTTGGTTGATTTTATTTCTTT
This sequence comes from Callorhinus ursinus, assembly GCF_003265705.2. NCBI lineage: Eukaryota > Metazoa > Chordata > Mammalia > Carnivora > Otariidae > Callorhinus > Callorhinus ursinus. The sequence goes on along the minus strand of NW_027397071.1, from coordinate 52,078,712 downwards.
TAGATTCCATATATAAGAGAGATCATATGGTATGTGTCTTCCTCTTTTTGACTTATCTCCTATAGCATAATGCCCTCAGGGTCTATCTATATTGTCATAAATGACAAGGTTTTTTTCTTTTTTATGGCCAAATAATATTCCATTGTGTGAAATATTCCATTTCTTTATTTATTCATCTATGGGCGGGCACTTAGGTTGTTTCTAAGTCCTGCCAGTTGTAAGTAATGCTGCAGTGAACATGGGGGTGCATATATCTTTTCAAGTTAGTGTTTTTGTTTTCTTTGGTTAAATACCCAAAAGTGTAATTGCTGGATTGTATGGTAGCTCTATTTTTAATTTTTTGAGAAACCTCTATATTGTTATCCATAGTGGCTACACCAATTTACATTCCCACTAACACTTGTTATGTCTTCTTGATGATATCAATTATAATACATGTGAGGTGATAGAATTATTTTGTCAAATTTCATGAAAAATCCTGTGTAGATTTTGTTTAGAAATGTATGGAATCTACACTTGAATTTGAATTTGAAGGGAATTGACATCATATTATTATCAAATCTTACTATGTCTATGAACATGGTATGCCTCTCTATTTATTTAGATTTTATCTTTCAAGAAGTTGAATTATTTTTCACCCAGGTCTTGAACATCTTATTTGAAACTGCTTTTATAAATTGTGTTTTTGAAAGTATATTTCCTAACTATGTGTTTCTAGTATAGCAATACAGTTAATTCTTGTATAATGATCTTACATCTAGCTATATTTACATATTTTCAGACAGTAATTTGTCTGTAAATTATTTTGTGTTTACTGTGTAGCTAATCATATCAAATGTAAACAATAGCATTTTCATTTCTGCTATTCCAATCTTACACTTTTATTTTCCTTACATTTTTCACTGCATTAGCTAGTACCTCCAGTTTACTATTGAATTAACCTGTGAGGGTAGGCATCCTTGACTTTTTCCCTTAGTTTCCTATTTATCTTTTATTCATGAATGAGCTGAGTTAATGCCTTACTATTTAATATTACATTTGCTGATCACATTTTAATCAGAGAAAATGCAAGACCTTACCTAGTTTTGTTAACTTTCCCCCATTTTCCTTCTTAGGTTTGCTCTGCTCCAATAACTGAAACGTCAAATTATCCTGGAAAATTACTCTTATCTTAAATGATACAGCATGAATTACTGAATGAGTGGTGTTTTTAAGAATGTAGTCCCCTAAAATTTTAAAATAAGAGACTCATTTGTATGTACTAATAATTTTAGATATTTCGGTGAAGAGCAGTACCATATTTTGTATTGACGAGATTCCTTGATATGGTGGAGTGTAGATCAGCCTCTTAAATTTTGATTTGAACTGTGGAATCCTTAAGTATCATTTTTCACAATTTAAAATGCCTGGTTTGAATGGTTCACTTTTTCCCCTTTTGCTTATGCAATTTTTGTTAAGACTTGAACAGATTACTCCTAATCTTGTGAGCAGACTGCAGGAAGACAACTATTAAAAGTAGAAAGCTATTAAGCAGTCAGGGGTTTATTATGCTTTAGTGTTTTGTTTAAGTCTGTTCTTAATTGGTTGATTAATGTACATGAAGTCCTTTTCCCCCCTCCATCACTACAGATGGCAAATGGTAGGTCCCAACTGTCATTGTTCGAAAAAAAGGTTATGGTTCAAAGTCAAAGATTCAGAGATACCACAATAATCAATCATAGGAACTTGTCTTGGAGTGCCCAGCCAGGCAAAAGTTAGGCAGAATAGTATTTACTTGGAATCCCTTAGGAGCATTTTTTTTTCTTTTGGTGTGTTCTTGATTTTATTTAGAAAAGATTATTTAAGTAATAGAAATGTCTCTCTGAATTTAGTGTCAGGCATTTCAATAAGTATGAAGAAGAATGGTAAATAAGTTTTCTGTTTATTGGTTATCACATATTGCTGGAATTTAGGCGTACAGTTTTCAAATGGGTGTAATAGAGAAAGTAACATTCTGAATATATTGAGATTAACAGAACACTTTTAAAGGAACACCTTTTTACCATTTTCATGTGAAGATGATTTATAATGGTTAACTTCCTTTTTTTAGGAGGAAGAACAGAATTATGTTTTGGTATTGATCCATAAAGAGGATTTGCATTTTATTCATACTATAAAAGTACCTTTAATGGATACATTGTGGCAATTGAATCTATACTGTGTATCACTACCAAAGTCTCTTTTTAATTATTTTATGTTATATAATTCAGTAACTAAATTTAAGTCATAGGGAAGGAGATGACTGTATTATATCTTTTAAGTGTAAGGTATAGCCTTTAATATTCTTAAAGTGGACGGCAGTTAAGGACATTTTTAGTCGAATGCTAGAAAGCGTGTGCGCGCGCGCGAGAGAGAGAGAGAGAGAGAGAGAGAGAGAGAGAGAGGGAGAGGGAGAGAGGAGATTCCATTACATTCAGCACAGTATGAAACTAAGTCAAAGGAGTTTTGTTAATTAAATTCAATTGCCATCCATTAGACCAGTGGAATGAGATGACTCTGCCAGGACGCTGACACAGCACAAGTATGCAATTTGGCTAAATGGCCATTTCTAAACCATAGCACACATTTCTCTACTTGTTCACTTTTTTTTTAAGTGAGAGTTTTTACTCTTAAAAAGTCAAAGAGTAACCAGTGCCTACTGAAGGGTAAAGGTATCATTTTTATGCAGTTTATTGAGAAACAATTAGTTCGTTGGCTTGGAAATGTATAGCTCACATGGAGAGTTTGGGAGAAAATGATTCTTTAAAAAAGTATGCAGTATCTGTAGGCAAGCATATTTACAAAATGTATACACACATGTGTCAATACAGAGACATGTATGTTTTAAAATTGAGTTGTCTTTTAATCTAAAGCTTTTTGAGTCATAATTATTCCTTGAATTTTTAAAAGCCTCCTTAAAGTTGTAACTACAATCTGGATATATATTTGGGGGAAGTTATAATAATTGTGGGAATTATAAAAATGAAATTTAGGTGGTGGGTACGTGCATCTACATTTTGGCATGAACTACTACTTTTAGAGGCTTTATATGTCAGACTGATAAGTTTCTTACCATGGTGAAATGACAAGAATACCACTCAGGCATTGGCTGACACATAATTTTGACAGCCAGCAAGATTGCAGTGTTGCTGAGTGCACAGATTTCCACTTCCTGCCAAGATTAAAATTGGCAAAAACCAAAAAGGATATTAGGGATTGTCACTTTAAGAAGAAATAACATGTTAATTCTCTGCAATTGCTTAAGAAATAGAAGTTGATCTCTTGAACCGTAGTCTGTTGAAACCTACAAGTTTGCAATCAATAGAAGAATTTGATTAGTGTGCACATCAAAAATTAAATAAGTTGAGGTTCTCTGACATTTGCGATAATAAGGCTCATTATAGTTTTACTTAATAGGACATTATTATTTCTGTATAAAGAGAATTCCTCACCATAGCTATAAAATAGGTTGCCCAACAGCCCCTGAAGAACAAAGGCCTACTTTAAGTTTGTGAATTTGAAGACAGAAGGCCTTACTTCCTGAATTTTCTTATTTTTTCCTGTGCGAGCAGATGGTTTTTCTTTTTATAATTTGCCAGATCTTTCCTATAACAATAACTGTCGTTTATTGAGAAACTACTATGTGCTGGGTTCTGCACAAGGCACTCAAACCTTTGACTTTTTTTTTCTTATTTACGAGTTTTTGTTTAAATCTAGACAGAAAAATGAGGGAAAATCTAGACGTTAAAATGTGGAAGAGTCAGACTCTGAATTATGCTTATACTTTGCTATTTACAGTAAGTACTTTTGAAACAGCTGTAGACGTTCAAATGAAAGTAGCAATGTGGAGTGGGAAATGTGGGAGCGTTCATTTGTGAAGACTTTGCATTTCTCCAGCTTTATAGCCAACAGAAAAGGAGATTGTTGTGCATTCTATTAAATACTGCCAGTATGATTAATTTAAAGGGTTACATTTTATTGAACCCTGGTGTAGATGTTCTTTGTCAACCCACATTCACAGCTAGTTAGAGTGTGTGTAGCATTTATCAAAACTTTCTGGAGCCCCTCTCACCTCATTAGCATCTGAATCTCTATTCAGCAGTTAATGTCCGTTACTGCTAGAGTGCTCAATTCTTGTTTTCAATAAGCCAGTTGTAAAATGTCAGACTGTCACTTACAATATAAAAAACCAAAAATGATGGTATTTGTAAAAATGTTATCACCTCATAAAAACAAATTGTAAAGACATGAAAGTGATCTTGCTATACTGGGCTTTCAGAAGGGAGTTAGTACAGCTACTTTAAATACCAGTTGTGTAGATTCCCACACTTTTCTACCAATGAAGAGGTTTACACAAGCATAATTTAAGTTACAATTACACTAATTAACATCTCATTTGCATAAATTGTTGAAGTCAAAACAACAAAGAATTGTCTAAGAAGCTTAATCCTATTTGTCCAAAATAGAAAGATTTTTCTAAAAAAGAACCAGAAAAACCCATGCTCTAAAAATTGGCAGCTTGAGTATGTCTTTAGTATGTTGAGCTGTGCCATTTAAAAAAAATGCTTTCTATTTGCTTAAGAATGTATTTCTCTATTCTTTTTAGGATCTTCCATATTTAGTATGCTTTTTAAAATTAAAAAAAGTATACTTTGTTTCCTAAATCATTAATAACTAGAGATTAAAATCAAGATACAGTACCATTTACATGTAGTAGTGGAGAATAACGACTCATTAGATGCTTGGTGAAGAATGTATGTGTGTGTGTGTGTGCACGCACACGCCCGTGGGCAGGAATTTGTAAAGTGTCCCTGTCATTTATCCATGGTCAGATAACATTTTTTTCGTGTAGACCGGTCTCCTTCAGATTGTCCAGGTGTTTCCACTGTCTCGTATTTTTCTTTTCATTGTGGTGAATGAGGGTACATTAAAGATAGTTTTTCCCCAGGTCTTACACGTATGTAATAGCTCACATCTCGGGTCAGAAAGCTTCCCTTTTAATGGCCACCCAAATGCAGTTAGCCGCCTCGGGGGGTGACTTAGTCCAGTAAACTGTCTTCTTTGCTAAGACCCATTTAAAATTAGGGACATGTTTGCATACAGTGGACTAATGAAGTTTTCATACTAACCCACAAACTCTGCAGTCCTCTTCTCTGTAGGTCGGACATTCACTCATTTCATATGCAATTATTGTTATCAGTGAGTTTGCATTAATGACATTGTGCATCTATGGAAATAAAATGTCACTGGCAGAGTTTAGGATTTTTTATTATTAATTTTTATAGTCATTTGGGGTTGAGGAATTTAAATTATCCTGCTTAGTTAGTACTTCCAGTGTTTTATTAGCTCTGAAATTGTGACAAGATTAGGAATAAGATTAGAATGAAAGTTTTACTTTAAAATTATAGGCCTGGAAAGCATTTTATTTGTTTGTAATAGACAATGTATCTTAATTTAGTTGCGACAGTCTTTAATTTGATCTTATAATGTAAAGTTTATAAATTACTGTCTTAGAAATAATTAGTTAATTTACACATACGTATTGAGTGTCAACTGCATATGCGCCATTATGCTAGGTTTGGTGAAGGATGTAATCTTATACATATACAGTGTAGTCCTTGCTTGTATGAAGCATATGATTCTCTTGGGGATATATAAATAAATACCAAGTGAGAACATGTTTTGTAGAAATTTAGAAGAGATTTTGTGAAGAATTGGGATAGTAGAAGGCTTTTGGATAAAATGAGATTTGAGTTGTGGGTTGAAGGTTGGTTTGGATTTTTTGTGAGTGGGTGAGCAGGGGTGATGCTCTCTAGCTCTGAGTAGACAGAAGACGTGGAGAGCAGGGGCGAGGCATGAGGGAAAGGGCAGAAGCTGCAATATGCAAGATTTGTTCCAGGTGGGGTCAGCTGACAAGTTTGGTTAGGATAGGGGTTCATGCAGGGCAGGGCATTCAGTGCCAGGTTCGAGATTTAGGCAATAGTAAGTCACGTAGGGTTTTTGAACATGAGTATGATGTGTTTCAGGAAATGTTTTGGCAAGATTAATGATGAGGCGCAAATGCAGGGAGCCTTGAAAAAGCGGACAGAGTGGAGTTAGGGGCCATGAGCAACAGCTCTTGTAGTTGTCTTGGCACAAGATTATAAATCCTAGTGGTTTTCATTTCCTATGCCCTGAGTAATATAATGAGCTAAATATCTGAAATGAAAGCGTGCTTTGGAAAAAAATAAATAATTTCTGATTCTGAGTAGTACTTAAAACTTTAAAAGATGTATTTCCATGTAATAAAACAAATTTTATTTCTTTTTATTTTTAATAGTGATTAATTCTATACTTTAGAAAGGTATGTAAGGGAAAAAATGAACATTATTTCTTTTCTCCTTTCAAAGGAAAATGATTTCCAGATTGTTTTCCCATTTATTTTTTTTTAAAGTTGATTTTTAAGAGAACACATTTCTGTTTCTTTTGAGTATGGCCAAATCACTTCATTGTCAATATTTGATCTTTATTGGAATTTGTGGGCATGTCTGAGTTACTCAGGAAAATGTTCTGGACTTTTCTTCTTATCTTTTAAAGGCTTATCTTTCATAAGGTTGGACCTGGTGTGTACATGGTGACTTTTATCATTCTTCTTGTTGCTTTTCTATGTTTACCTTATTCATAGTATATAATTTGAGAGTGCCTTCAAGAGACTAGAAAAGATCTGGCCTCAGAGACACCACATATAATCAGGAGAAAATTGGTTGTTGTAGTCAGACAGGAAGGTCGTGCATTGGCATTCAAGGTAGAAGTGCTCGTTTTAAACCTTCAACAAATACATATTCTCTACTAGAAATATGGTAACATGGTATATGTTGATCAAGAAACAGAGGAAATCAAGAAACTTTCCTTCCCTTTCAGATGTTCCTAGACTGATAGGGGAAGAGGCAAAACATGGTCAGTGGTATGTTTCATAGTAGAATACAAAGGACCCACATGACCCAAGAGAGGACAGTATTGATTCTGAGTTGTGGAGAATGAGAAAGACTTCTGTGAAGGAGATGACATGAAAGCAGGGCCTGAAGGCTGGCAGGAGAAATGAAGGGACAGAGCATGCAGATGGGAATAGAATGGCATGTGTTCTGGAAATGTCCCATGGCTGAGATGAAGCACAGAGTGTCCAGTGTATACACTTCTGTCCTCATTCATTCAGCAAACATCTGTCACTTACCTTGTGCCAACCATGGAGCTAGGCTACCCATGAGGAACTCACCAGCTTCTCCATGGACAGAGGTGAAAGGGTTTGTCCAATTGCCCTTGCCCCAAAGAGAGAGAAGGTCCACATATGGTACCTTTGACATATTATCCCTTGGCATATTTGAAGTTTGGTTCAAGAGCACATTTAAAATTTCACATTCCCTTAACTAAAGTATGAAACTTTCGAACCTATAAAAAGATTGTGAAGATCGTTGTTCTCCTTGCTCCTTCCCTTTCTTCACTTGCGGCCAGATTGTCCTGCCTTTCCTTCAAGGGTGATCTGAGCAGTATCTGCCATATTTGCTGTCCTTTCCTTGGTTTGAGGAGTCCCCTTCTTTCTCCCCTAAGAGAATTTGGGTCTGATACTGATTTCTTCTCATTCTGGACCTGCCCAGTTACAACAGATTTCAATGGTATAAATGCAAGGCCCAAATTAGAAACTCAGGAATAATGTTGGAGAAGGAGAAGTCTTTAGTTATCAGTGGAATTGTCTTATGGATTTGAGGAAACCCTTGTCTACAGTGAAAATGAGACCCTGAGTTAATTAAAAGAACTTCACAGTGCATATCTGTCCCTGCCAGTGCTGCTATAAATAATTGCAAAGGTAAGGATTTTTAATAATTGCAAATATGCAGAAAATATGGCTATTAGAAAGTTTAGATGACCTTAATGAAGAAACAAAGTTGGCTTGGAACTTTGCCTAGTGGGAATGAGGTTTTGTGAATATGATAAACTCTGTCAGTTGTTGAGGCATCTTCTGATAGGTGAAAAGTGGTTTTTCAGTGCAGTGCTGCCTGGCATGCATCTTCTCTATGGTCTATTATCTTGTGGGAATGACATTCGTTAAGTTGGTATCTGTATACATCCCACCCAAATAAAGAATGTTTCATCAGCAAAGTGAATTGCCATATAGTCATCAGACTCTAGAAATAAATTATCAACCATGACTGCAGTGGGTGAGGCTGTTTGTTTATCAGATCACTTGAGAACAGAGTAAAGTGAGTTTCATATTTTCCTGAGTCTTGAATTCTCATTTTAGACATCTGTTCAGAAGCTTTCTAAGCCATGGAGTATTCTAAATGAGCATTTTGTTAAATGGATGGAGGAAGACTTAGTTTTCCATTGTTAGGTGAAACCTAATTAAAAATTAAATAGTGACCTTGTGTTGGCTTGTAAATTTCTTATTCCCTGCATATGCGAGTGTATTTTGTTAGAACATTCCATTTTAAAACATGCTTTTTTTTTTTTTTTTTTAGTGATGAGAAATACTTCAGAAATACTGTTTGCTTTTAGAATTATAGTAGTGCGAGAGGATAGTCTGTAGCTGAGAGCGGAGGGTATAGGAAGGTGTTAGAGGCATGGAGCTTCATGAACTATATTTTCTGTGAATATAGCAGAATTAGTTTAATTGTTCTGTTTCGCCCTCTCCAGCATGATTGCACCCATCATGGCAGTTAACAGAGACACTGCTATTTGTGTTATATTAGGAATTCTTTATAAACTTAATGAATGAAAGCTTTTTCTCTTACAGGCCTGATTCTGTAGTGGACTTCTGGTGAAATTATATGGCTACCTTCTATTAATGATAATGGAGGTTATAAGATACAATTCCCTCCATATAATGGAAGAATGAGCCCTAGAGAAAAGAATGTCATGAATCACTGGGTCGTGATACAGGATTCACCTGGTCTCCCTAATACTATTTTTTCCCTCCTAAAAGTTTAAGGTCTTATATTTAGGAACTAGTCTCTCTTCACCCTAATCCTTTGTGGTCAAGTCTGCAATAATGTTAAGAACAGAAAAAAAAAAAAAATACGGGTTCATGGGTAGGCATGGTTTTGGGGTATGTAATGACACAGCACATATATAATTTTATGTTTTCCTTTTACTTAATATTATTTGGTAGACATAACTTTAATGTTCTAAGAGATCATCATGTTCTTCACTAATAGTAGTTGCTTAATAATTCATTGTCCCGACAGACTGCAGTTTATCATTTTCATTTAGGTATTAAAGCTCTCAGATATATTTATTGAGTACCTGGTCTATATAAGGCTCTAAGCTTAATACATATGACATGGTCCCTATCTCAAATTGCCTGTCATCTTATGATGCAAATCAAACCCAGTCTTTAAAGCTCTTTCTTGTGAGCCAAGAACAAGTGCAAAGAATTTGGTGGGAGATGAGTGTGTGTGTGTGTGTGTGTGTGTGTGTGTGTGTGTGTCTGTCTGTCTGTCTGTCTGTCTCTTCTCTCTCCTCTCTCTCCTCTCTCTCCCAGGGCTGAAGAAAGGAAGGCCGTTGTGGTCGGATGGTGGTGTGGAGAGAGTGGTCTAAAGAGAGATAACTAAGTTCCTCCAGGGAGGAAACACGAGATCTTGCCACAAGATCACATAGCGAGTCAGTGGGGGTGAAGGTAGCGTTTGATTCCAGACTGTGCTGGTAGACTACCACATGACGCAAGCACCAGAGGGTAAGTGCCAAAGAGTAGTGGAAGAAATCATTTCTGCAGGCATCCAGACACTTTGATTTAGAGGAGACTTCAGGACTCTCCAAGTATATATAGCATACGAAAGATAGGTACTTTCTTCCTATAATATAAGCAGGAAATTATTCAAGCTAATTTCCAGATACATTGTGATCTTGTGTTGAAAGATATAATGGACCTAAACCTTTTTTCATGGGTAATCTTTTTCCATGAAATTTCAAATATTTATGCATGTAATTTGGTGATGATTTTTGCTATTTAGGTATCTTCCCTCCCTGGTGACATTTAGAAAATCATCCTTACCCAACTCGCAGAGTCCACATCCCTAGCAAACTTTCTCCAGCCTCTCTTCCTGGGCTAAGTGTTCTTCCTTTGTTACCAGGTCCACATAATTCATGCTTTATCATGTGAGGTAATTCAGTGACTCAGCAAAACAAATGATATACACTTTTCAGAAATAGCTCTAGAGAGTAAATTTGAACCTAAAAGTGTTTAGTGAGAGGAAATTTCTGTTTGTCTTTAATCAAGAGAAACTGTATGGAAATATAACCTAAGGATGCATTAATCAGAGAAGTTGGCATTGCACTGTGTTATTCATTTTTATTTGGCGTAGATTGCATGGGTGCTTATTAAATAATTTGTATGGCTGAAATAATTCTTGTGATAATTCTTGCTAAATTTTTGCATCTGTTCAGACTAAAACTCTGGAAAGTTAAAAAAAATTCAGTCTTTAGTTTTGAAAGTTTGACCCATTTATTATAACTGAAAATCTTTATTGTGGAAATATATATTCATTATAATGTTTGCTTGCCTCATTGTTGGGGAAGAAATGTATGAGAGTCTATAAATTGTTAATGAAAAATTATTAATCATATAACAGATTTATATCTGGTGAGTAGATATTTGTGCTTAATGCTGTTCAGTTTTACAGCTTTGCCTCTGCCCATCTTATCTGCAATCTTGTCAACTTTGATATTGTTTTAAAAATAAACATTGGAAGGAGAAAGTTTGCACATTTAGAGAGTTGGTAGTTGATTCCCTTCATGGGTATATGTACATCTCAGAGGGAACCTGATCTATATAGATAGCCTATTTGGATCGTCAAGAGCAAGGAAGAGAAGTTTCCCCTACCCATTTACATTTTGGGGTTTATATAGGTCAAACTAGATTTCTTTGGCCTAAATTATGTGGTGTACACTTGGCCGTAGGTTTGGTTTGGTCTCTGTAATATTTGTAATTATGTGAGATGACAAGATTGAATTAACTTAATTGTAGAGTTTTATATAGTGTTCGTACCAGATCCTAATAAAATAATATGAAATTCGATGAGTAATGCCAAGTGGGACAGTACTCCACTCACATAAGCTTACTAAACTTGATATATTCTTATGGCGCTTCTCCAGAATGTAGAAGAAACACATTTATCTAGGTGATTAGTATTCTTCCTGTCTGCCAGATTTAGGATTGTTTGGAAATATTGTTAGAATCAAAATCAATGTTTGTTGCTACACAGGGTTGGGCATTCCAGGCAAACTCCGGGAGTTTCTAATGGTCTTATTCTTATGTCCACTTACTTCACATCTACCACGACAGTGACGTTTTCAGTTACACAGAGCTGCTATCAAAAGAGTGATAACGCTTTTAAATGAAGCCTTTGGGAAAGTAATGAAGTCATTTCTGGTCCCATCTCAAAGGACATTATTGAAAATGTCTTTAAAAGTGATTAAGGTACACCGCCCTCTACAGTTGCGGTTTTTGAAGTTAGCATCCTGCAGTTAGAGTCCATTTCAAGCTGAAAAGTGGCTTTTACACAAACTACTTTTCTTTCTTTCTTTCTTTCAACCACAAACGTTTTTAATTTTGTTTTTTTTTAAATTCAAGTACAGTTGATATACAATATTATATTAGTTTCAGAGGTAGTGACTTAACATAGTGACTTGACAATTATATACATTACAAAGTGCTCACACAAACTACTCTTCGAAGACTTGTAGCTGGTTCTAAACTTAAAAATGACAACATTGGAAAATAATAATTAAAGGAAATTCTAGGGCAGAAGATGCCTTTAAGTTTGTGACTGCCCAGATAGGATTTAACTTGAACATGGCAATGCTTTGCATTTTACTTGGTGCCTTGTGATATATTTTGTTAACAGTGTCTATCAGCCATCACACCAGGTACAGTTTTAAAAAGCTCAAATACATTTACAATAAATGTATTAACAAATGGTGAGGTCTTAAATTGACCTCCTGGACATTAGGAAATCAAATTTAAAGCGTTGCATTGTCTGTTACTCAATGGAGTGGACTGAGGACAGCGTGTGACTTGTGTACTGCAAATGACGCAATCAGCTAAACATTCTAGTGTGAGTGAAGGTTGACTAGATGATCATCTTTAACTCTGCTTTCTCCGGGGGTTTTTGAACTCTTGTGTTTTCAGGTGATAGTCTGTGCTGTATTGTATTGCTCTTTTAAAAAAGTGTTCTCTCTTGGGCAAGAAAACATATAGGCTGTCTTTGGATTCTGGGTGGAAATTAGCAACCTTATGTTCAGAATGTAAAGTATACTGTGTTATCACAAACTGATTCTCCTCCAAAAAAAAAAAAATTCTAGGGAGTAAAATATGTAAGTATATAAGCAAGACACCAGAAATTGATTTACAGAGTTACAGATTTTTTTTTAAACCTTTCTTACATTTTTTGTCCTGGAATTAATTTCAGTGAAAATAAAGACTTTTTTTCCTACTCATCTGGAATCGGTTTTTACCTCATTAGCAGGAAATGGTGAATATACATTCAGCACAAATAGAGTTCACTTTATGAGGCAAAGAATTTGCACTCCATAAGTAGATGTGTACAATAAAAGACCCTTTCTGTTGTCCTTAAGGGAGCGCTGCAAAGGAAATTATAACAGTAGATACCATCAGTCAGGTAACTTTCAGTGGTTTGATTCCTGTCCCCTTCTTCCCCATAATAAATCCAAAGAAAGGACAATTTTTAATTTAAGCTGTTGGGAAGTATTGCAGGGTAGCCTTTAGTATATTGGTAAAATTCAGCATTTGTTAGCTGGGCCTTGGTAGTGATAGCATGTGGGTATGGGGTAGACTCTCTTTTCCATTTTCTTTTGATCTTAAAGTTACATAACTGTGCGTTCAGCTTAACTCGTGTTATTGCAGTAGGAAGATGTGTAGGTGGAAAGATATTCTAAAGGGAGGCTAGAGCTACCTTCCCTGACAAGAAAAAATTCAAGGGAACAAATAAATAAAAATACACTCAAAGAATCATAGAATGTTACAGGTGTAAGGGACCTTAGGTTTCATTTAACCCAAATTTTAGCTTCATGGTCCTAGGAAAAAAATATATATTCTGTGATTGTGAATGGCATTTTTCCATACCTAAAAGTTAAATTTATTACTGTGTCTGCTTGTTTACCCATGATATGTTTGTGGCTATCATTTCACATTACTAATGGGAACATATTCTGTATTATAGTATCTTTTTATTTGTCTGGTTGCTTGTTTACTCCTGTTAGTCTAGTGATATTCTGGCATGTGCCAACCTACAAGAGCAGATGTCAATCCAGGGTTAAGACATGGGAGTCAAGTTGCGGAGCAAAAAGACTGGAGGAAGGGTGCTTTTCAGTCAAGTTGCTGTAAGGGTCATATTTTGAAGTTTTAGACTAACTGCCATGCATCCCAGAGTTTATACAAGGTTGTTGAGTGTCTCATTAGACATCCAGTCTGCCTGCTGTTCTGTCCTGACGTAGACCATGGATATCATCGAACTGGCATCTAGAAAGCGTTGGTAGCACTACAGATTTTATCACTCATTCCAAACATAGGCATTGCAAAACACCTTTCTTTAAATATTTTCTCTTCATGGTGCAACTGGGGAGGGCCAAATTCCAGCCTTCACTAAAATTGCAACCTGACTAGTTGACAGCAATGGCAGAGTAATAGAACTTACGGTCAAGAAGCTGGGCTGTGTCAAGGATTAGACTGTAGGTTTGCACCTGTTCCAGATGGGCTCCTCATTTCTACTCCATACGCACATCCTTGGAGCCATGAGGAAATGGGGAGTGCTACCTTTGGTTTCTTCTTCTAGAGATCTTATTCCCCATGGGACTTCTGGGCCCTAATCAGTATTCTTTGGTTGATGATGACTTCCTTAAATGATATCCTATCATCAGAATCCCTTTTTAGAATTATCTTTGCATTTTACACCGTTCTGCCATCCTGGCTTCTAAAAGCGTTTTATTTATTTATTTAATCATTTTTCTGATGGAGACAACATGTAAATATGCCAGGCAGAATCCATAGTCATGGCAGGAAACCTACACAGTAGGGCTGATTTTGGTACGGAGTCCACGCTACTGGCAAGTGCTTTTTAAGCAGCTTCAGATAATAATGCAGAGGGTAGAAAAAGAGACCTCTGGTGTGGTTTTTTTTTTTTTTTGGTTTATATATTTTGCATTGAAATTGTAGATTTTTTTTGTTGGAATTTATTTGAGATGATTAAAGACATTTTGCAGAGTACTCAAATATAGGTGAAAGAATTTCAAGTTTGCTCATTTTGGCATAATTTTAAAACAAAAGTGTTACTGTTGGATCTGGGCATGTGATGGGTGAATGAGTGTTTCAATGAAATGACATAAGTCTGTATAATTTGGAGGGTAATGATGCCTTAGAACGAGAATAAATCTGGAGCGATGGAAAGGCTCCATATTCTAGATGAATGCAGGCTTCCTCTTATGAGTCTGAAAAATAAAATTAAATCTTTATTTATACGAATCCACTGGGAAAAAAAGCTACATGGACTTGGTTTATGATATATTTCAGAACAGGAATATTAGCCTTAACCTCTTTCCTCACATTGCATATGATATTTAATCCGTCATCTTTGTTTTAAACAAACAATACACAAGCTGTTGCTGGCATTGGTATAAAGCTGATGGTCCATCTGGAGAGCAGGAATATAGATCAGGAAAATAAGAGAATTGAAATTGGGTGCAAGGGCAGATTTGCATGTGTAAAACCTCTCTGTTTACTAGCTTTTTATCAAATTGTTTAATACGAGGCAAAACAGAATCCTTTTTCTTGAATCTGAGAGCCTTATTGGAGGAAGCGTTGCTTCAGTGCTGAAGGAAGAATAATTGGGTTTTGAGGGCCAATAAAATAAATAGGCAGTACTGTCATCTCCTTTAGCATGGGAGAGTCCACGAAGAATTCAGAACACTGTTGGGGGGATTGGGTTCTTGTTCTAGCCCTGTGATCTTTGGCCAGTCATTTTAGCTTCTTGACCTTCAGTGTCCTTCGATCCAAGTTAATTCAGCAACCACTTCTTGAGGCAACCGTGAGAATTTTCTCTGAGCCAACCATTATGCTAGGCATTTTGGGATCCGTAGATGGATAAGACTGAGTCCTACTCTCAAGAAGCTTAAGGTCTTGCAATGGAGACAGACATTACAACTGAATAATGTAGTGAGTGTTGTATATGAGATACGGGCTCACAAAGGAAGAAAAGATTAATTCTGTCTGGAACAGACAGGAAGATTTGTATTACCAAATCTTTCATAAGGATTTTCTATTTTGACCGGCAGAGGAGCAGACATTCCAGGTATGTGAATACTGAGAGGTTCAGAACAAATTATCAACCAAGTTCTTTCCAGTTCCACATTTGTGGTGTTATCAATGTAAAATTCTTTGAATAGCTTTCCACTGATGAGTTATTCGCTGAAGAGTGTTTATTGTCATGGTTGAAAGAAAATAATAATGCAAGAAACAATGACTTCTTTAGTCCTAAAACTGGAGCTGGATGGGAGGAGGCAGCCAGTATTTTTCTTTTTAATTATTGCCCTATTTGAAAAATCACCCCACATGTAGGGTGGCAAACACTTTGCGGAGAGGCCTCCCTTCTTCCTTCTAGGGAGCAGCAGTGGATGGAGCCACTGTAACCTGGCCTCCCGCCACGAGAGGAGGGAATCCAGGTGGCCATGTTCAAATGTGTCTGTGTGCAGCAAGGCTTCTGAAATGACAGGAGAGCCCGGCAGCTTCCAAAGCAGCTGTGACTCTGGATCGCGCCCACCATCTCTGCTTCTCGCCATGAGACAAGTGAATCTCTGCTGCCTTAGGAGGCATGGAGCCTGGGACTTTTCTTCCTTTTTGAATTTTTCATTTTATTTTTAAAACTCCTGATGCTTTCTTGACAAAAGAGAGATTCCCTGCCCCCCCCCTTAAGTTGTTTTAACTCAAGAGCTTGTGTACACTCATGGGTTAGGAATAAAACGAGAATACCTTCTTTTTGTTGTTGTTTATGAACGGCCAATAATTTATTCACATGTGACATTTGAGATGGCATTTTTTTTTCCTCCCAAGATGACAGTAGCTTCCGCTGTTGTTGTATCCTGAAGCAAAGTCAGAGTAGCCCTTTGCTTTTGTCCCCATCGGTAGTTGTGTTTTGCCCTCTTGCCTTTTCCATTTAGACCTTCTGGTATTTCCTCACCCTTAGACTGTTTTGAAAGGCTTTGATTAAAATATGCTGATAAAAGAATTTGATAACCAAGTTAGGAACGACAAGGCTATCTGGAGAAGACCGAATGATTTGGCAGCCTAACAAATTCTATTCAGAGCACACAAAGAGATTCTGGAACGTTTTGTAGGGACTCGTGTTTGGGGAATGGTAATGAACTCAGGTTACCTGCCGAATATGGTGTCATATGGAAACATTTAAGAGCTTATGGAAAATTCTTTGAAATAAAGTGGAATGAGCCAGCAAGCATATAATACCTAAGAAGAAAAATAAGAGCACTCATTCCGATCTTGTAGGTGGCTGCTTAAGGAAGGGAGATGGAAGGAAGTAAATCATTTCCACTTTGTACCCATAAGGCAGAGGAGCTATCATCGAAGAATCGTTTTGCTAACCAAACCCTACACTTAAAAGGATATTAAACAGCTTAAGACCATCTTGTCTAACCGCCTCCCTCTGGAGGAACCTCCTAAGTGTTATCCCGAACAGCCTCTGCTTAAATACTTGCAGAAAAAAAGTGAGGGACTGGGGGAGTGGGGACGAAGGTTGGCAGGAACTTATATGGAATGCCTAATATCTGCAAGATACTGGAGTAGGCACTTTCTCACCATCTCATTTGACTTACGTGTGGGTTTTATAACCTCCAGATTACAGGTGAGGAAACTAAGTCATATAAGAGCAGGGAAACTTCCCTCAGCTCATGTGTCTAGCTTCCGGCAAAACTGAAATCAGAGCCTAAGTTCCCTCTTCCCACACTACACTAAATTGCCTCTCAGGTTCAGGGGGAGCTCCATTCCTCATGGGGCAGCCCCTCTGTCTTAATGATGTACCTTGTTTAAAAATGCTTTCTTTTATTTAGCTGAAATCTGTCTCTCATTAACATCTCTCCTTGGTCCCGATTCCATCTCAGGAACGACACAGAGTCGATGGAGTTCTCTTTTCTCATGCAGGTATGTTAACAACCACTGCTGCCCATATGTCTCTGTCATCTTGCACTTAGTTGATTTGTATTTCTTGACAATGAACACATGCACGCGCGCGTGCACACACACACACACACACACACACACACACACACCCCAATGTCCTCTTGTTGATTCTCGTTCACCTTCCAACATATGGAGCTCTTTTGGAATCTTTAGAGGTCTAGACTCAAAAGAACATGAGTGTTATAAGATATCTTAGTTTCATCTTGCCCTGCCTGATTCATCGACCAGTTGCTAGTATGCCATTATTGGAGCCATTAATAAACCACTCATTAATAGTGAACAGGACAAAAAGGCTAGGTTAACTCGTGGTGTACGTATTAGTGACCAAAACTGAGTGCAGAATTTAGACTACCTGTGAATTTTTCTGGGAAGAGGGTTGGTGAGGATTGCCAAATTTTTAAAGGAACTTGTTATCTTGAAAAGTTAGGAAATATTCAAAGTGGAGAACTTCCTCCATTTTTCTTTGTTTTAAATTATAAGCCCAAGTATTATTCACCAGAACTTTACCTTTTACTCTGCAGGAACCTTTGAGAATGTGTGGGACCCTGATGAATATCCTGTATCCACCCAGCACTTACCCATTGTAGGATAGGTGTTGGCTTCCTCTGTGCACTGGGAGCGCCTCAAGGTCAGGGACCTTTCCAAGTCCTTGCTCTCTTGCTCTAGGCCTCTGGCAAATACTAGATCCTTAAAGTTTATGCATTGAATGGAATAGCTCAGATCAAACTGCCTGTGTTTTAGGATTGGGCCATTTATTTTAGTCAACCTTATTTCATGTGCCTTTATTTTGGGTGAATGGCATAATAATACAATTGTACTGAGCACCTAATGAATTTAATAAATAATGAAGAGGAAGAATAATGAACCATAATGAGATATGAAGTGAAGAGCCCCGTTAAGAATGATGAGTTTTATCAGGTGTGAAATAAAAAATATATACCCTGAGTAAAAGTTTTTATTAACATACTCCTTCATGTGTTGTTTAAGATGGGCACTGGCCTGCAGGAAATGGAAATTGATGATTTTACGCATTGAAACCTTAGGGAGGTTGGCTGATACAATCCCCTGGGAAACTCAGATTCTGATCATGAAGTCACTTACCAAAGGTCACACGCTCAGAACAGTAGTACTCTTTCAACAAATGGTGGTGCCTACCTCATGCCTTTTTTCCCCCTTAATCTTCCAAATGTTAAAAGTGCAAGCAAGATTAAGTAAAGGTCATTTTTCGACCATATGAAGTAGCCCAGGATTAGTTTATTGTATGTAGATCTGCCGTTGTCTTGCAGAGTAAGAGCATAAATCCATACAACTTGATTTTAAGGGACAGTTGCTTTGCAAGGGAAATATACGTATGGAAAGAAAGCAGTCATGTTTTCTTATCTGAGGTTACTAGTCCCTAAAACATTAGGGATATTTTCCAAGGGGAGTTTAGAGATAATGAATATGTTAAAGATCTCTAATAAAGCTAGGAATTTTGAGAGACTTTCAGAGCACAGCCATACATTCCTTTAGACTGTCTAGTAGGGACCCCATTCAAGTTAGAATCTTGGCTTGATAGACAAAGGAATTGACCCAGTGTAATGGTTCTTACATTGTTGGGATGAACCTTCCTTGACTCTCCTTCAAAAAGCCAAAGTCAATGTCTTCGATTGCTTCAAACATGATTGTCTTGTCTCACCAGCCTAGACTCTAAGCTTTTCTTATGTTCCTAGAATGACTTATTCAATAATTACTTTTACTTTTTATTAAAACAGCTTTGGTTGTTAAGGTAAGAAGAAGAGAAAAGGCCAATCCGTTTCCAGTTTGGCTTGGGGTATGTTGATGGTGTCTTTCAGACCACTAGTGAAATAAGAAAGATGCCTGGTTTTTACAACATCAGAGATGCTAAGTGTATGATGAAGACAGATGTTATCTTACTCTTTTTGAGTAATGGACACAAAGACGTGCCCCTTGCCCTGTAACTTTCAGATCTTCTGTAACCTTTTTAAACAAAATGGGAGAAGCTGCTACTTGTACCCAAGGGAAGAGAAAGTTAATGAATAGAAGAGACAGAATTTACTTAGGAAAACAGTGGAATTAAGCTCTGGACAAAACATGCATCAGTGATGCATAACATTTTTGTTAATTGGGTCTTAACAGGTTTCTGACTCATGTGGTAATCATTGTAGAAGTGGGTCATACTAGACCATGCCAGTGGCATATCCTGCAGCTATAAGAACTCTTACCTACTTGTGCATGTATACACCTGAGTTTCTGGAGGCATACATTTCTATAGCTTAATTTAGGTTCCACATACACTTCAGTGGTTAAACCTGAGCTAGGCTCAAAGAGTTTGTTTCCATTAAGAAAATGAATCTTTTATGTGGACCAAGGTCAGGTTAGTTAATTTGTTTGCTTTTATTGGAATAACTTTTCCCATTCCAATTCATCACTTAATTTTAAGTGGTTCTACTAAAACACCCATTAAAGTCCCTTACATTTCTCACAGACTAGAGCTATGACAGGTTCATGTGACTTCTTTTTAAGGCACAAGGTAGTTTTTCTGGTCATCAACTTATTCTTTCTTGTCTGTAATTTCCCAACAATGAGGGGACATTTTATATTATAAGAGTATGCAGTCTCATCGCAAAGAGACCAAATGAAGTTTTCACAAGAAGTAATGTAAAAATGCACCCAACTGTGCTAAACACTTCTTTTTTAAAAAATAATGTGACTTTTTTTTTCCCCTAAATTCTTTTTCTGCCCACTTCACCCTCTTCCCCACTGATGGATTTTCCAGCAACTCAAAGTTGACTCCCGCTAGTAAAGTTACTAAATGTGATGTTATTGCTCTAATTAGTGGTGACAAAAGATCAATTAATGTTATAATTAAAAACAGTGTCTAGATCTGTTGTCTGTGGCGAACAAATGTGACAATTACTTAGTTCATTGACATAGATGTGTTGAATTTCCTCTCTAGATTTTAAGGGGATGCATTTTAGTGCTGATGTGCGCATTTAACTGTGGACAGTAGGAACAAGGCAAGCATATTAGGGAAAGAATAGGGCCCCTAATGTCTAAGCTAGAGCCATATTTTAACATACTTGACACCTTTCCTTGGTGCCTGGTGCTATATCAGCAACTTGTACTCACTGGGTCTGGAGCCTCACGCTTTTAATATTTTATCACTAAATGCTTTAAGTGTTTATGTTGCAAAAAGAAAAGGAAAAAAAAATTCCCACTTGGACTCTCAGCCCACATGAACAGGACAATATATGATAACCATGTCATTGATGATTTTCGTCCTATACATGGCAGTGATGTTTAAGTTGATGGGGTAGAATAGTGAGTATGTGATTTTTGCAAATCTGGTTGGATTTTCTTCTGATACAGAGCAAGCTGTTTTTCATACATTGAAGCCTGGGAAAGCTATGTTACTGTAAAAAGAGTAACCGTATCTCTTTCCTGAGCTGTTGCCAAGCAGATGTAGACTTTTGGAATGTGCCCAGAAAACTTCTCCAGCTGATACTTTGGTGACTTGTTCCTACTTCTGGCTTTACCAGCACCTATTTAAATAGCAGAGGAACAGGATTTTGTGTTGGTAGGTCACAATTTTATACGTTTCTCAACAAGCAGTTAAATCTAGGGAAAGTAATGATAGAAATGAAGTAAACCCAATTGCTTTTGAAGGATAGCAGTGGAGATAATGACCAGCTTTGCTAATGTCATTTTTTGACCAAAAAAGAACCAAGAAAATCCATCTAAAAAGTTCTCTGAAAGATTGGCACTGAATGTCAAAAAAGGCAATCCATGACAATTACTAAAAGAATCTCACCTTTTAACTTCATCCCATAAATGGACCATGCTCAGTGGATCTGTCTGAGCAGCACGTGGTTTGAGTTTAAATTCTTAGATTACTGACTCCCACCATCATGCCTCAGTATTCTTTCCATGGTATTACTACTGTAAAGGCTATTAGACGTGGGGAAATATCAACAATGTCAGGTTCACAAATTTACCAAGAAATGAGCTCTTTCTGTAACATCAGCTCAGAAACAACAAATGCTAATATTATAATCTCAGGTAACTTGGTAACAATGGAAATCCTGTAAACCTTGAAGCTAGTGTGCTTTTGACATGGATGGTAAAAGAAGGAAGCTAGTTGAATTCATTTGCTCTGTTGCTGGCTAAAAAAGACAAACGAGAGAAGCAGGGAACAAAGAAACTAAAATGTTTTTTTAGGAGGAGTTGGAAGATGAGTAATATAACACGCTAGATATATATGTTAAAAACTTACAACAAATCATAGATCATACTAAAGGATTACTGAAGTTTAAAACATGGCTGAGGGTATAGATGTCAGATTTTTCTTACACAATAGTGGGTCTTTTGTTTCAGAGTTCACTCTTGGCCAGAAACTCCCTACCACTGTGTTAATTTCCTGTGGATCTTTCATTCAGCAACAGAACTAGAGATGGGGAGCAGACACCCCCCCCACCCCCAGGCTTTTTAAGACTGTGCTTTGTGTAGATTAAAAAGAAGAAAGAAAAAAGAACAAACTTTTTCCAAACAAGATGTCCATGTGCATTCTTTAAGATCCTGTGTGTATGCTTAAAACGATCCTTAAAAAAAGCTCTCTCCATAATTTTGAACCTCTCCTTTTTCTAAAGTCTTTTATAGCCATTTTTTTTTCCTTCTCAGCATGTGAACAAATGTGTAACTCGAATAGATGTTACTTTGCTGTTTGCTTAGATTGTTTTAAAAGGCTAGCTATGTGGAGGAATGAAGAAGGAAGAGAGGCAGGAGTAGCTGGGGTTTATTTGTTCTGTGTTGACCTAATGAGTGCAGTTCTTAAAAAATAATAAATATTTATATGTGATCTTAATTTTTAATGAGTCTCATAAACTGGCTGGTATAGAAAAGTGTATGAGAAGCCATACATATTAAGCTATACTATTGTAAATACATGCATATGCACACTAGAATGCTTTTAGCAGGGAAAAGGCCTTATTGATCTTGTTCACTGTTGTTTTCCTGGTATCTAGAGCAGTGCCTGACACATAACTGGCACTCAATAAATATTTGTTGAGTTAAAAAAAAAAAAGAAATAGGTAGCATTGTATAGCAGGATAGCATTAGATTGGAATTCGGAGGACCTGGACTCCACTTCCAGTGCTACCATTAACAAAGTGTGTGAAGTTGCTGAAGTCATTTAATTTCTTTGCTCCTCTGTTGCTTTAAAACCTGGAACCTTTGCCTTAGTGGGTTTTTTGTTTTTTTTTTTTAATGATTAAATGATACCTAAAGGATACAAAAGTGCTTTGGAAACTACAGAGTGCTTTCAAGAAGTGTGAGTATGTGCGTGTATGTACAGAAAATCCTTTATCTCTTTGCTTCTCAATTTCTTTTCTTAGGAAAATCAGATTATTTAAATCCCATTATGCACAGCTCTCCTCTGCTCTTCCTAAGCCTCTGTATTCCATTACCTTCAGTAAATCAGAAAAAGGTGGTGAGTCAGCCTATTGTAGAAGGCAAGGTCTGCTGTATCTCGTGACCATTTTACTGTGTGGAACTCTAAACTCTCCACTGCCTATGTCTCATGGAGTTTGTTGCCTCTTTCAGCCATACGGGATGTAATGTTTGACATGGGGTCTCCTCCAGATGACCACTGCAAGATTCTTTGATGACCGGGTTAAAGTATGTATTAGTTATTAATGCTATAGATTGATAATCATTAATTTAACATAGACTCTGCCTAACATCAGTGTCATGGAATTAGCTGTAAAGACTTTTTTTTTTTTTTTTTAAAGCAGGGCTTGAACTCACCACCCTGAGATCAAGACCTGAGCTGAGAACAGGAGTCGGATGTCCAACCGACTGAGCCACCCAAATCTTTACACCCTAGCTGTAAAGATTTTTTAAAATGTGTGTGTTAATGATAATATGTCCTGAAGTTGCATATCGGGAAGGGAAAAAGGATAGAAAGTAAAGAGTAAGTCGAAAGATATCAACAAAGAGAAAAGAGATCATCAGGACAGTGGGTTTTCGTGTTTTTTTTTTTATTTTTTTTAAGATTTTATTTATTTATTTGAGCGAGAGAATGAGAGAGAGAGCATGAGAGGGGGGAGGGTCCGAGGGAGAAGCAGACTCCCTGCTGAGCAGGGAGCCCGATGCGGGACTCGATCCCGGGACTCCAGGATCATGACCTGAGCCGAAGGCAGTCGCCCAACCAACTGAGCCACCCAGGCGCCCTGGGTTTTTGTTTTTGAGACTCATCAGGGCTTTCCACTCATTCATTCTCCACAGGCACTTTTTGAATTAGGATTCTTACTCTTTTTTTTTTTTTTAGATTTTATTTATTTGAGAGAGGGAGAGAGAGGGAGAACACAGTGAGAGAGGGAGAGGGAGAAGCAGACTCCCCACAGAGAAGGGAGCCTGATGTGGGGCTCGATCCCAGGACCCTGGGATCATGACCTGAGCTAAAGGCAGATGCTTAACTGACTGAGCCACCCAGGCACCCTAGGATTCTTATTCTTAAATTTAAGTATTGAGTAACCAATTAGGATGGCCCTTCATATTAACATATTGCCTTAAATTAGGAAGAAAACTGGCATGAAGTTTGAAGTAGACTGTAATAGCATCACAGAACTTAGATTTGGAAGTATACTGTTAGAGCACCATAGGACTTTTACGATTTTAGAAGACTGTTTAGTTCACTGTTACACTTATTTGGATCTTAGGAG
This sequence comes from Callorhinus ursinus, assembly GCF_003265705.2. Lineage (NCBI taxonomy): Eukaryota > Metazoa > Chordata > Mammalia > Carnivora > Otariidae > Callorhinus > Callorhinus ursinus. The sequence continues at coordinate 52,054,739 of NW_027397071.1, read as the reverse complement.
CACTGAAGCGCAGGTAGCCTAGGCCAGGAATCTTTTGGAAGTTCATGTGACTAGTTATTTTACAGAGTCTAGACTAGAGCCCTAGGTCTTCAGATTTTCAGATTCCAACTATTCCTTCCCGATACCCAACTGTCAAATTTCTTAAAACGAAAACAGTACTTGTACACCCCACTTAGAAGAGCTTTCCTGGATATTGTTGGTGTTGAATGCCTCAGCATTGCATTTGCTAGTGATGGTCACTCAGGTTTACTGAGCTGGAAGCCTAACTTACAGAGTAATGAGACAGACAGTGGTATCTATGTGCCATCACTGGCCGGACATAACCACAGATCACACATTTTAAAACTGAAAGAATGTAAATAAGTCTCCTCTCCACCCCCCCCCTTTTTAAATGACAAGGGGCTATTGACAACCCTCCCATGTCACTTGCATCCCTGTGGTTTAAAATATATATTGCTTATTGAAAGAGTTGTTCAGCTCACATGCAAGGAGGTATATTACACCATGTCATACGCCTGCATTTGTTTGTGCATTCTTTTTGGAAACCTGATCTTATTTATGTCTCCTTTTACCAGATAGGCTCGGTTAAGTTATGTTAAACATGTTGTACTGAGACTTGATTCACAGTGCTGCAGCCTGGCTTTCTTCCTTGATTAGCTTTAATCAAACTCTCCACATTCCATGACCTTAATAAAGCTATTTTTCCTGACAACTGAAGACTGTCTTAAACACAGCTCATCTGTGCTGAAACTAAGGCTGAGTTAAGATGGGGTTTAGGTGCTCATTAAAGCCCAAAGAATGGAGTCTAAGAGGAAATGATGAAATGGTGCTCCCTGGAAAATCTCTCCTTTAAATTTAATTAGACAAATTATACGAAAACCAGTAGATGCCCTGGGAAGGCAATCAACATTAGGGCCAATAAAAAGCTTGAATAGTATAAAAGGGCTGGGGGTGGGAGGTGCTGTAGAACCTTTCTAACACGAGAGGTAAATTAACACCAATTGCTAAACACAGAAACTAGATGAATTTCAACATGGATTTAGACATTAATTTTATGATGCCATTCTATGTACAAAAATATAGCTTATAAAATCTTTTGAAGTTTGGCATGTACACACATGCACAAAGTGTTTTATGAATACTTTGCATATAAATTATTCATACACACTTTATATATGAACTGTTTTATACACTGGGAGATGCGGTTATGGTCTGACTTTGGAGTTTTGACAGACCTGGGTCCAAATTCTTATAAGTGCCCCCATTACCTCTGTCTGTGTGCACAGCAAGTTACCTCACCTCTGTGCAACCCAATTTCATCATCTCTAAAGCGAGATAGTTCTTTTCCTGAAGAGGCTTTACAAGAACTAAAGGAAATGAGATTGTGTGTATAGAATGCTCGGCACAATACCGGACACATGATAGGTGGTCAAAAATAGATGCTCTATATTTAAAAGAAACTTCCACTTAGTCAAGGGTGGTCTTAAGCGAACTATCCTATAAATATGGGAGAATTAGATTATGAATGTAAATATTCTACACATAATCTTATGGATCGAGATCATCTCTTAAGGGAAAATGCTAGAGGACAGAAGCTTGTAGTTTTTAGAAAGAATGATGACTCACACATACTAAATGAATTGTTCCGGGCCTAGAGCTGCCAAATGGAGAGACATTTCAGAAGGTTGAAGCATTTATTAAGCACTATATGCTAAGCACCTTATATACCTGTTTGAAGACAACTCTGCAAGGCAAGTGTTACTGACCTAATTGTATAGACAAGGAAAAAGATTCAGAAGGACTGAGTTGCGCATCACCATGAACTGGAACTCAGGGTTGGCTCAGCTCCAGAATGCTTGCCCTTTGGGGCAGTTGGATGGCAGGCGAGTGCAGATGTGTGTATCACTTTAAAAATCAGATCTGCCATATAGGTTCCTGAATATACAATTCTGTCTCCCTTTTCATCCTCAGATTATAAAATAAACTTATTTTGTGATGTGCTTAACCCTCAGTTCCATTGCTTTTGGACTGTGGTTCTCAGTCTTGGCCACCCTTTTAGCATCACCTGGGATGGGATCAGGCACTAGCACTTTCTAAAGCTCTCCTGGTGATTCCTGGTGTGCAACCAGGGCCAGGAGCCTGCATTCAGATACATATACCTCAGATGTAGGTGTTTTGGTAGCCCACAGCATTAAGCCTAGGTGTCAGCAGTGATTTATCAGAGTTGATTATGATCCTCCTACTTTTGTAGAGGAGGAAATATGGAAGCCCTAAAATCTCCAATTGTGATAGATGTAGCTTATGCATTAATTAGCGTGTAAAAATGGTCTCTATTCTTACTGTTCGCTCATTTTCTCTTTTTCCAGTTGAAGGAGGCTGAATTAGATGGAGTGAAGATTATGGCAAGGAAAAAAAAGAAAGATACGTGATTATGGCAACTTTGCCTCTTAGAGAGCCAAAGAGCAAGAGTGTTCTTTCATTTATTTTTAGTCAAACAAAAATTAATTTCAAATAATTACCTCTTGCACCTGTTCCCTTAGAAAGGGAAAGAACCTTGTTGGTCAAACTGATTTGTGGACGAACCCGAGCTCTCACTTGCTAACAAAAGAAGTAGTCATTTTAAACATATGGAGTCTTGGTTTCCTAATCTGTAAAATAGAAATAATTCTTAGCTCATTTAGTTACTCTGAGAGCGAAATGAAGAAAACAGTTTGCAGAGGACAGCCTGGAATCTGACTTGTGTAGCCCCTCTTGTTAGGTTCCTGAGACCAAGTATCTTTGGATACTGGTCAGGCTGAGCGTTTTCTGAGAGGGTCTGTGGAGCTGGTTGGTTCTGCAGAGCAAGGAGGTCTGTAGTTGACTCTTAACCCTGGATGCTACCCATCCACAGAGACCTTTTTCTTTTCCCTAAGAGATTCCTGGGTTATATTTTTTATAGACCAGAAAGTAAGGAAAGAAGTTAGGATACCTTCCCTGAAAGCTGGTCTGGGAAGTGAGTTGCTGATAAGGATCAGCTTTCCCTAACTTGAGATTTCAAAACACTCTCTCTGGTCTCAGTTCTGAGTCACCGGGTGCCTGCCCTGGTGGCATTGTTAATGAACTCAGACAGTTACTGGGAAGTGATCTCGTCTTTCCTCCTGCCTTCAGGCACAGGTACATCTAAATTACTCCAAACAGATGTAGTCCTATTCTTCTTTAAAAGAGTATGTAATGAGCTTAACTATTAAGAAGTGCATTCTGATTTCTAACATTGATAAGCATCAGGTTAAGCCTATTGCTACTCTTACCATCTTCTGCAGAGGTATAAAATTGCTTTTATATGTCTTAGGGATTTTTACAAAGAAATTTTGGTTATAGGTTAATAGGTTGAAATGTACAGGTTGTTATAAGAACCCAGTAAAAGAGTAGCTTTTCCTGCAGCTCCATGACCTGGTGGAAATCCAGACATTAGGTTCCACCAAACTTGAGGGATACCCAATAAATGATGATAGGAATGATCTGGGGATATAGAAGCCTTGAGACCACTCACTACCTGAATCCTTATATGACCCTGAGACAGCCAGGCGGCGGGGCTGCAAAACAGAGATAAGTGCTGGAAATTGGCCAGTGTCCTTTTTTTTTTTTTTTTTTAAACATAGCCCTCTTCTTTACACATTTTTCTATACCTCTGCCCTGAAGGCTACACAGCCTGTTACATACTGATAGCCAAGTAAATGCAATCAGCATTCCTTACCACTACTGTCTACAGAAAAGACCTAAATTGTTTACTGGCCTCCAGGATGTTGGTAAATACCTGGCTGTTCTTTGGGGAGGGGGGAGGGGGGGTGGAGTAGTACACAATATCTAAATTTATATTATGAAAATACAAATTTTGTACCCTACAGTAAGAAAGAAGTAATTGACTGTAGATCTGCATTGTTCCAAGACCAGCAAAAAATCATCTTGTTCTCTGTCCAGTGCGCCCACCCCTCCATGGCTTTCCATGTGTTCTGTAGGGAAAAGGGTTTCCCTATTTATAAAGTAGCCTGGGATATGGAGAATCCATGATAAGAGAGATAGAAAACATTTTCAGACTCTTTTACTCTGGGAAGGTAGCATGGGAAAGCTCATTCCGAAAGGCTATACCTCTGGGCATTCTGGCAAAACGGGCGGAATTGGTAAGAATGAAATGAAAATGGGATGAAAATCCCCATTTTCTGTTAAACACAGACAGACTAGGAATGGGGGCATCCTGCCTTTAGAATAGAAATTTCATTATACAGAGACAGGGTGGAGGAAACCTAATTTGACAGCAGTTGATGTGAAAACAACCCAAGAGTGTAAGTTGACCACAAGATTAATAGAGGCCAGCAGTGTGACATTGCCGTTTAAAAAGTGAAGGCTGTGTTGGGCTGTGGTCTGACCACAGCTGGAATATTTTTGCCCAGTTTTGGTACAAGTGCTAAAAAGAATGCCAACAAAATGGAGACCTGGGTGGATACTAATGGATCAGAAGATCCTATCACAGGAAGGACAGTTGAGGAAAGCATGGCTAGTCTGAAGGAAGGACTCTTCAGAATGCCCTAAAGAATGAGTTTAAATACTTAGTGTCTGGTGGGATATTCTCTTTTGTTCTAGAAGACCAAAGTAGGAGTTAGGTCTTTCTCTGGAGCCTCCAGCCCACACTTGATATGAAAACAAACAAACAAACAAAAAAACAGAGACGAAAACCTGAGTTAACATCTTGCACTGCCTGACCCATTTTTCCAACAATCCTGCTCATCTTCCTGTCTTTCAAAATGAGTGGCTGTCACCGTTCTTCACCCTGTCATCCAAACCAGAAATCGGGCATTATCTTTCACCCATCCCTTTCACTCAGGGCAAAAAACCATTGCATTCCAAGTCAGCACCTCTGGACTGGGCTTCTGTTGGTCTCCAATAATGCAGATGCTAATAGCTCTTGGTGGGGAGGCAAAATTGTTAAACTTGATAATTTCTAAAGAGTTTTGAGCTACTTAGCGCTAAGTGATGCCAAAGGAAAAGAATACGAGCGTTACTCACAGCAGAGGGAATAATTCAATATCCTTTTTGGGGGCCAAGGTTAAGTTCTGTGTGACTCTGCACATTATCATCCTATATAACCCTAAATCCCTTCTGTTTCCTGATCTGCTTGTCCTGACCTGTTTCATTTCCACACCAAAATAGTTTCATTAACACTATGATCATGCACAGGAGATAGTAGTTAACTGATGTAATTAACTGGTGTGTCAAAGGCTATTGGTTTATTGCATATGCAACTGTCTTTCCTGGTGGGAAGATACACTTTCTGCTGACATAATAGATCTGCAGACATGCCAAATTGCCAAATAATCTGCTGGGCGATGGTGAGGTGTTTGGTGCTTCCACTTACGTAGGCAGAATGGTGGGATCTTTTGCTGTGTTCTCCTAAAATGCAACTGGCCAAAGGTGTTAATTGTTCAACAGTTGAAACAGAAGAAGAAAAGGCAATTTACTTTGGGACCTTGGTGAGGTTCTTTTCCTTTCCTTTCCTTTTCTTTCTTGCTTTTTTTTTTTAAATCTGTGCTTTTGGCATGCTAATGAATGCATTTAGTCTCTGCAAGAAATTTCCGTTTAAGAAAGAATTTAAAAACGCGAAGTGCTCAATCCATATCTCCTAAACAACTAAAAAGACTGCAATTTCAAATGAGAAATTATGTTGCAAAGATGAAAAAAGTTGTTTATTATGGCTCAAAATTTTAATCACCCAAGGGCTGTAAAGTTAAAAATAGACAATTCTGCCTTCTGTTTATGGTAAACTTGGCTGAGTCCCGGCAAATTTCAAAGCTGAACATACTGTATGTTATTTTTGCTTAATTTTAGATTCCACATTTTTAAATTATTTCTTACAAGAAGCATATTTCAGGATATAAACTTAGCCTGAAGAACAGTATTCTTGATTTCTGCCCATATTGAAACTCCTTTGAAAATAGTAAACTATGGTTTTGGGATTTTCCTGTTCCCAAGAGTCCAAATGGGTACCTTTCTAAGTCTTTTACATTATGAATGAACACAGGAATACAAAATTGCAAAGGTTACTTTCTGCCCAGTAGAACTTGATGCAGCTATCCGTAGTGCACACTAACTTCCACTCGACGGAGGGGCATTTTGTGTTGCCCTTCGTGTTTCAGGTAAGGAGACTGGAAGACACAGACAGAGACTCTTAACGGCTTAGAGAAGGTGATTGCCCATGTTCCAGGAGCTTAAGAAAGAGCCTGGGATAGAACCTCCCAGCTGTACTTACCGGACAATGTAGCCTCTTCTGATCTGTTCACACCTGCCAGGAGAACCGCCTGCCTGGTAACTGTTTGCCCTAAGAGCAAGGGGGCTTGTTGACTCAACCTTCTCCATGCCTCCACAGAGAGGAGAAACACCTGGCTTCACCTCTTTACATAACTCTTGTTGATTCTTGCCTCTGCACTCTTCCAGAGAGCTCCTTGGGGCCTTTCCTCCCAGGGTTTTTAGAATAAGCCCTTTGGGTGGCAAGAAATCTAGGAAGGGGATCTTTTTTTTTTTCTTTAACCTGTTGCTTGATGTGGCATCTGAGAATCAGACGTGCCCCACAGAATGAATGGCACGCTCTGTAAATATTTGCTAAATATTGTCGCATGAACAACTATTTACTGAAGATCAAGATTTCTATGATGACCCTGACAGAGGTATATTTGTGATTAAGTTAATCCTAGCTACTGTTGAAGAATTCTTACTGTGTGCTAGACTGCTATGTGAAAACTTCATATTTGTTGGTTTTGATCTTCCCAAGAACCTGTTTTATAAAAGAGAAAACTCAGCTTTCCTAGGTGAGGAACTTCCCCAGAGAGATTCAACTGTATAGAATTAGCTGGGTAGACTCTGTGCTTAGTAATTAGAGAATTAACACTAATTCCGTGTTCTTTCCAATATGCCACATCCCCATGATTGATAGTGGTTGTGATGACAGTCCCCATACATCGACACCATGCCTCTGAATGGCCAAAGGATATGTCACAACATTCATGAGGGTGCTCACGTCCTTAATCATGTGATAATCTCCCGGGTCCCAGTCAGAACCTGTTTACATTAAATTTGCACACAATTTTAATAAAGTTTTCTGCTTTTCAAGTACACAGCAGATTCATTCACTCAGTAAATATTTTCTGAGTACGTAGTGTGTGCTAAGTATTTTTCTAGAGACCACAAACAAAAAAGACAGAATCGTCCCCCTTAGATTACATTACAGATTTAGACATCAGTGGTTCTCAAACTGTGGTCCTCAGATGAGCAGCAGCAACCTCATGTGGAGACTTGTTAGAAACGCAAACCCTTGGTCACCATTTCAGAAATTTGGGGATTGAAGCCCAGTAATCTATTTTTAAATGAATCCTCTAGGTGATGCTGATGAATGCTACAGTTTGAAAACCACTATTCTAGAAGGCTTAAAATAACATTTTTGTGTTCTTGTGGCAGGTAGCTCTGTAGAAAATTTTGTCGCCAAATTTATCCCAACTCCGTGCGTGTGTGTGTGTGTGTGTGTGTGTGTGTGTCCGTCTGTCTCTTTGTTGAGGTCTGACTTCATGATGGCATTCAGTGATGGGCCCTTGCTGGGCAGAGGCTCTGGGACATTTATACGGGAGGATATGGACCCTAGAGTCACATATACATGGATTCAGATTCTTTGCCCAGTACTAGCCACATAAACTCGAGAATTACAAGAACTCTCTAAGCCTTGGTTTTCTCGTGAAAATGTGAGTATTAGTAATGGGACCATACTTCATACTTGGCGCCGCTGCTTGCTACAAAGAATATATTCAATAACTAATTATCATTGCGTTTCTATCTCTAGGATCTAGCACTGGTCTTGGCACAGAGTGCTCAGGGAATGTTCTTTAGAAAATAGATGGATATTTGTTTTCTTTTGTGTTAGCCATTAGCCTAAGGCCTGCAGCCATTTAATTCCTACCCTGTGTCCATTGTCAGCAGAAGAAACCAGAATAATGAGACCCAGTGTCAGAGCTTACCTGACACACGTGGTCCCTTTGGAAATGTGTTAACCTGCCTCAGTTTAGCCCCTGATGGTACTTAATCCTCACCTGTCTAAGTGATGCTGCCTTCCCGTCTAGCCCTTAAGTTTGGGATATTTCAGATGCCTATAAAATTTTATTTAATTAAGGGTCTTCCATATCTGCTTATAGATATTTTATTCTTGAAATGCTGGGGCATTAATAGTAAATCTAAGAGAATCAAACCTCTGCCTCTTTTATGCCATTTCAGCACTAAGCCAAGGAGAAGAACTCTCAAGGAAATTAATGCTTCCCTCAAGAACAGTAAGAACACGAATCTAACATATTGCCATATAACCTGGTTTCACTGACTTGCCGAATTTTTGTTTTGCCATTTTTATTACACGTCACATTGTATGGCTAAAACCAGAAGTACAATTATGAGGAGGCTGTTTTCTCAAAATCTGCAGAGTCTGCCAATCAGATAACCTTTCAGAAGAAATATTATCCACCTGAGACTTAGTTGTTATTCACAAATAGATTATTTTTTATCTCCAGACTTTCATTAGTTCACTAAATATTATTGAGTAACCACCGTGTGCCAAGCATTGTTCTAGGTGCTGGTGAACGAATGGGACAAAAATACTTGCTCTCCAGGTACTTTCTTTTTCACATGTGGAAGGGTGTGTCGGTGTCTCTGGTGTAGGGCCTTCTACCCAGAAGCTGAACCTAGTGGGGAGGGGACATGGCAGAGGCCCTCAAATATTAATTCCCTAGACACTAGATGATTGCTCACTTTCAGTCATACAAGCAACCACTTTTATGTTTTACGTATGTAGTAGGTTTTATGTATGAAGTAATGACCACTGACACTGTTTCTTTGCTCTGGCGCATCCTGGTGTCCCGGATTTGTGAGGTCAAGTTTCTGCTGATTTAACTTAGCTCTTCTTCCTATGACTGCAAGCCCCATGTTTTAGTTTCTTATTGCTGCTGTAACAAATTACCATAAACTTAGTGGTTTACAATGACACAAATTTATTTTCTTATGGTTCCGAAGGTAGGAGTTCTAAAAACCAGGCTGGTGTCAGCAAGGCTGGTTCTTTCTGGAAGCTCCAGGAAAGAACCCTGTTCCTTGCCTTGTCCAGCTTCCAGAGGCTGGTGTGGCCACTCTTTGGTGCACAGCTATGTCCCTCCAGTTTCTGCTTCCTTCTCCCGGGTCTTTGATCTTCCTTCCTCTCTCTTGTAGGTAACCTTGCGATCACATCATTGGGCCTACCTGGATGATGCCGGATAATCACCCCACTTTAAGATCCTTAACTTGATAATATCTGCAAAACCCCTTTTGCCATATTTAAAGATCTGGAATTAAGACATAGCCATCTTGGGTGGGTGGGTAGGTGGGGGGGGTCATTATTCAGCTGACCCCTCTGCCAGAGATTCCAGTGTCCTTGGGCTCATTGGCTGATAGGCAGGATTTTTAAAGTAATTTCTTCCATTCTATAAAACCCAACCCAACAGAGCACAGTCTAAAATGCAAATATTGCTAACTTAGCAAAGCCAATTATACATGCAAAACTACCTGAAAACCTCCTTAATTATTCCTGTTTCTTTTACAAAACTGAGCTCAAAAACCCTGCCCCCAGGAGGCCTTCCTGGGTTACCTTGGGCCTGCGAGGTGTTCCTCATTTGTGATTCTGTGGCACTCTCTGTGTAAGTGATTACGGGCAGCACCTTTGCTTTGTAATTGTGTGGATTTATGTGCTGTCCATTGCCCCCACATCCCACCCTCGTCCCCCAAAGAGTGTGCTCTTTACGGGAAGGGACTGCTGCTGCAAGGTGCTAGAAGATACATGATAAAAGTTTCTGTAGCCATGAAAAGATTTTCTCTCCTACATTTTTGAAAAACTGTGTTAGGTGAGTTTCACTGAATTTCACTTGCTCAGGTATTTACTAGAAGTTGAGAGGGGGTGTGGCCGGTGGCTTCAGGAAGGACTGGCATCCCGTGGCTAGCATAAATTGTATTTCATGTGGTTAGGACACTGACTGGGCGTGAGTTAGTGAATCTTACGGACGATTCTTTTCGAGTGACTATGATCTTGAAGCTTTGCACTCTTCTTTGCTCGGTGTCCCCATAAATCTACCACACACCAGGTATAGATTCCTAATATTTGGAAATAATGATATAAATCAAGGTGAATGACTGAATACTAACATTAATTTCCATCACCAAAGAACAGATTCTGTGGCCTACTACTTTTTAGGGTTACTCTCATGGAGTCAGGTCTCTGGTAATTGAAATATTTTAATTTTTAAAAGTAGAATCCTATTATGTGGAAAAAAATCTGTGAGTCCTGCATGGCTGCTGGTGGAAAATCATTTTGCCTTCTTTTATAGCCTTCAGGCTGGGTTTTTTTTTCTTTGTAAGTAGACCTTGGGCTTTCTGTGTTGTTGGAAAGCATGTAATTTTCATTTGCTTTTTTTCACCTAGTGGTGCTTAATGATACCATGTGAATTTTTATGGTCCCAGCTGCACCGAAGTGTGTGCCCTGAAACTTCAGTTGGATTAAGAACCTACCTTGGTGTGAGGGCTGAAATTGGAGAAATGGGAGAACACAGGGTGCATCTATATATGTTGCAATTAATATTGATGAGTGGGCAAAAGTCCAATGTTATCCTAGGGGGTTGGCTAATGTTCATTGTAAACCAATGCAAGTGAGTCCTTCCCCTGCAGGTGTGAATAGTTTAATTTAGTAGGTGGATTAGGAAAAGCAAGGGGTATTTTCTTGTGTTCCAGTTTACATTTCATGTTGAACATTAACCAGCTGTGTAAGGTATAGCTCATTGCTGAGTGGTGGTAACAGGTATCCTGAGACATTGCTAACCCATCTCAGTATCTCTGAGGTCGAGCGTCATGCCTGGTACATAGTAGGTGCTCATTAGCATTTTTGAAATGAACGGAAGAGTGAATGATCACTCTTACAGGGTCTTTTAAAAATACTGGCCCCTGCTTACCTCTCAAGCCTTCTTCTATCCTGCTAGCCAGAATATACTCTTTGTAGCTTGTTAAATGTTCCACGTTCTTTCTTGCTTTTGGTCTTTCTTGTCTTTGGACCTCGTTACTTTCCATTTTCTCTGCCTCTTTACTTTCTCTTTCTCTTCCTCCCCCACCGCCCCCCACCTCCATCCCCTTTGTCCGGCTGATTCCTGCTGGTTCTTTATGATTTAGTTCTTCTAGAAGACTTTCAGGAGGCATCATTGCTAGTATCTGATCGAAGGCCTGGTTCATTTTTCGTATCTCTGTGAACCTTTGGATAACAGCAGGAAGCTACTGACTAGTGGAATTGTTGAAATCTGTGTCTCTGCCCCTTCTTTTCAGGGGAATGTGGATCATTGTCAGATACTTGAATCATTTGGATTACATCTCACAAACTCTACTTTATTAGTACTTTCTGTTTAGAAATGGGCAAAACATGGCTCTGTAGTAACAGGAACAGAAATAGTCATGTGAGCAGCAGATTCTCTTGTGTTTACAGAGAGCATCAGGGTAAAAGAGGATGATGAAGGAGAATGATGGATGACTTACCTTTAGTATGCCTGATACCAAAGGGTCCAAAAGCAAATAGAAGTTGGGAAACTGAACTATTTCCTTTCTAATTCAATTTAGAAAAGTTTGGTGCATAGTAGGTGCTCAGCCAACATTTCCTGAGGATGAAAGAATAAATGAGTCAAGTTTTTTGTTTTTGTTTTGCCCCTTTCCTGTGGTTTTTTTTGGGAGGGGGGGAGTGCGCGGCTTTATAATATTAAAAAAATTTTTAGATAGTCTCTTTCACTCCACTCCTTTTTGCCCACATAGCCCTAGCCTCAGTCTATACTTAGTGTTTTTGCTGAGCCTGACTCATCTTGTTTCTGATTGCTTTAGTGATATGAGACTCCGGTATCCATGGGAATGGTGTAAGACTGTAGTGCTTTCGTGCTTGGAAAAATGTTAACCAGAAAGGCCAGCCATTGGTACCAGTACCAACTAATTTCTGAGAACTATAGGACAATCTCACCCTTAAATTCTTAAGCCATTGTGGAAAACAGCATCATGTACTGGAAAACAAATCAACCTTTGTGACAGACAGATGTGATTGAAACCTTGTCTCTGCTGCTGATGGGCTGTGTGATTGTGGGCAAGTTGTTCAGCCTCTCTGAGTTCCTTCATCTCTGTGTGTGTGTGTGTGTGTGTGTGTGTTTTCCATTTGCAAAATGGCGGAACAGTATTAACTCACAGTTGACAACTGGAAGCGATTTTGTTTTGCAAGTGTCCTAGTTTATATTTGATGCTTAGTAAGTGGGAGGTATTATTATGATTTCTACTGCTGCTAGGAACCAGATTGGATAGAGGCCTTCCAGGTTAGAGGTAGCCACCAAGATCAGGGCAGGAGAGCTGAATTAGATCTAAGCAGACTCTGTGTGTCTACAAAGGAAGTGTCCCCCCTGCCCCCCTTTCTGGGGAGAATTCAGATCAGTTTAAGAAGGGAATTGAGTGTCTTCCCCCTATGTTCTGTTTCAGAGATGGCTAGAAATTGATAGTAGTTACTAAGGAAGAACTTTAAAAAAAATCACATTAGGAGGCAGGGTGGTGTAGAGGAAAGAGCACTGACCCATGTTCCCAGGGGTCACGGCTCTGCTCTGCTCAGCTCCACGTTCTCTGCCAAGTCCCCTTCTATCACTGTGCTCTACATCCCTCCCCTGGGAGCGCATCGGAGCAGATGATTATCCTGGCCCTCTGGTTTGTTTCCTTCCCAGGCAAGTCCTTCTTCCTGACTGGGAGTTAGTCTGGGTGGCCCCGGCTGGGCTGGTTTTACTGTTCCAAAAAGTGTCAGCAGAGAAATGGCTGGATCTTGGAGTCTCCCTTGTGATTTGACACTTGGGGGCATCCTTTTATGGTACAAATGTACCTGACCCAAAAATCTTCCAGCTCAGAAACTCTGAATAAATGTAAACCAAGAAGGGATTTTCAGGGTAAGCTGAAAAATTCTCATGTGGGTTGGCTGTAGCAACTGCTTCTCACACTGGACTTCTTTGGGGGGCATTGCTAATGCTTGTGTTTGAAGGGGGGATGAATTTCCCAGCTTCCTGGGAACAACACAACAAAAATTCCCCCAACAAACCCCAGGGTGTCTGAAGCTCCTGCTTCTCAAAAGAGCCAATCGAATACTCTGCTCTCCGTTCGAGAGCTATCAGCAGTACTGAACAATTAGACTACAAGGAATGGTGGTGAACGGTTGTTCCCCGAAGGCTTGGAAATTAACAAAGGCCATATTAGTGTGACCAGGGAGGGAGGGGGATGGAGAGAATGGGGGCTGGGAGGAACAGTTCAGAAGTGGAGAGGGTGATTTGGAGGGGTCTGTTTCCCAGATAGTTTTCAAAGAGAAGAGATCTGTGTGGTTTGCTGAGGGGCTGAGAACGAAGTGCAGGCCCAGTTGATGTTCTTTTTTTTTTATCCAGCACTTTCTCTGGCACAGTCCTTTTAGGCTAACAAAGTGTCTTCCTTTTCTTTTTCATGGTCCTTGATAGCAAGAGCTGAAGGACTTTTTGCTTCCCAGGGCTCAGAGTGGGGGAGGGGAGGGAAGAGAGAAGGACACACCTAAGAGGGAATCGACATTTTTCAGATTTTCTTGAATTTTGTCACAGACAAGGGAAAACCATCCAAGGCCTAGGGAAGAAGGCTCAGGTTTTCATTTTAGTCTGCGGGTGATTGATTTCTTTCTTTCAAGGGGCTGATGGAGGAGGTCGGAGTCTTAGGGAAGAAGCCAGGGAAAGGGAGAAAAGAAAGAATGAGATTTATGGCCTTCTGGATCCCAGCTTTTATGTCGCGTAACCACTCCCAATGCTGGAAGTTCATGACACCCCGAGAGCCAGCCTTGGAGCTAAGAGCAGTGATCTGCGTGCAAAGACGAAATTAAACAGTCCAGCAACTGCCCTGATGGAGAGACACACACGGTCCTATCCTGGATTCTGAGCCTTGCTTCCCTTTAGTTTGTCCTGTAGGCACAGAATCCAGTGTTTCACGGACTGGTGAGACAGACCACCCAGGGCCACTCGTGTTATACTGAGGGTGATTGACAATGGTGCTTAGAGAGGAATTATTTCGACAATGGGACTTCTCCATTATTCTCTCTGCAGTCAGCCCTCCACGCTCAGAACATGGAAACCTTTGCATCTGTCACCAAAGAATACTAAACTAATAGGTGCTGCTCGCACCGCCCCACCCTGGTCCCATAACAGTGAGGTATAATAATTGAAGATCTTAAAAAATGTATATATCTTCCATTTTTATTCCATATGGCCCCTTAGGTAACATGACCCAGTGTGGCCATTAAATGACCCTGCTTACACTTGGATTACTCGGTACAAAGCAAATTTATGGTTGTTTATTCTCTCCTCCTATCAGCTATTAGTGCCTAATCATATGGTCTATCGATCATGAGATTAATCGCCTGCTCAAAGAGGCAGCAGGTCCTGTGGAATGCTGCACTGCGCCAGACTGAACTTCAACCTTTTATACAAACTGGAGGAGTCAAAATCATCATTCACTGCCTGAAGCCCCTGGTCCCTGGGCCTCCTGAACCCCAGGAGGTAAATCCCTGCTTTTTCACACAGTGTACTTTGCACTTCCTTTCCTTGTGTAAAACTTCACCTCATTGATTCAGGCAGGCACTTGCAAATAAAATCCTTTGCAAGGCATCCTATAAATAATGATCTAAGCTGAAAATATGTGGGCTTTATTATGCAAAGCCCCATAGTGCTGCCATAATTAAAGGTCTGTCAGTATTTCTATTACAAATTCTCATTTTGGAAGATTTATAACCGGGCCATTAAAGTTTTCTTAGGCTGCTAAGACTTTCCGAGAGTGTCATGATCTGAGGCCTACCCCCGCCTTTTTGTAGAATATATTTCTTTAAAGATATAATTATGAAGTCCAGGAGCATTAGCACCCCGTAGTGCATACCTGCAAAGATTGGACACTAGAATTTGAGGACTGCATCCTCTAACGTGGCTTCTGGTCATGTCCTCTGTACCTTCATTGCAGTTATGAGAACAGAGAATCATTGTAGTGGTCATGCTGTATTGTAATGTTTGTTTCCTGGTCTGTGTCTCCTACTGTAAGGAGAGTGAGGGCAGGTATCTTAAGTCATTTGCCTTTCAAGCCCTGCTCTTTCCAGAGGGGAGAGCCCCATGTAAGCGCTGGGTTTGTTCAGTAAATGCACCCAAGAATGGGCATCAGGAAACGTTCTTTTCAGTCCTGCTGTACTTGTTTAAGGTGGGGGAGTAAACTCAGGCAGTACTTTTAGGCAAGTCACTTCTCTGAAAACAAATTACCTGATGGGTGAGATGGGTGTGTTGAGCTCAGGGTTGGTAAGTCGGTGTTCTCTTGAGTTGAACGCTGCCCTGCCTGCACAGTGTTTTCAGACATTTGAATCTGAATGCTTTGAGATGGAATCTGGGCTGGGCTTTTTAGTTTGCGGTCATCCCCACCATTCTCTGTTAACATGATGTTGTATTAGCAGCCCACTTCAATCATTTGCCTGTATGGTCTGTAAGCGTTTATGATTCCTTGTAGTTATACCTTTATAACGTGACCTTTTGGTTTGTTGTTATTGTAAGGATCTAAATCTAAGATTCAGGTGAGCCAGAGTCGCCTTTGACTGCAATTTTAATTCTCCCACTTCCAATTCTTTTTCATCACCCAGAACCTCAACTATTATTTTTGATTCCCTGTTTTGAAGAGTTGTGTCTCCTAGACAAACTGCATTGGTTAATAATTAATTTGTTTTCCTATTTTTAAAGCAAACAGACATCTGTAACTGAGCTCAGAGATACAAACAAGCCATCAGTAGTAAGGGCATGAAATAGTTTTTGTGTAATGAGTTGGTTGAGGTTTTAGCAAGCTCGTGCAGTTGTTTCACCAGTAAGTGTATAGTTTCTATTTGAGCTTTTGATATACTAAAAATAGCTCCTAGATCTTCCTGCCTTTGTAGACGTGCGAAGTTCCAAAGACTCTAGGTGAGTGCTTAGTTTATTCTTTTAGGAGTTGCTGGGCTACTCTTGTCCTCAGAGCCTGAAGTAGATTGTCTACATACGCAGTCCAGGTCTTTCAAAGTGTGGCCTTACTGGTCAGCTTCGGGAAGGCAGTCTCTGTAAAAGCCGGCTTTTACATCTGAGGAGAGGAAAAGAGCTTCCTAACAGGAGTTTACCCACAGGCCCTGGTTACCCGTTCTCCCTTTAGTCAAGGGCATTTTGGAAATTGGTGAAAAAAGAGCAGAAGACAGTTGGATAGTTGACTCCCAAGCTAAGGAGAATCTTTCCATTTCAGCTCAGGCTGTTGGTTACTCCTGTGGATTGAGGAATTAAAAGCACACATTCAAATAGAGCAAATTAAAGATCTGTAGCATAGAAATAATCTGCATGTAAGCCAATCTGAGGCCTGACCTTTGGGGCTTGAAGTAGTCAGCATCACACAAAAGTAAAGGAAGTTTGAAGAGAGCAACCTGGTTTCCCCAGATTTTCATATGGATACAGTACAGTGTAACAAGAGGCTGTGCCTACTTTGTGGCTAGGAGCTTAGGTTCTGGGGTTGTCGCTTGGCTCCTTACCAGTTCTCACCTTGAAGAGGTTACTTAACTCTCCATAAGCCTCAGTTTTCTCATTTGTAACCTGGGGGTCATTATAGCATGTTATAGGGAGTAAAGGAAAGTAAGTCACACAAAGGATTTATCATGTTGGTCATAGAATAAACAATGAATATTAATTATTGTTAATAGCTAGGACATAGTTGAAATATATTTCTGAGCTTTGAGGTTTTTTTTTTTTTCAAGATTTAGCTGTTAATTTTTTAGAGAGAGAGAGCGCTCGAGGCTCGTGCATGAGTGAGAGAGTGAGCAAGCAGGGGCAGGGGCAGGGGCAGAGGGAAAGGGAGAGGGAGAGGAGAATCCCACCATGCTCCCTGCTGAGAACGGAGCCTGACGGGGCTCAATGAGATCATGAAATCATGACCGGAGCCGAAATCAAATAACCGGGATGCTTAACTGACTGAACCACCCAGGTGCCCCTGAAGTTTTCTTTTTAAGATCTACTTAAAGGTTTACTTTCTTATGAGTGTCCATACATGCTAGACACTGCGTTTCCTGCATTTCCAGGAAATTGTATCTTTCAGCAGTCCAAATTTGCTGCTTTCAGTTTTTTCAGGAAACAAGTCATGTTTGACTTTAAAAATCTAAAGTTGAAATCTTTCCTACATTTTCTTTTCCCTCCAGATCAATCCAAATTAAAGTTTCATTGCACAAGTTTCATGGCCCCTTATTAGCATTTATTATTGGTGTGCTGGTAGGAATCCTAAAGTGGGTGCATTAAGAATTAAAACCCTTGAGAAAACTTTAAACCCTCATGGACTCATAGAGCTGGAAGAGACCTACAAGATCATGTCCCCGAAGCCCCATTTCACAGATCAGGAAAGTGTATTTTACAAGGTAAAATAAGTTTTGAACATAATGGCTTTTTAATTTGCACTCTCCCTGGAATCTGCGCTTATTTGCCATGTTGTGATTATGTGCTTATTGTGGGACTTGTAGGTATTTATTAGAGACTATTGAGATGTAGCATTGGGCATTACTTTTGTGGCAAAGGCACGGGGGCAGTAATCATTATTAATGGATTCCATTATTTGGGAGAGCATTTTACTGACTATAGAGAATTCATTGCATTGATCTATTGTGCCACATTTGTATTATACCAGGTAGTTTAAAATGATATTCTCTAAACTGTTAGGCTGAAAAATTATCCGATCTTGGCAGTTATCCCATCAGTAAGACCTTCCTTTTCCTACTGAAAATACGTAGTTCTGTTGAAAGAAACCTTTTGACTGGTCCCCGGTGCCCTGAATGTGTTTAAATCCCTCACTACTGAAATAGGAGGATTACTACTGCTATCATTGTTCTAAAACAAACTTCCTTTTGGACTATAACAGCAGCGGTAAATCAGATGTTGAAGAAAGTACCAGCTTAACTTCAGTTTGCTTTAAAAGGGTTTCCTCTTTAATTGACAAGTGTCATGTATAATAGAGCATGGTGGCTCACATGGAAAACCGTGTGCCGGCCTCCCCGCTGGGGTTGGAGTTCTTAATGAACATACAAGTGAATACACGGAGGCAAAAACGTAAAGCGCCCCGACTGTGGCGTATTCATTCTGCTTGCTCTAGCCAACGTGGTGATCGGCAGAGCCAGGCCCACAACCAGAGAGACCCGTACTGGTCATGTGGCTGTTTTATAGCCGTGAGCTGGTGTGACTGTGGTCTTTCCTGGGGACATCTTGAAAAACAGCCCAGAACCCAGTATCACCTCCAAGGAATAAGCAGAGTTTTTTATTTTTTAATATAAAGAAGATACGTTATTTGGGGCACCTGCAGCCTTTTCACAGAGCAGCAGTTTTCTTGAGCCCTGGACCCCTTGCTAACACTTAGAAGTTCCCTCACTTTGCAGTTCCCCTTTTCCTTCCCCTCACTCCCCAAAGAGAACAGAACTGATTTTTTTTTTTTTTTAGAGGTGCTGTTTACAACAGTTCCACACACTTGAATAAGCACTTAGAATAATGTCAATAGAGGAAGGGGGAAAAAAAGGGCGTATTACTATTATCAAATTAAGTAATGGATGGGCAGTGATATTTTATTTATTAAAGCTCATCTGAGTACCATTGGAAACAGAGTATGCTGGTTCTGAAGTGCACAGATTAGAAAGGAATGTTGAGTTTGGAAACGTGGCAGCCTGAAGCACTGTGTATGGTTTAAATTAAACCTTTTTTTGGAAAGTAGAATAGCTCTAGGCCACATTTAAGGGAAAAGCTACAGCAGGGTGAGCTGGCTGTGGTTTTTCTTTTACTCTGTAACCGGCCCACTTTCCCTTGTTTTAACACAGAAAAAAGACTTTGGACTCCTTCAGACCAACCACATAGCTTCTCTGCTGACCACAAAAAGGAAGTTTGGCGTAGAAGCCATAGGATTAATACCCACTGTCTCTTAACCCAACAGAGTGTGAAAACTTTTATAAGAGATTTCTCTGGGCAGACTGACACTGTGGTTGGACTTTAAACATTTTAAATCAAGAACAACTTTGAATTGCATTATGCCACAGTGCTCTGTAAATTGTTACGTGCGATCCCACTGTTAAAAGTTATTTATACGAATCCCCAGGTTTCAGAGGGATAAACCACTAACAGCTTTTTGTATCTTGATAAAGAAATACAAGGAGAATTAAAGGTATGCCCATGCCAAATTATCTCAGAGAGAGTAGGTAGATCACAGTCAATCAGATTTTATTGTTCTTAAGCAAATGGAGACAATTGGCTCTTGGCAGAAAAGCCTTTTCATCTTTGGAAATAATAAGATTAAGATTGTGGATTCTATTAATCACTTGATCAAATTTATTAATTCATCACATGATTTTTAAACTAGGGAAGAAACCTTCCTTTTAATAGATTCGCATCTTTCTAAAATAATAATTTTTACAGTGCAGCGGTGTTATTTAATATGCTGACCTACTCAGCTATTATAAATGGTTGTTTGTGTGCCCTGAGCATTAATTTTAATGATTGGATTCTTACTACCCTGATTAACTAATTATGTGTTTGCACAAAGCAACTCTGAAATTACCAAAAACCAAACAAAACCAAAACCAAACCAAAGCAAAGCCCTTGTGTGTTTGTATTTATGTTGACTCATTTGAATGCCTAGGATTGATATTTTTTTTAAAAAAAACCATTTGAATTTACATTTTGCCATGCTGAAGCAAGCAGCTTTTCACAGGTGCACTGTATCAGCATTCTGGTTTCTGTTCAACAAAGAATCTCAATCGAAAGAATTGATTTGAAAAGTTGAAGGAAAAACCTGCATACATGTTTCAAAACTGTGGTCTTAACGGTAACCACCGAGTTACTTCTTGGTTGACTGTATGTCGCGAGAGAGGTTTATTTGCCGTCATTAGAGAAATTGGTCTGTATAACACTTCCTCTATGTGAAGAAATGCAGTTGTCATCTTGCCTAGGTCATTAAAACAGTATTTAAATACTTCCAGTTGTGAGGAGCCTTGCATTTAAGTGTGGTTATTTTCCCAGGTGTCTTAGGAGCAACTGTTTTGTGCTTTTCTGAACTTAAGAGTTGAAGAATGTGGGAAAGAAATGGTGTACTTTCTGGGTGAAGTATTTTAGCCACCCCAGAGTAGATGCATTGCATCTTGATCTTTTTTCATCTTGGTAGAATTATACTGTAACTAATTGAATCCATTGATCACTGTCTTGTTTTTTTTTCCATCTTCTTCTTAGAGGATTCATTTCATAGGGGTCTATACATCAGTCAAGAAAATGACTACAGAGGAATTACCTAGACTGGTAATCAAGGTAATTTAACCTGGTTTAGTATATTTTTTTAAGGGCAAAACACAGCAAATGCCCTTTACTTGGTGAGAGTTAACTTCTTACCTGGTAAGAGTTACCTGGTAAGAGTTAACTTCTTAATTAGGTTATGTTGGAAAACAAGTCAGACTATGACACTGAGCAGTACTTTCAGAGAGAGAGAGAGAAGGAGGGGAGAGAAAGCATCGATTTTGGAATTAGTTGACCTGGTTTCTAGGCCTCTCTCTACCAAGAATCATATGAATGCATATGAATCAACTGAGGATTCTGTTAAGCTACAGATTGGGATTCAGCAGGTCTGTGGTACAGCCTGAGATTCTGCCCTGCTAACGGGCTTCCTGCGACGTCCACCATGTAGGGCCCCAGACCCCACCCTGCATAGCGGTGATCCTTTCAGGCACTTGCTGAACTTGGTGGCTTTGGATCTACCCTTTAACAACTCTGCATCTCAGTTTCCTAATCTCTAAAATAGGGATGTTAATCTTTGCTCCGCCTACCTCATTAGGCTGTTATGAGACTCCAGTGAGATGATGTAGATGAAATTTCCAAAGGCTACATACGTCTAAGACACCAAGGATCTTTGTTTATAGATAGAGACGTTTTTGGCATACCTTTCATGGGATCCGTGTGAGCCTTGTTCTTTGATGGGAAGCGTCCTGAACTGTGAGATAGGGGAGAGCGACTGGAGTCCTCTCTTCCCTCGTCCACTTGGTGCCTTGGCCAGGTCACTCCACCCTCCTGGTCCCTTACTGCCTCCTCTTTGAAATAAGGGCTGGACCTGGATTAGTGGGTCTCCAAGTGTGGTCGCAAGTCCAGTGGCCCCAGCATCACTTGACAACTTGCTAGAAGAGAGGATGTCTAGTCCCTTCTCAGACCTAGTAAATCCGAAATTCTGGGGGTGGGGCCCAGCAATCTGTTGTTTCACAAGTACTTCGGGTGATTCTGATACATGCTACATTTTGAGAACCACTCTGAAGTGTCATCCAACTTTGAAATGGGGTTTTGAAGCATCCTCTTGATAGTTTCAGCCATGGGAATGCCTTCTTATGTGATCTAGAGAGTGTCCTGTCTCATAGGCAGAGACGAATTAGGAGTTGCATATTCTCCAAAGGTGCCCGCTGAGCATGTGGAAGGAGGAATGAACATCTGGGGGTTTAAGCCTTGCCTCCCTGGAGGTCAGAACAGATTATAACTGCACTGGCCTCCACCTTCCTAGCTTAGCCCAGCTTTAGGACTGCTTTAGCGGCCCGTGACAGGGGATTAAGCCTGAGCAGAGCATGCAGGCCTAGGAGTGCTCTCCCATTCTCTTTACCCTCCAGTTCCCCTGATGGTTGTCAGCATGATGCAGCACCAACTCACATTTTCCAGACTTTTTAGGCGCTTTCACAAAGATGATCACAATCTGCGGAGGGTAGATTGGCCTGAGATGAGGAGAACTGAGAAAATAAAATACATCTTTTTCTTAAAGTCACTTACAGTCAGACTTTGTATACCTATGGCTTTGTTTTTCTGTTTTTATATTTGGGAAGACATCTGATAACTAGGAAAAAAAAAAAAAAAAGGCACAGCCAGCCTCCAGTCATCCAAAGTAGATTTTATCTAGTTCAAGCACTAAAGCGCATGATCTTGTGCTTGGAAAAGACCATCAGTGAAGCCTAACTTCTATCCAAGTCTGATTTTTCATTCCAGAGCAGCAAATAAAGTCATAATGGGCAGCTGCTTGCGTGTGGAAAGTGGAAACAAACAAGAGGTGGTTAGCAGGCAGCTCGAACAGTGAGCGAAGACATGGAGATACTGTCAGAGTAGAGTAGATATGAGATGGAGATGGTTAGTAGCTTGAGATCCTCTCTACAGACATACACATATGTGTATGTATATGTGTGTGCAATATAAAAATAAATACTGATAGTACATATGTATGTGTATATATATGCATATATAGAAATATATAGTACATGTGTGTATGCATATATAAATACATATACAGGTATCCATATATGAATATACGTGTATTTATTTACATATCCATATTTATTTTTTTATATGTGTGCACACACACATATCCTGCATACTAATATTCCCAAGTAATTTTTTGGGGTGTTAGCAGTAATAGAATACTTTCATGTAACTCATGTTCTTAATGATATCTTTAGGAAAAGATCAAATCATGTTTCTGTATATAAGGAGATTAGTTACAATTTATAGATTTCTCTCCACAGTGAGTTAATGTAGAAAACAAAGAGTCCTTAGCGTGATAAATGTGAGTACTTTTGCAAATTTGTAAAATCATGGACAGCTGTAGTTATGAAGGACCTTATAGGTCGCTTTATCCAGTGGTTTCTCATTTTCTTTCCTTTTTTTTTTTTTTTTTTTGAGAGAGTGTAAGTGGGGGTCGGGAGGGGCAGAGGGAGAGGGAGAGAGAATTCTTAGCAGGTTCCATGCCCAGTGCGGAGCCCAGTACGGGGCTTGATCTCACGACCCTGAGATCATGACCTGAGCTGAAATCGAGTCAGATGCTTAACTGACTGAGCCACCCGGGCGCCCCCAGATTTTCTTTAAATAGGGATCTTCAGAACCAAATTCATGGGAAAGCTAAATATATATATATATATATATATACACATATACATACACACGTATATATTTATACATAGACACATACATACGAAAAAGGAAAAAAGTGTGGGGGTCCTCGATCCCTGTTAGCTTGGCCCAACTATCTTTTCTTCCTAAAGCAACCCCCAGCTGGAATTGATTCCGAGGGCAAGGAATCACCTAGGAAACCCCTTATAAGGAGATTGTGATTCTGTAGGTCTGGGGGGGGCCTAAGACTCTGCATTTTTAATAAACCCCTGAGGTGTTCCACATACACTGACCCTAATTTGAGTAGCAAGGCCCTGGGGGGATCTGGGCAGATCATTTGAAAACCTTTGATGGGTGGACCTCTTCATTTTACCAATGTGAAGAGAGAGGCTTGGACTTAATAAAAAGATTTGCCAGAAGCCACATGCCTTGTGAAGGTCTTCTGATTTCTGGTAAGATTCTGTCCCTCTGCATGGCTGTGTCCTGACCCTTCCTGCCGGATGAGGTATCTCAGTACCGGGGTTCCACTGGCACCCCTAGTGCCCTGCCCAAACTTAGTTTATCACTGTAGATGATGCTGGGAATTTGTTCCCTTCCAGCCCACTCTCTGCCCCATGGAAAAATAGAACTTTGAATCAAACCCCACTTAGGGTGGAACATTCTGATTAGCCACTAAGGGCCGTTGGGTTAATCTCTCTGGTGTCTGCTGCCACAGCAGAATGGATAAGCAGTTCTCATCCCCCGCCCCCCAGCATAATCTATAAAACTCTTTCAACCTTTTTTTTTTTTTTTGCATGATGTCTAGTGTTTGCAAATGGAAAATGGTTGAGGAAAAACAGAGTGAAAGTTTGTATAAAATATTTATACCTTAAAGATCTTTTATCTTGTGTCATTCAAGAGATAGAGAAGGGAAAAATGTATTGGGAGTACATTATCAAGAGTACATTATAAATTTAAATCTCAGATTGAATAATACCAGCTGCTAATGTGTGGAGCTTTGGAAATGAGTCACTTTTGAATCTTGAGAATTTACTGTACCAGGTCAGTTACACTTAAGAAGGAAGTGCCTCTTGAAAAAAAAAAATCCTATACCGGAATCAAGACTTATACTAGTGGGTATTAAAAATCAAATATTTGACATAATGTTCATGTTAGGATGTAGTTACATAGGAGTGAGATGTAGGCTCCGAAAAATCTTACTGAATATTTCTCAAAAAAGTCAGATATTTTTGGATTTCTTGTGATGCAATATAACCTGTGGTTAAATAGTATGTGTCTTAGAGTCAGAAAGACTGAGATTCAAATTTTCCTTCCACTGCTTGTTAGCTGTGTGATTTTGGAATGGTTACTTTCTCTGAGACTCACTTTCTTTATTTTTTTATATGTGTGCACACACACATATCCCGCATACTAATATTCCCAAGTAATTTTGGGGGGTGTTAGCAGTAATAGAATACTTTCATGTAACTCATGTTCTTAATGATATCTTTAGGAAAAGATAAAATTATGTTTCTGTATATAAGGAGAATTTGGGAAGACATCTGATAACTTTATTTTTAAAATAAAGTTACTGGTACTTACCTTATATCTTTTCAGGATTAAGTGGCAAGGAATTTGCAAAGCACTTAGCACACTGCCTAGACTCTCCTAAAAATCTCAGTAAATAGTGGGTATTATTACCATCATTATCACTATCATATTGTCTTTAGCCCTGACCAGTAATAGACAGCTCTCTGGTGACATAGTATCTTTCCTCCTCTCTGTATAAGTGTGCTAGGAAAGCAAAAGCAAAAATGGTGTGCCTACTGAAGAAGTTTGTAGTCAGGAAAAGAAAATGTATAATCTGACTGTGACTGTCTATGCCAGGAGTATCTGGATTCTAGGAGGCAAAAAAATAAATAAATATTTTGTTATAATAGGACTTTGTTTTTGTAGTGCATGGTATATATTTATGTATGCAGCGCGTAGGATCTCACATTCAGATGGCTGAAGCAGCCAACAGCTAACTAAAGGAGTGAAGTAGTCTCTGGACAGAGAGAACCCATGTCCCATTGTAAGCCAGTGAGTCCTCTTGAAAGGCCCCTTAGCTCCAGGCGGTTGGTGGGTGGGGTGTTATGTGACAACCTGGGCCCAATGTCCCAGTTCTTCTTCTTTTTTAAAAAAATCCGGAAAGCCAGATTTTTTTATGAATTAAAGAATGTTTTAAATAATGGCAGCCAGGTTCCAAGAAGGCTGTTGGCTGCAAGAAGCAAAAACCAGTAGTTGAAATAAAAATTAATGTTTCTTACCTAACGGTGGGTGCAGAGGTAGTAGATGGTATGGGTGCTCACCCATACCAGTAAGAATCCAGGCACTTTCCATTTTTCTGTCCTGACATGTTTATTTGTTGACTTACAGTTTGTAATTCTTGTCATGTTACGGTTGCCATGTGTATGTTTAAGGCAGGAGGATGGAGGAGCTGGTTCACGCTAACCCAATTTGTTCCATTTATCAGAGAAGGAAGAACTTTTCCAGAAACTACACAGGTGGCATCTCTTTAGGATTCACTGGTTAAAACTGGATCACCTGCCACAAGGAAATTCAGAGAAATGACTAGGCACCTTTCTAGCCCCTGTAGTGGGCAGTGATGAGGAGGTGGGAAATGGCTGTGGTATTTGCCAGGGAACCAGGCCTGCCACAGAAATGAACTCAACAGGAAACCCAGAGGTAGGGCCTGGAGACCCTGCGACCTTCAGTACATATCAAAATCTCCAGATTTGACCATTATAAAGGAAAAGTATCACTTGGGGGAAGGCCAGTACTTTATTTTTTAGTATTTATATGGGATAAGGCATTGCTAATAATGCACAGACTGGCAAGGGAACATTAAATGAATTTATTTAATTCTTGGAGAAGTTTCTTTAGAGTTTTAGTAGAAAAGTTAGAAAAGAACATACCATTTATTTCTGTATTACTACATTACAATAAAATATCTAAGTTAACCCATACATATTTTCCTTTTTTAAAATTTATGGATAACCCACATTTTTTTTAAAAAAGTACTTTGCAGTAAATCTGTTTTTAAGTCATTTGCCTCTGATTTTAATAACCTTTATTGGAAGAAAATATTTTCTGTCTCTCTATCTGTATATTTAACTCCTCAAACCCTGGGAGGCTCTTCCAAAATGCTTTACAAAAAGCAGCCATTTCACGCTGATTAAAAGCATGTTTTATATGTATGTGTAGAGTTGAACTGCTACCAAGCCACGTATATATTTTAGTTAATTAAACTCAAGAATTATAGAAGTTTGAAGAACTCTTATTCATAGGGAAGCATGCACTAAAGGAAAACCATATCTGTTTGATTCCAGCCAGTCGACTCACCCGTAAAATTTTTTGCTTACACCTTTTTGCAGCTTATCACCAATTAGTTACTCTTTAATGTCCTTGACAAATTCTGCATCCACCACATGTACATAAATTAAGACAAAATATTTCTTCCAGTTTGATCCTGATCATTTCTTCTTAGGGTTATAAATTTGAGTTTTCATGATCTAGATGTTAATTAAAAAATGCGGAAAAAAACAAAACCCAAACAAAAATCAAAACAACTCTAGATAAATCGGAAGGGTTACTCCTTGATATAGGAAGGTATGGTAGAGTGAATTGGCCACCTACTGAGTACCCCAGAAGCATGGAGACCTTTACAACATTCATACAATTCCAATATATAATCACTTTGTCAGGCCCAACAAGTTAGCAAAATCTCTCATAATGCTCTGATAATTAAATATTTCAGTAACCATAAGCTAGAAGGTAAAAGGCTAAACTGTTTTTTATTAGGGAAACTATGCCGAGACAATCTTTATGAATTATTGAAGGAGGTAAATAGATAAGTGAACTAATCCACTACCCTAAATAATCTAGCTTTAAAAATAAAATATTGTCCAGATTCCATATCACAGTCTACTTTAGAGTGGAGTTTTAACGAGGGACTCTTTTAGAGACAAGGAGGACAGGGGAGTTGTTTGTATGGGAAAAATTGTGTATTTCCATTCAGTATGGACCCATAGGGTGAGAGGGGTTGTGCCAGATGCATCCAACTTGTTCCTTCATCCTCATAGCAATTTCATAAATTACATATTGTGATCCCATTGCCCTGACGAGGATACCAAAACTCTGAGCACTGGAGTGACTGGCCTGAGGTATGACCTTACATTTTGGAGTTGACCTTTGAACCCAACTCTGTCTGTGTTCCAAATGCAGGCTCTTTCCCCTCCATCAGAGGATTCACCCACTTTGGGTGAGTGAGACGCAGAACAGCAGATGGACTTAAATGTGGGTAAATAATGCACTTAACAAAGAAACAATCCAAACTATTTGTAGGATATGAGCTCTTAGCTGCTTATTACAACTCACAAAAGAAACCTGAAAGTCTCTGTACAGGCTGTTGCTGGACCTGACCGTTGGCTGTCCCCTATAGTCAATTAATCAAAGAGTATTTGTTCAGCACTTCTTTGTGTGAAGATGGAAAGAAAATGTACTTGAACTTATGTCTTTTCCCATATGACTTTTCAGATGTTGCTATAGGGAGCAAAGTCCCCAGTAAAACCTGTTTAGGCAATGCATCCATCTGTATGTGGAAAGGAAGGGGTAAGTGTATGCTCATGTAGGATGATAAATGGATCTGGAGGGTATTTTGGGAATGACGACTAGAAGTTAGAATAAGTTTGCTTTGATCTAAATGAGGCGTTTTCTTAGAAGAGTCATTATGTTATTATTTCCTTGCTATTAAAATTTGCCATCTTGATGCTTGGTTATTCGCTGAAAGGAATGAAATATTTATTAAGGTCATATCACTGTTGCGTACAAAGGGAGCCATGGAGTGATTTTTATGCCATGCTTTTTGGTAGTGATGTTTCTGCTGGGTTGCATCAACGTCTGTAGATTTTATTGATTATAATTAAGTCAGTCTGCATTGTCTCTAAGAATTTTATATGGGTTTAAAAATCAATCCTTCATGTATTCATGTGAAATAATTTGGAAAAGGATCTCAGTGGAAGGGACAAATCTGCAGTTATTAATCTTGTTATTTCTGTAAGCCAGAAATGGTGTTATTTCCCATTAAAACATTTGCAGGTTTTAGGTGTTATGATCCTTTCCGTTTTCTTTTAATTTTATTTCCTCTACCTCCAGTCTTTCAAAAGCATGTCATAGCTTATCTTTATCTCCAGTAGACTTCTGGGTGTGCCTGGAAAACCCCCTAGCTCAAATCTTAAAGGATATTTTAAATTCCAATATTGGATGCTCTCCACATATACAGATTTTAATGTAAAGTTAATAAGGTATGAAGATTTCATGCCAATTGATACCTTTCATTTATGTGATAGATCAGACAAAAGACTATGGTAGTGTTAATGGGTCTGGGCTATGATCAGAGGAACATTATCAGGGCTTTTTACTAAAAGACTCCTGTGTTACCTTATGTATACACGTTTAAGCCAAGTTTGACAAATACATTTATGTTAAATACTGGGGCATCAACAGTCTTACAGACCTGTGGAGTGAACTCATACTGATATATGTAGGGTCGTAACCAATCATGCAAATGCCAACTGCAAAACCTGTAACAATTAGTGCTTTTGTTGAAGTTCAAGAATTGAGTTATATTTATATTATTGTTCTGTAGCAAACTAATTTCAGGTACTTCTGCTCAAGTGCTCTGTCTCTGTGTGTGCCATGTATATCATAGGTATATTTCGAGAGAGAGAGATGAAGAGATAATAGTTTTTGACACAAAAAATACCGAAGTAAATTGCACTTTTATTTTTATGTTGAAGAAAGATTATATAAAAATAAAAGCGCATTATTTATAACATAAACTCAAACTAAATATACAGCTGGGTGAGCCTTAAAAAAAAATTTTTTTTTTGAGATCCCTTTAAGGAATCTTAAGTTTTAGTTTCCCAAACTGGAGATATATGGAGATTATGGATACTAGCATTTTCGGTGGCTATGATTCTTGAAGATAATTAATGAAGACTTCTCCTGGTATATTTCTTTAAAATGACATTATGCTTGTGTTATCCTAGGACTGTTTCATGCCTTTGGGGTGGAGGTTACATGTCTCTTTCCTATAAGCCCTGTCACGGTCTTGGTGTTTTCCTATAAGCATATAGCTTCGATCACAAGTTTTTGAAAGCTTAATTATGAATGACTGCTAAATATTTTTCTTTCCCCCAATTATCAGCATTTTCCTTTTTTTGCAGCAAGACTTGCTTCCTCTGCTTATGGAAGGCCCCAAGCTTGTTTAGAAAACAAAGTCTGTCTTATCATAATTTCATTGGAGACAAGATGTGGCTACATAAAACAAAGAACAGACCTGTGAATCTTTTGCTCCTCCTGTTGGGCCTCTGTTCATGGGAAGCCTGAATGGATAAAATAGCAACTTATTAAACTTAGCCCTGACTCTGTTTAACTACAAAATTGAGTTGATTCCTCCTGAAAGAAAAAAAAAAAGTAATTTTAGTGGATCTGGATGGCTTCTAGATAAATACTACAAGTTTTTTTTTTTTTTTCCCCTGCTGCTGCAAGCTTAAAAAGCAACATAGACAGTCTGAGCCTGGTTTTTCCAACTGTGTAACAAGCACAGAATAGAGATTCTAAATATGTATTTCCCCCCGTCCCTGTCCCCTAATCTGTTCTGTGTTCCAGTCAATTTGATTATTTGCTGTTTGTTTCCAGGACACTTTTCACATGGTGGTCTTTCAGTCCCTCCAGGAATACCCTTCTTCTTACCCTCACTTCTCTGTTTCAAGGAAACCTCAGTCTGCATTGTAAATGCTGTTTCTTCCTGAGGTGTCTGCAGACTCCCCAGCTTTCCTTTTTGGAAAGGGGTCCATGCTTTCCAGTGCAATTACCTTACCTACTTTGTGGTTGGCTCCGCGGTATTCTTTTTTTGCCTTGTGTTTTAGGTATTTGTGTATTTAGTAGTGTTCAGTGGTCAACAGATATTTATTAGATGTTATATTACTTACTGGAGAAACCAAAAGGTTTAAAAAAACATGGCCTGGGATGTTAATAAGCTCTTGGTCTTTACTCTTCCCAACTTGGCTCTGAATTTCCAGTGGGTAGAAACAGTCTCGTGATTCTTCAGTATTCTCCACAAATCTTGGCTTCTTGCACATAGTAACTCCTAGATAATTGTTTGTCTAGTCAAATTAGTTGACTAAACCACTTTTTTTCTTGATTGAATTTTAACAGCAAAGATTGGCTTTCCTCTTTGGGGTTTGAATAAAAGTAATGTTACTTATGCCATCTTCAATTATACTGTGATCTTTCTGTGGCATATACAGGAAGACTTTCCCACTGCCCCTGCCATGTACTCTTAGATGTTCGCTGTTTATCTTGGCTTGGTAACAGCTAGCACTGGCCAGGCAATCCCGAGTTTTACTGAGTACCAGTAGGTACTATGTTGGCCTCTTTGTCCGGACCTACAGGGCTACCCTGGGGATCC
Organism: Callorhinus ursinus; assembly: GCF_003265705.2. Taxonomy (NCBI): domain Eukaryota; kingdom Metazoa; phylum Chordata; class Mammalia; order Carnivora; family Otariidae; genus Callorhinus; species Callorhinus ursinus. The sequence continues at coordinate 52,024,199 of NW_027397071.1, read as the reverse complement.
CTATGCAGAGAGAACTGTCTGACTATAGCTCCTGGATATCATCAGCTGTAGCCTCCATCAGGTTCCCAAAGGCATCCATGACACAACAGAGAATAAGTGAATGAGTAAGTTCACACTTGTCTCTCTGAAGGACCGAAAATGAAGGTGGCATTTGGACAGGTTCATGGTCGCTCTGATCCATAGCAGTCTATCAGAATTTCCTTTCCCCTGCCTGAGGGAGGAGGAACGCCTGTAAATGTGGGGAGATAGTAAAACTAAAGATGACCTCCATGGAGCTGTAGGGATCTTGGGCAAATTATGGCTAAGACATACATTGCTAGGGTAGCCCCAGAAACCCAGCTTGCTGGTAACGGTCTGTGAAAGTAGCTTACAGCCTGACTGTAGCATTTGGCATTTTCCCTATACTCCAGCCAGTGTAGGATTTCTGTATGTTTAGGACTGTAACCTCACCTGAACTCTTACCTGGGAATATGTTCCCCTTCCCCTGCCGCCCCCCACAACCCCTTTCTGCCATCTAAATGACAAAGATGATATCAGTAATGTTGGAACTCTCCTGCAAAATGATGTTCTTCGCTGAGTGTATGGGAAGTATTACTTCTTTACTTTGGAACTTCAGAAGATGGTCTGAGCTGAGCAAAAATTAATATCACTGCCTTTCTAACGGCTGGACGCTTATCACCACACTGTGCCAACATCAGTGATGGTGCACCCACAAAGGTGTTTGGTCTTGATAAGCTTCTAAAGAAGCAGACTTTGTTTGTTTGTTTGTTTGTTTGTTTTAAATAGCTACTGGACTCTGTTTCAGTTTCACTAAGAAAAAAGAGAGAGAGAGAGAGAATTATTTCCTAAATAGAAAAGGACAGAAAGTTTACAGAAAATAATGCCTCAGCTACTAACACAGCGTTTGCCTTTGCTCTAGGGTGTGTGGGGGGCGGGGTGTGCGCATGCGCACACACATGTGCCTACTTGAGCTCAAACTCAGTCTAAGCCTTTGAATGGTTACCAGATTGGCCTTGTAACATTGGAAGATTTATTTACTCTCTCAATTTCTTTTATTCCCTATCTTTTATCAAATACTGTTTATTATGTTCTCTGAGATGTTAAATAAAAGGGACTGTGGAAAAATTCTAAAATGCTAAATTTATTCTAGGCTGAAAGTATTACAATAGGATGATGCTGTTTAACCCATCTACTTGAAATAAGAAGCCAAACACATGGAAATGTGATATATTTAAGAGAACATTTCTTAGAAGGAAAAAAAACATTTGATCTTTCTAGACTGACATTATTTGTTGTATTTTTATTTTAAGCATAATTTGAAAATATTTTGAAAGTAACTATAGTGACATTTCTTCTCTGGTTGAGCCAAAGGATAATAAGAGATAAATGTTATCTGTAATGCAGGCTACATTGAATCATTAAAGCCCCATCTTTGTTAAAACATTGAATATCGGATTTGGGAGGAGGAGGAGTTGCTTATTTAGGAAAGATTTTTTTTTTGTAGGTTGCTTAAAGAAATGAAGGAAGTACCCTGCTGATCTAATCTGAGAAGGCATAAGAGAATCCACCTCTCTACGGCCACCATACCCACAGTTCTGTGTTGTATGGGTATGGATGTGATGTGTGCTTTTGTGGGAGAAAGAGAACACTGGAGTAGGTGCATATACCCTTAATTCTAAGCTGCTATACCCCTTAGGATCGGTGTGCTCTACTGGAGACAGCAACATGTGATCCTTGAAAAAGGGGGATTTCCTTTGCACGCCTTAGGGGTTCTCAGGGGTTGATGCAAAGGGTAATTTCAAAGGATTTACCTTAGGAGCTTTGTCACTGAGCGCAGGGAAAGGAATTTCTATGATGATTCCAAACTTAGCATAAATGCTGGGGAAGAATCCATAGAGCTCCAAGGACTTCAACCTCCAGGGGAGAAAAGCAGTAATTTATGGATCTCTCTAGAAATTATGGTTAGGTTCTTTTCCCTCTGAACCCAGTCTTCCTTAGTCATGTGACCGGAATTCAATTATCAGTGCCATAAATAATCTTGTGAATGGAAGCAGTGTGTTTGGCAGTGAATTTCTGCTTCCTGAAGAGAAAGGAACCTTTAGAAGTTATTAGAAATAATGCTGTACTAGCTATGATTCTGAAGGCAAATGGTCACAGAGGCACAGGACTGGGTCCCTGAAGACAGTGTGTTTTAGATGAGTCAGATATGTGCTGGTGACGGATGGCATGAAGATTGGATATGTTTTTTTTTAAATGCATATTTAAAGCAGGCTGTATTTAGAAGTTTATTTATAATTGGTTTTAGGATAAAGCCAGCCTGTTGATGCATAACGGAGTTGATCTTTTGGTTCCATTAGCATCCTTGAAATATTTAACAAGAAGCTGAGTTTAGCATGTGAGCTCTTTCAACCATTGTTGGAGATAAGGCAGTCCAGGTTGGATAATTCTTGTTGTAAAACCAGCAGGCAAACCCTTTGTTTCCATCCTGCCCCGTGCCCTGTGTTCTAGACTAGGAAAGGACAGCTTTTTATAGTCCGAGGTCCGTATGCCTTTGAAAATAGCCATTCCCCTACCTATCCTCAGCTAGTAACAATTTATGTCCTGAAGATAGCAAAGAGTGCTGATTTAATTCATTTTACAACCAGTGTCCTTTCATGGGAGCCAGCAGGCTGGTAAAATTGTTTCAGGAACCAGAACATTTTTCTTGGTTATTTATAACATAACTTGACCATCCAGCTACACAGGGCTTCTTTCAATTGAGAAAGTCTATTGAATCCAAAAATAATAATCCTTTATATTTGTACAGTATTTGCAGTTTTATAAGGGACTCTTCACATCCATTCTCTCATTTGATTTTTCTGACAACTCTATGAGGTAGAGAGGGCAGGTATTGTTACCTCCAAATTGCAGATGAGGAACCTGAAACCGAAGTGCTTGTGAATCCTGCCCAGGGTTTCACAACCAGTAAATGCCTGGGACTTGAGCCCCCTAGATTTTATTCTGGCTCAAAGGCCAGGGCTCTTTCAACTGTTTGTTTTGATACCCTTGGAAGGTGTATTGCTCATCTAGGAAAGAAAAATTGGCAGCTCTTGCTGAGGAACATGGAAGGCTGCTGGGAGGGACAGATCCAAGAGAGTCGTACTGGCTAATATAAGTAAAATGAGACAAGATCAACGGGGTCAAGGGACTTGGCTTCTCTCCCTTGGTCCCTCCCTGTGTGATTGTGGACAAGTCACTTAACTTCTCCATGCCTGAGAATTCTCTTTTAGTTTCTCCAAAGATGACAGTCTCTAACCTGCCCCAGCCATCCTGTGTATCTGTGGTGAGGATGATGGAGAAGGAACATCTAGGAGGGTTCCTTGGGAAGATGCACATTAAAATATGAAAGGTGGTATCCGTTTGAGGCATGAGGTAGAGAAGCAACCATTTTGCATTTATAGAGCCCTCAAATCTACCCCTAAGGGAAGAATAAGGGATTGCTTTGTCTTCAGTCAGTCCTTTACTCTTCGTGATTCTCCAGTGCTTTCTTTCTCTCACCTCTCTGGACAGGACTGTGAAGATGTTCCTAAGTATTTCCTGTGAGAGGTGAGGGAGGGCGTGCCATGGAAGGAACATCACAGTTATGGCCAGGTAGCCCAGCCCTATCACTCTTGCAGCTGTGTGACCATGGACAAGTGACTTCATTGCCCTCAGCCTGTTACTCCTTCTTCAGGCAGGGACCAGGGTGATACCTGAGGGGATTCAGTGAGGTAATGGATGCATGGCGACTGGCACTCAATACGCTCTCAATAAATATTATTCCATGTTAGGGAAAAGTGAATAGAGGTTGATGATAGGGGGCAGAGCTGATGAGAGTAGATGGAGAGAGGGATGGCTTGGGGACCTGGCCGTTTTCTCCACTTTAAACACTGTTCGTTACATTATCTTTCAGCTTTCATTTTGTCTCTCATCTTTTTTCCTCCCAGATGTGAGGTGTCTTAAAGGAAAAAGGCAGCGTAGGAGGGGAAGGCATCATGCAGATGCAGGAGTCCAGGGCTAAATGCCCTTACAGAAGCTCTGCCCTAGGTCTCTTCCCAGCCCTCCTCGATTTGGAAACACGTGCACTCTCAGACAGCCCAGAGAGTTTGCCAAGCTGTTGGGGAGGCTTTACCCAGGCAGTGTTACCTGCTCTGGAAGTGACGTGATGGGGACACGTGATGCTGACACGGGCTGCATAACGCGGAGGGATTCTTTTCTTTCCTACGTGGCCTGAGAATGAAATGGACTTTTCATGGAATGGGTTGGGGAATGCCATACTCCATTATGACTCCGGTGCAGGGACGGAGATAGGGTGCTCCACAGCTTGTAGAAGGGTTTGTTGTCTCCGGTGGGGTGGGGAGATGAGAAAAGGGAAGTGAGCCAGGGGGGCTGCCATTTGCACTGGAAACTGAGAAGGAAGGGGGTGTGTTTCTGGTGCCACAGGATCCCGCAGGGTCTCACATGATCCAGTGGGAGGGCAGGTTGGTTTGGTTCTGTCTGGTAACCTTTGAGTGCCTCCGATGGACCAGGCACTGTGGTAGGTGCCTCGGGTGTAAGAAGGGAAGGCACAGATCTTGTCTTTGAGAAGATGCGTTTGAGCCACATTTGATGGGGCTGAAGTTATGCCTTGAATTGTAAAAGTTAGGATTTTTGGATGAACTTTTGATAGGGCACCGATTAGAGATGATTTTTTCTCCTGAGGGGCACCCTGGTGCACAGTGAGGAGTGCCCTCTGTAGCTAGAACAGGCTTGAAATATTGGTATTCTTGAAAATGTGGCTTCCTCCCTAGTGACAGTGTAAAGGGTTTCAAAACAAATACATCTCAAGGCTTGGCCTTTATGGGTATTCACAGACTCATTGCCAAAACATTATTCATTCTTCGACTTCGAAACTAAGCCTTTCTGTGTCGTTTGTATATTTCGGGATGGTGTGAAATGTCCTGTAACCACAGGATTGTTGTCCCACCTTCTGTGTGCCATGTGCTGTGTTAGGCATGCTCCTGTCATCGAGGAGCTCACTACCCAGCAAAGAGACAGAAAAGGGAGTCATAAAGCTTGTTCTGTGACCGACTTACATGCAGTCTTCAGGGCTGTCCCTGAAAGAAGTTTCCCTTGGCTTAGCTGGGGAGGCTGAGTGGGAGCTATGAGGCACAAAGGGCTATTGTGGGGAGGAGGGAGGAAGGGTAGCACACGTAAGATCACAGGGTATGTTCCAGCTCTTGTGGCTGGTTCAGCATGGAGCCAAAGGGGAAGGCAAGAGTCTGCTTGTGAAAGCCCATATGCCCTTCTAGGGCCTTTGGTTAACTGCTGTGACACCAAGAGCAGAAAGCTACCTAGAGGCTAATAAAGGGCCACCACATGGGTCAGATTTCCACCTTCCCAGATACTGATTTTTTCCCTTTTTTAAATATTGCTGCTGTTTTTGTTATAAATGTCATTGTTTCAAGGTGGATCATAAACTTTGCAGGGTGAGGAGGGCAGGCTTGAATTAGTGAGTGGTAATGGCCTTAAAATCTCCTTATTATGGAGTCCTACCAAGTTCCTTCTTTCATCTCAGTAGATACTTTATAAGATAGAAATGAAAGAGTGAATTTTTCTCCCTCCTAATGGCTTACTTCTATCTAAAGTAGTTTTCATATAAAATGTGTTGGTATTAAAAATAACTTATTTCTTATAGTAAACAGGTAATATTATCTCTAGTATAGAAAACCGTAGATGGGGGCGCCTGGGTGGCTCAGTTGGTTAAGCATCTGCCTTCCGCCCAGGTCATGATCTCAGGGTCCTGGGATTGAACCCCATATCGGGCTTCCTGCTCGGTGGGGAGCCTGCTTCTCCCTCTCCTCTCCCCTGCTTGTCTTCCCTCTCTTGCTACGTCTCTCTCTGTCAGATAAATAAATAAAATCTTAAAAAAAAAAAAGAAAACCATAGATGAATATTAAAATTAATTCTGCCCCCCCTTTTTTCATTTGTTCCTCCCTTTCCTTCTGTGCATTTTTAAATAAAAGTGGGATCACACTCTAATAAATTAATTTTAAAAATCTATTTATTCAAGAGATATTTGTATTATTATGTTTCTGTGGCAAAACAAGCCTTCTAAATCCTTTATAGGGAACTCTGACGATTATTGGGAATATCAAAATGAGAGTAGAATTATCTGTATTTCTCTCCTTCTTGCATCTCGTTTTCTGTATTTATGAGAAAATTCACAAGAAACTGATCAGCAGTTCAAAAATAAGTTCAAATGTATGTCATAGGGTTAAGTTACTCCAATTTCCCATACCTTCTCTATATATGTTAAATAGTATCTAGTGAATTCATGATGACAGTCATAATAATAACCCTGACTTAAAAATATTTATATAACATCATTTACTTAGTGATGTTATGTACATTATTTCATTTAATTATTAACAATTCATTGTTATCACTATTCTAAAGACAAGGAAATTTTGAAGTGTTGAGAAATTAACCCTATACCATAAAACTCAGTTATGTTCTGAATCGTTAAAGAAGGTTATTATATTTTGGTATAGTGTTTATGGTAAAAATGTTTTCTATCCCTTGTGGATATGTTTTGGAAGACCATGCTTTATATACAAGTCCCCCTTGATTTTGAACTAATCAGACTCCCCCTTCCATAATCCTCCTCCTCAAATTTAAGGTATCCTGAACAAATAGGAGTTTTAATAAACCATCTCTATTATTGGTTCTGTAAGACCTTGACATTTGCAAACTTTATTTATTATTTGTTTGTTTGTTTGTTTGTTTATTTTTGTCTTTTGCCCCACACAGTAGCCACTCTTGCAAATCAACCTTGGGAAGTTAGCATTCTTAATGAAGATCTATAGGAGACTTTCTCCTTAGACAGTAAATCTGCTCTTTCAAGGCACCATTCATCTCTTCCTTCGAGCGCATGAATTCGTATGTGGCACCTTACAAGAGCTCATTTATCTTATGTGGGTCCCTAGTTATTCCCTCTGCCCACTTCCCCTAGATCGCCAGAGATCAAGGCTGAAGTGCATTAGAGTATGGCTTTGTGCTTTGAAAGTTGCCAAGGTCAGCTGAGGTGCCTGTGGCATTGACTTACGGAGAGTGGTGCTGAGTATCACCCATAACTTTTAGGGTGATGTTACCCACACCAGCAAAGGAGTTAGTTTGCTAAAGCATTTGAATTACGCCTGGCTAATTAAAGGTGGTTTAGAGGATAGATGAAACAGTAGGGGGGAAAGTTTGTTACCTTGTATCTTACCATTAGAGAGTTTTTTCCTCTTTAACATTTCTCCACATCACATAGGCTTCTAGTTAGTTCTGTTAACAATGATAACCATGAACTTTTATCAACCTAGGCTGTATGCTAAGTGTTGTTACAACTGCCCTATTTTTTTCTTACAATCCTATGGTGATGTAGGAATCATTGTCATTGCTCACATGAGGAACTGCTCATCACTGAGAGTCAATAACTTGCTGAAGAATATACAAACAGAAGGGCAGAATCAGGAGTCAGAACCAAGTGCGTGCAGGGTTTGCCTTTGTGACCATCTCTTTGGCAAGGCTGCGGCTTTACAAGAATCGCCCACCGTTTGAAGCATGCTGCAAACTGTCCATAACATCCTGGTAACAAATTAATCCAGGCAGAATACTAGTATTAGGTTACAGTTAGCTGTGAACCCCAAAGCCAAGCTTACATTGCTAATAGTGCTTTACAGTTTGGGTTTCCTTGCTAGCAGACCCTGAGACAAAGGTTTGGGTACAACTAGTTTATTTGGGAGGTGATCCCAGGGAGTGTGGAGAGGAGGTAAGTCCAGTAAAAGATGTTGTAATGAGCAGATTATTGCCATGAGCAATCAGGGCTCAGTCCTTCTGCCATGAGCAGTCAGGGCTCATTCTGCCCAATCCTACCCCCCCTTAGAGACTGTAGAACATACTTCGCACGTGTTTCACTGAGGGCCAGCTCATGTCCTTCATTGGTTCAGGGTTGCTTTTAGGTACATTAATTTTCCTGTACTTCTAGCCTGCCCCGCTCTGCCCTGTGGACAGAGAAAGCCCCAAGGCAGAGAGACTGAGGTGTTTGTGTTTGAGACTGGAAAGCGTGTCCACCCCAGGTGTAAGTGACCTCCAGGGTGGGGGACAGCATGTGGGAAGGGCACCAATAGTTTCTGCCACATTTGTTTTTGAAGCCAACACTAGGGCTGATCAAGATGCATCCAGACTGGTGACCCTGACTAGGGGGTTGGCAACCTTATATAAGCAAAGCAAGGCGGTAAGGGGGGCTGTGAAGCTAAGATCAGACTTAGGGGAGGACCAGAGGAATTGGAGTAGCCAGACAACCTTGGACTTTGGTCCCAGTCCTGCCACTCATTAGCTGTGTTGGGTGAGCCACTTAATTTCCTGAGCCTCAGTTTTCTCATCTATAAAGTGGGCTTAGCTGCCTTACAGCGTTCATAAAAGCCTTTGTAAATAAACTATTTAACTTTTGCACTGTTCCTATTGGAGCTCCTGACTGAGGCATCCGATGGAGCACCAGGTGGTCATAGAATTTTGAGGGCCACTGTTTGCTTTATGTGAATCTCTTTGAAGAGTACCATCTCAACACCTCAGGAAGCCTGTCCTCTAATATTCTGACACTTTAGAAGTCATGGGTGAGTTCAAACTCTATCTGGTTTCTGGCTAGCTGAGAATTGGTAGCCCCAATTCTGCATCATAGTGACATTGTGTTTCCAATAGCTCTCTGTGGAGTGCATATATATATATATACACACTTTGTTTTTTCGTGAAAGTTAATTTGGATTTACAACCCTGTAGATAAAGCACTGGTTCTTTAAAGTTCCACCGGCCTTCAAAAGATGTCAGTGAGGCTTTCACCTCCCATTCTGTTTGGTTTCTGACCAAAAGCTGACTCATCCACAGGTGGCTGATGTCAAGTGAATCAGGACTCCTCTCCACATGTGAACTTGGCCCTCATGTAGCCAAGAGCTGCATGGATAGCCGGGAGCACATTTTGGTATCCACCCTTCCATACCCCCTGGTTCCCCGGGAGTCACTCTGAGGAGGAGGGCAGAAGGCCCTGAGTGTACACCCTCACATCCAGCGCCATGCCTAGGACTGCCGTTCCTTCACCCCACGCACCCAGTCAGGCCCTGGCTTGAACTCCATCACTCAAGAGGGAACATTAAAAAACCCACACCTCTGACTCATGCTTTGATTTTGCGGCCTAAAGAGGCAAAGACGCCGTAAGGAGCTTTTAGGGGCCATCACCATGGAGCCTCTTTACTGCCTAGCAAGAGCCTTAAATGATAATGGGAAACCTCACTATTGATTGGCTGACTCTTAATTCTTCCTCTTTGGGTTTTGAAGTAGAAGTCATGGTCCAGAATATTTATATTACTCATTGGATATATTAAATTAAACATACGAAAGTCCCGAAGCCATTTAAGATGAGGCTGTAGAACGGGTGAATAGGACTTTATTACCAAAAGAGGGAATAGTAGCTTTTAGTTGTGGCTTAGCTAGAAAGTATATTGATGATAAGAATGGCTCAGCAGAAGTCTTAGGGCTCTCAAAAGGGGCTCTGAGTGTGCTTTCTTTTGAGAAAGTTCTTCAGGCCCATCCTCTATAAACACCCAGGTCTATGGTGTGATGGAGGGTGTGGGAACAAAGACGGGACTTCTGTCCTGGCTGAAGATAAGCCCTGTTGATGTCGATGTCGTGGCAGAGGCCGTTGTTGGGCCGTTAACAGACCAGTGCTTGAGTTCTAGAGGTGCAAGTCTCATAAGGAAATGTCTGCTCGTTAGAAGAAGCCACTTGAAGTCCAACCTCACTGTAGTATAGGATTTAGATGCCTTATTTCCCTCTCTCATCTTTAAACCCACTGGAAATTAGAATGCATGAGAGGGCTGGTTGATTCTGATAAATGACCGGGCAGGCATATAAGGGCTACAATTTTTGTTTTAAAAGATTTTGACCCCTAGAAAAAAATACAGGGCCTGAGGCAGTGAAATGGTTAATATGACTGCCTCCCTTACAGGTTTCCCCAGATATGCTTACTCGCTGTACAATGGATAATTGTTCGCTCTTGTTGTGCAGATGCTGTTGCAGATGGAGTCCTGTACCTGCATGCATAGCAAATGAATTAGACTGGCAATCCCCTTTATAAAGCATAAATATGTAATTTGTTCAGCTGTTGTAATTAAATATGTATGTGTGAAACAGCCACCATTCAGGTCATTAATGATGCGCCATGCCAAATTAGAGCTTACAGACAGTAATGTACATTGTTGTGCAATGAGGGAATTGCAAATAACATAACTAAGCCTTTCCTAGTAAAGTGATGCATTCAGCAGCTTTAAAAGGAATATTTACATTTGCAGCATTTTTATTTAGAAGGTACATTTTTGTTCAATGTGGAAGTCTATATGATAGAATTAACTTTTATCACCAGTTTCGTTTTATTAATGTTTTAACATTTTATCGTACAAATGCCACAGACTTTATTAAACATGCTGGTGGGTGATAAGTCTTAAGTATCTACTTCTATATAAAACAGCAATTGCCCCTGGTTTTCTTTGTGGTTATGATAGAACTTATGTATCATAGCCCCTTGGAATGCCTTGCTTATTTCATTGCATTAAAAGAAAAAACAACCTCATAGTATTTCAACTCTATTCCCCACTGATAGATAAAGAAATTCCTCTGACAGTAAACAGAATTTTTATTGCCATAGAAATTGAGCTGAGAAAAATGCAGTTATCAAAATATAAACAAATAAAAGTGGTAAATTTGCCTCTTGTGCTTTAATTCCCAATGAATTGCTGGTGAATCCAAGGAATTTCCTAAGAAAAGTGTCATCCATGGGTCAAAATAGTTGTTTTTTAAATTTTAAGACTCAAAAGTTTTGTGAAGTTAATACACTTGGGAAAATTATTGTTTGGTCCTTTTTCTCCTTGGCTTCATGTTACAGTCTTTAAAATACTTAAAGCTGAAATTTGAATATATTAAAACTTTTTATTTAAAATTTTTTCTACATTTATGTGTTAGTTGCCTACAGACAATCTATTTTTAACATGCGTGTTGTTTTGACGGTTGGTACTGAGACTGTAAGAGCTAACCATCTTGACCTTTTTGTCCGCGAGGGCAGCAGGAAGAAGCGTCTCAGAGTTAATTCTGTCATGTTCACAGCTGGGAACAGAACATTCCTCTGTGATTCGCTTGCCCATGATTCGCTGGGATCTCTTGGAAGCCAAACTTGATACTATAAGTCCTGGGCTTCTGAGGTCAAACACAGATCAACCTTAGTGTCACATTTGGTTAAGAATTAGATTACACAAGACTGATGTAGTCGTTAAAGTTTTACAGACAATTGAAAACGGAATTATTTGGTATATTATTTTAGTTTTGCTACAGATTCAGATGCAGAAATTTCTTTAAGCAAGATCAGTCAAGATTCAGGACCTTGAATTTTCTAAGTTAGAACTCTGAATTGTGTATGTATATAAAATCTTTTATATTTTCAGCAAACAGCAAATGTTTCAATTAAGCGAATGTGTATTTTATTTGAAACAGATGAAATCATAACGGCTTGGCTTGCTTTACCTAAATTATTGTTCCATTACATCAAAAATTTTACTTAAAAGAAGTTCTTACCTTCATATTCCTTGATTTTTCTGTCCTGTTTTCTGTATAACTTTTCAGTTCAACTGAACAGAAGCATTTCATTTGCAACATTAAGGAAAAATTTGATTCATTCATTATTGTTTATGAAGATAGAAATGTTATGTGGATGACAATGATTTAAAATTTTTGTGACTTACCTTGATTGTATTCAAACTGCCCTGAATACTAAAAAGCATGAAAAGACTTTGCCCTGCTGGCTACATGTTTAGCATAAACTATGAATTCATAACTTCCCTGAAAAGATTTTCTTCAAGATCCTTTTCTCATTCAGTTCCTTTATCCCTATTAAAGATCTTAATCTTTTGATGGGCAGCTTCTCTTATTTCCACCTATTTCAGAACTATAGAACCAGTAAAAGAACACTGTATATTTTGGTTTTTGGAGAGAATTTGAAGGATGCATGGCTTTATTTAAAATAGCCTGTTGTACCTATCAGAGGTCTCCTAACTTATTTTCTTGCAGGAATTTCAAGGATGCTTAAATTCATCAAATGATGATGATTGAGGAATTTAATTACAGAATACACAGGGACAAGAACTGGAGGTGTGCTGGCGGTGCTGGACCTGAGAAATGTCAGTGGTTTTGTGAGGTGGGAGTGTGTATAAAGGTCACGCGCCCTACCTAGGTAGTTTCAAGGAGCAAACCCTTATTTTGCAGTAGTGGTAGCAGATATATGGGGGGGGGGGGGGCTCATTCAGGCCCCTCGCTGTGGAAGAACACATGTAAAACCATCGGCATGTCTCTTGGTCTTGTATTAACTGTGGCAAGGCTGTGCATTAAAGAATCTAGCCATTACTGAAAGGATGGGAACACCCCAGTGGCCAGGTGCTTTATGATAACACCACACGCAGGCCCAGCCAATCAGATGCGATCTTTTGCTGGCAGTTGCTTCTTTGGCCACCACTGCAGTAAACACTTTCCCTTGGATGTTGGTTTTCTGTTGTGTCTGGCAGCCACACTGGGCTGCTTGAACTTTAGCCAGAGGCAAATATTTATACATCAGAGTGTGCAGTGTTCAACTGGTCAGGCCTGGGAGGGAGAGGGAGAGACCTCCGTGCCTTTTCGCCGAAGAGGATGTGTCCTTTTTTTTTTTTTTCTTCCCCTTTCCACTGTGTGACATGGTGAAGTGGGACCATCCTGGAGGTCATTTGAGCTCGGGCTGCGTGTGCTTCTTTGCAAAACGTATATAGGCGGCAAACTTGGGATACGCTTTCAAAAGGGAGGGCTTCCTGACGTTTCTGCCTGCTCCTTTAAATCCTCTTGGAAAGTTTACAGTTAATATTTTCCCTGGAACATTGTCAAGCTTTTGACAGAGCCTGAGTGTATGCCGAACTGTGAAATTGAGCCGGAGAAGCAAGTTGTGAGAAATCTGTTTCTACTCAAATCCGTAAGGTTTATTTAAAAACAAAAACAAAAACAAAAAACTTCAGGGGGGAAATGGAGAGTGGGACTCAGCTTGCTTCTCCTGGTGCGGACTCAGGCCGCCATTTTAAGAAGCCAGCGAAGGGCGACGTTCCGCTCCTTACATGGCGGCTGTATTTACTCGGCCGCAGCCAATCACGCCGGGCGTGCCAAGCCACGTGACGTGCCACGAGGGCACGTACAGCCATTTCCTTGTTTCTAAAAAACTTGCTACCTCCACAGAGCACTTTACCTTGTTTTGCATGCCAAATGTTCCTGCAGAATGTGTCTAGCAGACTGGCATTTGTCCATAAAGTTATTTTAGTAGGTAAAAAGTCTCTGAGCACTTGAGCTTTGTGCATTCTTTATGTAAAATGGATTTCCCTTCTTGGCCAGAGGCCAAGGGTACAGCACACTCGCTGGGTGAGAAGAGAGCTTCTCTGCTGAGAAACTGGTGGACCGACACACTCTAATTTTTTGGCTTCTGACCAAATAAGCTAGATGGATGCCAAAATTCAACAAAATAACACATTATTGTGTGATAGGAGCCGTGCTCGAGGAGAGCAGGAACTCAGAGGAACTTCATACTGACCCTTTTTTTAAAGCATTGTCATACTGGGGAGCTTTCTTGGGGAAACGAGGGGAAAATGGCAAAATGCAACCTAGAGAGTAAGGTATAATTTACACATAAACACAAAGGAAGGAACTGAAAGAAAGCAGAGGAGTTTAAAATTACTTTTATGAACTTCTCCCAGACATAACCCACAATTCTCTGACTTGACTCTACTTACATTCTTTTAACCCTGTAGGTTCCATCTATGTGTCAGAGCTGAATGCTGGACTACTTAATATTCAAGTGAGAATTAATGTGAGATTTAAACGCTGTAAAAAGACTTTGAATTGTAAGGGTAGTTGCAGATTTCAAATACGGAATCTTGGCAGGCTTTTTAGGGACAACAGAAAACTTTGTATACTTAGAGGTTTTATTATACCTTTCCCTCCTGACATCTGACTTTGAGTGAAATCTGCTGTAAATTACTTGCATGGCCTTAGCAAGTTGGGTAACCTCTCTGTACCTCGGTTTCCACATATGTACAATGAAGACAATAGAGAAGAAAGTTAAGATCTCTCTGAACTCTGAAGACACTAGAAGTCGAATTGTGGATAGACAACTAGAATAAGTATAGAACACATCTCCCATTTTTATATGGAAGTTTGTGAATCCAAAGGGAAAAAAAAATCTCTAGTCCTAGCCACCATCTTCCTTGCTGAGACTACTTCAGTAATCTTGAGTATTCCCCCTTATTCTGTTCTTACTCCTTCACACAGTAGCCAGACTGGTCTTTAAATAATTAAATTAGTTTTTATCATTCCTCTGCCTAAAAACCTTTCATGGTTTCCCATGGATTTAGAATAAAATCCAACTTGTTGCCATGGCCTACAGACACCACATGGTCTCCCTCTCCAACCTCCCTCTATACCACTGACTCCTTAGATGCCTTACTGGTCTCCTTTTGATGTTTGGAACCTGCCAACCTCTTTGCTACTTGTTGAGTGCTTAGAAATCACTTTCCCCTGCTCCTTCTGTGGCTAGCCTTCTCACCCTTCAGGTCTCAGTTCAAATGATATATCTGTGGAGGAGCGTTCTATCTAAAATTGGTTTTCATATTTATATTTTTTCATGGCACTTTTAGCAATCTGAAATGGTCTTGTTGATTTATTTGATTACTCATTTTATACCTGTCTTTGGACCCAAAATGACAGGAATCATATTTACCACTCTGTTTTCTGCTTTTTGTACTGTACCTAAGCACAGTGGAGATGAATTGTTGGGCAAGTTAGGGCACTCCAAAATATATACTTCATTTACCTTAATTTCACTGAAGACTCCCGTATTTTATTACCTACACTCAGAAAACTTTCATAATAAAATGCTTTGTGAGACTAGTGCTTCCAGTTCACCACTGAGAGTCAGTAGATCACGTTGGTTCAGAGAGGGCAAAGCTTGTGGATCTTCAGAGGGCCTGGATGGACTTGAGTGTTGGCCCCGCCACTGACCAGCTGTGTGACCTGAAGCGGGTGACTCAGCCTCTACACTGCAGTCTCCTCAGCTATAAAGTAGGACTCCAAATGATGCCTACGTCATAGGATTATTGTAAAGATGAGATGTGATATCATATGTAAAACTCTTGTCACGAAAATGTTAACTTTTGCTATTGTTCCTGCTGCCGTTAATTAGTAACAGTGCGGTGGGCTCAGTCCTGGCAGGCGGAGTGCAACTGTAGTAAGAAACAGTTCCATTCAATAGCTCAAGTCAGCAACATATGTGTAAATTACCTACTGTGCGTGAAATACTCACAGTGTGCCAACAGCTCTAACAATATGTGAACAGAGCATTAAACACAGAAGGGGGAGCAACTTCCTTTCAGTAGACAGCAAAGGTGCTTTTGGGAAAGTAGCATGTGAGCCAGATTAAGTAGCCCTTTAGGTAAAATATGTTTCTTAGTGACAGTAATAAAATAGTAACAGCCTATGCCTACGTACTTCTTTTACTAATACACAAGACTCAGTATTTTACATCTATTATCTCATTTAATCCTCTCAGCAACCCTGTGAAGCAGTGCTATTATCATCATCCCCATTTTACAGAGAAGAAAACTGAGCCAAAGAGAGGGTAAGTGACATGGCCAAGGGTCACACAGCTATTAAATGTCAGTCCTGGGATTCTCATACATTTTTGTTGTTAGAACGTAGGCGTCACCCCTACTTCGGTACTTTGGCATTCCAGGAGTGCTCTCCACTTTTGCTTTCATGATGTATGGAAGCCCTTAAAGGATTTCTTAAAGTTTAGAGCTGGTTTCAGCCTGTTAGCCTTGTTGCCGTATTGGTAAAATGTCCACCTACCTTGTAGGGTGATTATCAGCTTAAATGAGATAATTCAGGTGAAGTGCTTAGCATATTGCTTGGCATATGGTACACATTTAACAAATGTTCCCCATAAGTATTATTATTATTATTATTTAGCCATATTGAAACGAGATCTGTGATCCCTTGTGACCGTCCGGAGCCTCTCTCCTCGTGTTAGCCTCCATACTGGGATATCCTCCTCCAAAGAGAGCAAGTTCCCAGCAGTTGAAATGGCATGCTACCCAGGTTGCTAGCATCGTCCCTCAGCTGCCTCGCCAACTGCCATAGCTGCCTTAGTATTTAAAAATTACTCTTCCCGTTTTATATTTCAACTCAGAAATCGATGCATCTGTGAGGCAGTTTGTTTTCCTGGGGAAGTGTAAGGAGCTGTGGTGGTGGGATGGAGACGCGCTCGGTTTAGACTCAATATTGCCACCCACTCCCTCAGCAGTGTCAGAGAACAGTCTCAGAAAGATCTGTTCCTTCCCCTCCCAGACTTGGTACCACAGACTGGCCTATCCTCCATGACTTTGCGTATCTACGGGAGTGGGGAAGTATTGATTGCCCACAGCTTGCCTCTGTTTCTTGTTTCTCTGCTGCACATTTTTAAAAAGGCATCTAATGTTTCTCTTCCTTCAAGACTTTGCGAGCTGTATAGATGCCCCTGTTTCAAAAAGCTCACGTTCTGTGCCTGCTAAAAACCAGGGCAAGGCTCATCATAGCCCAATTTCTGTTTTCCTTTTGTCGAAGTGGTTTTCTGGGAGAGGGGGGCGTGCCCCCTCTCTCTCTGTGATTGGGATGAGGCAGTCCTGCAGGAGGAGGCTAAGCAGCCTCTCTCACTTTGCTTTCCTGGTGGAGGTGGGGTGTTCGTGTTCCCGGAGTTGGTGGGCCTGGCATGGCTAGTTGTTTAACTGAAACAGAGTTAGCTTATCCTGGAAGTTTTCTTACACGCCCATCTTTAGATTTCAGAGAAGGAAGAACATAGTCCCCAAAAGCACTGAGAGTTACAACATATAAATAGCCCTGCTGAGCTGAACAAAAGTGACCATTGTGTGGTGTACTGCATAGCAAGATATAAACTGGGAACTAAGAACAAAATACTGGAGATTTCTTTTCTTTCTTTCTTTTTTTTTTTTTAGCTTGAAAAATTTGTTTTCCCCATATGTATAGTGCACTTACTCTTGGGTCTGAAACAGGGTAATTTAATAATGTGGGTTCAAATCCTGGACTGATCACTGGGCAGCTATTTGATTTTAGACAAACTATTTAATTCTGTGCTGTGGTTATTGTCACTGCTATTTAGGTGCATTTTGTAATCTTCTGGGGGCATTTACAATGGACAGAAATCTCTCCTTCTAAGTGAGTAACCAGTCATTCATTGTACCTAAAAATTTCCTTCTTTAACAGCGTGGGCCAGTTTTAGTCATCATTTTACTATTAATTGTTGCTACGAGGCCATACCTAGTTTGTGTTCTTTCCAAGTTAAATAAATCAGTTGAAGTCATAGTAATTGGTGCCTGAGCTTGTATTCAAAGCCGTTTAGGTCTGATTCTATCCAGGGGTAAGTTGTTTAACTTAAGTACAGTAAATGTTTCCTTGTCTATAAGATAAGGATAGAAATACCTACATAACAGGCTCATAATAGGCTCATTGTGAAGATGACACATAATATAGGTAGAAAAAAAAAAGCCAATTTGGTGCCTTTCCAAAATTTGGAGGCATCATGGCTGGTCCAGCAATCAAGCTAGTAAGGAGCCAAATAGATCATCTGTGATCACTTGAACGTCCTAGAGTCAGGTAATGTAGGCCAGATGAGGTGGTAGAAAAGGTGAGTAGTCTTCTGTGGCCAGGAGAAAGCAGGGCAAGGGTGTGCAAATGTAGAGGAGGCTGATTTGGAAACAAAGGCAGACAAGGTCAGGAGTCCTGAACATTAGAGCTGTGGGGCCTGATCTCCAGGCAACAGCTCTTGGGTTTTGACCTTTCTTTCTGCTGTCTGTGTAGGTAGCACATGACTTTAGAACTAGAGGACAGGCATAGAGAGAAGGTGCTAAAATGTGGTTCCAGGATGTGCCGAAAGTCGCTTCTCCAGTTTTCAAATAAGTACCATATATCTAAATCAAGAAGTTCACAATGTTTTCTTAGATGGAATGATTTTGTTTATATTAAAAAAGACTCGTCTTCTTAAGGAGAGCTGGCTAACAGGCATGGTAGGATGTTAACTCATAGGCAGGCATTAACCATTTGCTGATGGATTGATTGGGTTTGGATCACATCTGGGATTTGGGAAGGTCTTGTTCATATTTAGTCTTAGGATAAGGGAAAATGTCACATGTGGCTATTTCTGATTATAATGCTACTGAATTTTAATAATATTAAAAGCATTTATTGAATGCTGCTGTGTGACAAGTAGGCCATGTTCTCAATCTCTGTGTCCATTATCTTATTTAATACTCACAGGACTCTCTGAATGAGGTACTGTTACTCCTTCCATTTTACTGACCAGGACATTGGCACCAGTTTGGGGACTCCAGAGGCCCTAAATCACCCCATGGCACTGTCCCCACTCAGAATCATTCCATCTTTGTGGTACTCTGGGCTAATTAATTCTCACTCCAGCTCCATGTGGTTGGTGAATTCCTTCATTTGCCAGATATTTATTATTTCTGTGCTACCAGTATTGGGCTAGGCATGGAGTAGAATGTGGATCTTCACTCCTGGAGGCTAGATCATTTTCCTGGGCAGGACTGCTGTCAGAATGGCAATTTAAAGATCCAAGTTCGTGGCTTCTGGTCTTACTTGTAAATAAATACCTTATCCCATTTTTATGGTTGCATCGCAAGAATGATTTGCATTTAATCAGACACAAGTGGGGCAGAGTGGTAGCTAATCCGTCTCAGGATTTGTTGCAAATTTTATCATTTAAGTATCCTGTATTCCGTCAGACTTGGGGCATTCCCCCAAACAAGCAAACAAACAAACATTTTCTGACCTTTAGAGATTTACAAGGTTTGGGATTAGAATATGTGCAAAATCAGGACGTAGGAATATGAGTTGGATAGTATATTAAAACATAGACTATATTTGGTTGCTCCAGCACCGAGGATTTTAGTTACATGACTTAGACTTGGATTTCTTGCAAGAGTAGCTCCTTTTCTTTCCTTCCCCATCTGCAGGCTTTATATCATTTTTGGTACTGAGCACCAAACTCTTCTGGCACTTTTTTAATTGAGGTTTTGTAGTTTTAATGGTCTGGTACTATAAAAAGCCAACTTTGTGCCAAAATTCTTCCAAGACCAGACATGGGTTTTGACACCACAATAAATTAAAGATAAATAAATAAAGAAACATGGCAGTGAAAATGCAGGAAGTGGGTTTTTTTTTTTTTAAACTAGCAAGTGGGGCCTACTTGTAAATTTCAGGCATGTTTTCTTAGTACTCAATGTTACAATGCTTAGCTACATTAATCTGTTACTGGGTAACTCCAGAAAGAATGTTAGACCAAACCATTAGGAGATTGGCGATTTTCCCCCCCTTGAGCATTATTGAAATTTGACAACATTCTCATAGCCTGTGCTTTCATTTAAGGATTTGGCTATCAAAAATACGGGCAAATGAAAGGAACCAAGAGAAACTAATGACCAAAAGAATAGTAGTATTTAAAGGCACAAGTTGCTATGCTACAGGCTTCACCGTGACCTGGATGGATAAGGGCTAAACAGGATTTGCTTTCTGGAGAATCTGGGTGCCTGTTGCACCAATCCTGTTTGTCTTCAGCCTGCCTTGTTGGCCTCCTCCTTTTCCCGGCACCACTTATTTCAGTTCTGAGAAACAGCTTCCTCCCATTACATGTACCAATTCAATTAGGCAGGAGATAGTGCTGAAGGTTTTTGATTCCATCAGCTTCTGGTGTGTAGAGAGTAGCTCTGTTTTGGGAAAACTTTGTGAGGTGCATCTTTCTGGATTCTGATCCCTACTTAACCTAATAACTTTCAAATCAATTGATCAGTTTTTTTTCCTTCTTTCCCCTCTCCTTCCATTCCTCCTCCCTCCCCCCCCCCCCCCCCCCCCCCCCTCCTCCCCCTCCATCACAAAAAATGGAGGTGATCATAGTGATCAAAACCAAAATCTGTCTTGGTTCGCAAATATTGGTAAATCATCAGAAAGCCATTCATTTTCTTTTAGATGCTAAGTAAGGATAACACCCTTTTGAGCATGTGAGTTTGGAATTTAGTTTGTCCCTGCAGGGACCTGTTTCCTCTTTCTAAATTGTGTCTTAAAATTTACCAAAAAAAGGGTTGAACAAGCTTTGAAGCATATTAAAAATAACCCAACAAAAAACTTCCTTCTCTTTCTTTATTCTACTAAACTTCGTCTAATTTTAAGCCAGCATGTGGAACCGAGCCTTTATTGAGGTTTGAAATGTCAAAATAAGGAGGGATTTGTGTATATTTTCACTTTTGACTTCATTTACTGGAAGTGCTAAAGCACCAAGTGGGAGGTGGTTTTGGAAGTATTTCTGATCTAAAGAGGAAATTCCATAAATCATCCATGGTGATGTGTCTCATTTGGTATTCCAAGGAGGCGTCGGCCATTTTCATCATGAATCCTGGCTTTTGACCACATACCTGGCCCTAACCTGGATTTTAAAATTTGAACATTCTGTTTCTCACTCCTGAAAACTTTTATATTCGGATTCTTAAAATCTTCTTTTAAGTATTTTCCAGATTAGCCTAGAGTAAAGTTCAAAACTGGCAGGCACTGTCAGAATCCTCTGATATGGGAAAAAAAAACATGGCTATTATCATTGAATGTGCCTGTAAAACCTACCAAAGTTGGCAGGTGACCATGTGTTTGGTTTGGACCAATTTATAAAATGTTCATGTGTTTATGAAAAGTTTAATCTCTGCTATTCAGAAGAGTTCAGTATAAAATTGGACAGACAAGCTTAAGAAAAGAAGCTTTCTGTGACTTCCAGAATTTCTCTTTTGATCACTGGGTGCTGCGAGAAGAGTCTTTTTCATTTCCACCTTTTGCTAAGTCTCTTAGAGTTACATCGAGTGATAACTTAACTCTGTCTGGTGTTCTTCTGTGTCTTCCGTGACCCCCTCCTGTCCCCATCCAAAGAAGGAGTAGTTTCTGAAAGAGATGTGGCAAATAAGTAAGTTCTAATATATAGTTAAAATTAATTCTTTTCTCTATTGAAAAAAATACGCAGTAGGGGCTTTCCAGTGTTACTCTGTGAATGTTTTCTTTGTTCATGTGGTGAAAAAGAGATGATGAAGGATCATCATCCAAAGTCATTTGTATTTTGCTTCTATCAAAGATGATACACAAATGTGATATATTTACTGGACAAACTATAAACCCACTATATCCCAGAAATAAGTTCTGATGGCTAATGCATTTATTTCATCATCTACCCGCCTTTCCCTTCAAAAATCCCCCTTTTAATGTCTTTATTGCCTTTAATTGACATACCAAAGGGCAAGCATCCTACTATTATAGGACTTATGATTCCAGTACAGATTCTTAAGAGTATGTCTCCTGATACTTATGTTTTTATTCAGGACTTTGTCTATATACATCTGAAGTCAACTTTTGACCCAGTTAACTGATTGGCCTGATGAATTTAATTAAAATAGGGGAAGTGCTTGTGCAGAAAGGAACAGCATTAGTATAATGTGGTAGTTAAGATTAACAAGATTGATTTGATTTGATAATTAATTCATTTGATAATTTGATTAACAAGATAATGTAGTGTCAGTCAGAGACCTGGGTTCAAATCCATATTAGCTAGATGACTTTGCCTTAAACATTTTAAGTGTCATTTCCACCCATCCATTAGAATGGTGAAATAGCACATACCTCACGAGAATGCCCTGAGGATTGGTGAAATCAGTCATGTAAAGTGCTTAGCACACTTGGCCCAAAGTCACTGGTGGACAGCGGTACCTTTTGTTATGATGTAGGATTTTAAAATATGTGTCCTCCTAAAGACACCACATCTCAGATTGCTGTCAGGTTTTTTTTCTGAATGAATAGAGCCCCTTCTTTTTCTGAAGACATCAGTAGCCCAAGCATCACATCGTCTCTGAATTGTGTCCACCTTTTGGCAGCTGAAGCACTCTTTCCTCCCTTTTTCATGTCAGCTTTAGGTCATAGTAATCGTTCCTGTATTTTAAAAAATAACATTTAACAATTTCTACACAGGCTTGTTTTATTCTTATGGAAACCGGGTTAGGTAGTCAAGGTAGAGATTAGGTCATAGAGATGAAGAGTTTTAGAGATGGAAGGCCTGGGCTCCACCATTATTTGGTATGTGAAGCTGACCTGTGTTCAAGTTCTGTGTAGTTAGTGACAGAGCTGTGAAGCAGGTCTGAGTTCAGTGCCCTTTCTTCTACACCATGCTGATCACTACTTTTTAATTAAAAATGCCCTATTCCTGGTCTCTTATTGACAAGTTGCTCATAGCTCTTAATTTCTAGGGTTTTCAAAACTGTTTAACGAGTGTATCTGGATTAAATCCAGATACTCTGACTATATAGAGCTCCTTTCAGTTTCAAAGAGACTTAAGCAAGTATAGCATAGACTCCATAACAAGTTCCTGTCTATTTCCTCTTTTAAAAATCCTGGCTCTTTTTCTATAGCCCTCTGAGAAATCAATTCTGTACACCTCTGCTTCGTCCTACCACCACTGCTTGTCACATGTGCTCCTCTGCCTAGAGCTGCCACATTTAAGATAATGATAGCTAAGAATCTAGACTGAAATATTTGCCATTAATTCTTATTTAGTCTGTACTATGGACATTCCTGGGCTTCTAGGTATGCATTTACAGATTTTCCTTTTCTGTTCTATTTTATCAGATGTTAATTTTGTTCAACTGAGGTTCCTTTGTCAAAACTACTCTGATTACGAGGTCTTTTGCCATCATGAATATCTTTCCCTGTTACTTAATGTTATCTGAGCCACATAAGAAAATGACCAATACATGCAATTTGTATGTGAAATACAACCCAAAGGGCTTTCACCTAAACTTTAATTTTCTTGAGTCCTTTGTATTTTAAGGTCTAATCCATAATTTACCCCCATAAACAATATTGTTCTTGTGACCTTCCTTGCATACTTGCCTCTGTACGTTTGTCTTTTTCTTATTTTGGGTTGTATTTTCTCACTAAAAGTTAAGAAATTAAAAAATACAATTTATGGCCTTATCCATATTATCTGTATTTAAATTGTTTTAAACAGTAAACATTTTGCTTTTGCATCATATTTATGAATTTTTATCCCCATACTTTTTGCCTATTCAAAGGTGATACTTATTTTTTGTAAATGATCTGTAATTTGCCATTCTGTGAGATTTGGTGAAACCTTACACGTAATTAACAGTAGATATTATTTAGAAACACAAGAAATATCCGTTTTACATATTACTTTATAAAAATTCAGAGACTAGAAATTCAATTTCAGTTTTTATTAAACTAGTTGTGTTGAAAAAATAATGTATAAGTAAAGCTGCATGAAATACTATATTTGACAGTTTTTAATGAGCCTGATATTTCTTACAGAGTAAATGAATTTTTTCTTTAACAGAAGAAACTTGATCTTTTTGGATAGATTTTGCTTTATTTGTCCACCTGTGGATTCTGATTCTACTAATATTGATTGGAAAGTGTACTTAAGCTCAACAGTTCACACTTCTATAAGTTTTTAATTTTATAAAGAAAATTAAAACTAAGTTTGCTTTGTAGATGTGTTTGCTCTTCTTTTGTGTGTAGGTGCTGAGGTGGGTTTTAAATGAAATGTGCTGGTATCTTTTGAGAGAATTAGAGCTGTTGTGTGCTCTTGAAAACCTAGTGCTTGGAATCAGTATTTAACAGTTGTCTTGGACAAGAAATTTGTATTAATTTGATAGAAGATTTGAGCAGGATGAAAAATCTGTGCCCCAAGGCAGTATCTAGTACTACTTAGTAAATTCCTAGGTCATGGCTGTGGAGCCCTTCCTCAAATTAAAGGAATCTTCACTTGAACCAGTTAAAGCTAGCTTAAGACAGATTTGGAAAAGATCTAGAATTGAGAATATATATTTGCCTTCGGTTTTCTCTGTTCTTAAAGATACATTTTAGTGCATTTGTGTGTGTGTGTGTGTGTGCAGAGCAAATTTTATAGGCAGTATGACTGAGCAGTAGTATTTTGTTTCGCAGAGCTCATGCTAATATATAGGAGGCTACAGTATTTTTTGTTTGTTTTATCAGCAGGCTTTATTTTTTTAAGGGTAGCTGTATGCAGAATGCATATTTGCTGTCCAAACTAGTTAATGGGCTTACAACTAGAGGGTGTAAATTCTAGTATCTGTATTTTCCAGCTTGCAGCAGTGTTGTCTGAAGCCTGAAACGGCTGATGTTAATCTTCTGCTTGTTTTGGTGCTTTCCAAAAATTAAGCTGAAGTAGAATAAAATGTGATGTAAATCAATTGCTGTGCATAATAATAATAGCAATAGTAAAATATAAAGTGAAATTTCCTATATGTCAACACTGTTTAAAAACTTGAAAGGAGTATGTGTGTGTCTGTGTTTAATTGAATAGGAGGAAACAGTAAATTGCTGGCTTTTAGTCAAGTTGATGAATTTTGAATTTCCACTTCAGTGATAGTTCTACCTTAAATTCGTTTGGCTGATTTGATAGCAGTATTTGGAATGCAAGGAAGAGATAAGGATTTGGCCCTCATATTTGTAATATCCCAGAAGAATTTCGTTGCTTATTGGCTAGAAACTCAGATTTCCCACAGAGTTGTAGATGGTGCAATTTGGCATGTACATTTACTTAACTCTGGTTCTTTACAGTCAAAGATTTATAGCTCAGAAGGAGTCGGTAGGTAGAGAAGGATCTAAAGAATGGTTCTCTTAATATTGCGTTGGTTTGGCTAGGAAACGCTCTTGTTACTCTCTTTCTTGTGGGTCCTGGACTTGCTTAGAAACAGCCAACTTGGACTATTCCCACGTCAGTGGACTACATCGGCACAGTGGGATAAGGAAAAGCAGAAGCAGCAGCCACAAGGCAATTCATTAACCCATTTTAAGACATTTTCAGATGACTTGTTCAGCTTCAAAGGTCAAACTGACCAACATTTAATTCATCATGGAAAAAAATTCTGGTAGCAGAAAAAAGTTAGCCAACTTGACCTTTAATGCTTAACAAGTTGTCTTAAAATGTTTTTATTCCATCTTGATACTTTGGTAACATGATTCATCTTCTAATCTATGTAAATGTGACTTTTAAATCATATCTGGTTTTATGTAAGGGCTTTAATGCTATGGACTCTGGAGCAGGTAACACACTTCTTAATCGCCATGCCCTGATGTGTCCTATCACAGACACACAGAGAGTACCTCCCGCAAGGATGATTTAGTGTGAAAATTCCCAGGGTCTCTGAAACTGAGAAGTCACACGTACACACACACACACACACCCCATCAGTGGCTTTGCTGTTCGGGATATTTTCTGGCTTGAAACCGAGAATGGGGCGTGGGGGTTTTAATCTTTTTCTTTCTTTCTATTTGCTCTTCGCTCTCTGTCTGAATTGCAGCAGCAGCCCCTGGCAGGCAGCGTCTACAAGCGGCGGAAGGGAGTGCTGCATGGGGGGTGATGTTGGCAGAGCACTTTCCAGGCATGCTAGCACCTAGCGCACAAGCGGAGAACTCTGCTTCTGCCAACTGTGACTTCAGAACTCAGGTCTGTTCCTGAACCTGGATGCCCAGCTGTCAGCGTGTCGCCATATGTCACCAGCACATGGCACCCTAATTAAAATTTCAAATTGCATGCATTTGTGTTTGCTGGCTGGCTTGCTTAAAAGGCAGAGACCTCACCACCCCAGCCTGCCCCCCCTCCTTCATCACTCTGAGGTATTATGTTTGCCATCCTGAGGCATGGGTTGGGGAATGGCCTGTCCCCACTAAAAACCCAACATTCTCTCATTTGCTCACCTCCCATTTTGAAGTAAGAATAGTGCCTATGGGGGGGGGGGGGAGAAAATGTGGCTGGTGGCCTCTACTAGAATTCTAAAGACCAGAAATGTGGTCTCTGTTTTACCAGTGGCTTGTACAGATTACCCTTCAGTTCGATACCTTTCTTTTCTCAGTTGAAAAAAAAGTGAATATTACTATCCCTTAAACATAGTATAAAAATTGTTAAGTGAAGCTTGTTTCTTATGTTAAATATCCTTTTGGACTAGAGGGTGTGAGGTGGTGTTAATGAGTACATGTATTTCTTTTGTGGTGTCCTCCCTCTGTGCAGATGCATGTAGCTCTTTGTGTGTTTACATTGGACATTTTAAGCAAGGATTAGATTAAATTCAAATGGAAAACAGTAACAGCAGAATTCTATGGAAGTAGGTCCCTCTGTTTTAAAGCAGAAAAACATACCCTGGTTGGAGATACCATCTACGAATAGCTACCATTTATTGATCATTTACAACATGTTAAAGCAAATGCAAATCAACTTGCTTATGTCACCTCATCTAATTATCACACTGTCCCTCCTATATCGCAACCACTAGCATCCTCACTTCAGCGATGAATATACTGTGGCTTGCTTATGAAGCTTTTCCAAGTTAACACACTTGGTATGCATATGAGATTTGAACCCAGATCTGCTGGACTAGAGACCATGCAGATTGTACTGCTTCCTCTCTGTGAAGAAGATGTGAATTTTTCTCTTGTTTATTCTAATCCAGCTTTCCTAGGTATGAGGTGTACCTCCAAGTGTAAGCATTTGTGTGTAGTCTTGGTAAGTTCTACTGATACGCTGGAGAGTTTGAGCTAGAATTACGTGATTCATTTCATATCAAATTGTAGCCACCATTTACAATTATGATGAGCCAGGGGTATTTTCAACTATAGCCAGGTTGGGATCATGCTGTCTCACGGTGAAATGTGCCTGTGGTTTATTTTAAATCTCTGATGAACTCCAGCATTAAGCTCTAGGAGGGCACTATTGCCAAAGATGTCACTGCTCAGGTATATGTGGCTGATCAACTATGTGTCATAGAATTTATTTATTTACTTACTAACTAGTGGTTAATGGTGAGGCCACTCATCTACAGAAATGGGCATACAAGTGGTTTTCTTTCTACCACCTAGGAGGCTGGTGACTACCTAAGGAGGCAACGTGGTCGTTCGTATGGACTCTGGGGCCCAATTGCTGGTTCAGATCCCAGCTTCTCATTTTACCAGAATTACAATCTTGTGCGAGCCACTTGACATTTCTGTGCCTCAATTTCTTCATCTGTGCAAGAGTGCTAATAGTAGGAGTTAATCCACGTCAGACACTTCAGAATGTTGCTCCTGGAACATTGGAGGTGCTCCACAGATGTTAGCTGCAACTCATCATCACGTTTAACACCTGACACAGAAAAAGAAGTTATTTTTCAGGAAAACCAATCGATCCACTCTATCAAAAATTCTAATATTAAGACATAAACCTCTTTAAAGCATCTGACTAAACCGAACAAGTTAGCCTCTTAATTTGATCTGCCAGTCAACAGATGTAGATGGAGCTTCTGCTGTGAAATGGTGTATGGAATAAAATACAAAATAAAATAATATTGTCACAAAATAAAAATGAAATAAAAAATATTGTCAGAAACCCTAAAAAGCTACCAGTCATGTTGGGTAGACAAGACCTATACACTTACTTATGTTCCAACAAGTGCTGTAGAGTATTTACATATTCAGTACATTGAACACAACCATATAATTAAATATATACTCACCCCCCAGTGATAGCAAAAAGGATGAAGGAAAGCTAAACACATAAAACCAAAAAAAAAGGGCCCGGAAATGTTGATCATGTGTATAACGCTAATAGTGGTATTTCTAACAATGATAGTCACGGTAGTAGAAGTTGGCAGGACACACTTAAGTAGCTTCTCTTATGGCTCTAGACAAGTTATTTACATACTTAGCAAAGTTATGAAATTCTATCATCTATAATCTTTTCAGCCACAAAACTATTCATTTTTTGTAAAACTCCCATGTATCCCACAGGGTTGCTGAAACACAGCAGAGTGTGAAGGGGAAAACAACTACTCCCTCTACGTCTTATTTAAAAATAGAAAGTTCTGATGAGAGTCTGCAACACAAGCCAAGATAGATACACTATTAAGATTTCACATACATTCTCAGATTTGGCTTTTTTTTTTTAAGCCCAAGTATATCATATGGGTGGGAATACATCCTGATAGCTCAAAGAATCAATATCCGTTACTACATCTATGGAAAATACAGTTTTTGTTGATAAATTTTGTAAGGTTCATAATACTCATTTTCATCCACACCATCCTCCCCCCCTATAGCATCACTGCCTTGAGATAAAACTGGCTAATGACCCATTAACTGACCTGTTTTCTTTCTTTCATTGAGCTTTAAAATGTAATGCTCTTTCTGGTGCTCAAAGAGATATATTTGTATGAGCCTTTGTGTGTATTATGTATCATTAAGAAAATTATAAAGAACTTGATGAAAGCTCAAGGCAAACTCTTAAAATAGAATTTGTCATGTCAAATTCCTGTCTCCTTTGAGCTAAAAAATTTTAAAAAAGAAAAAAAGAGAAAAGAAAGAGAGTGAGGGCCATTAGGAGGATAGCAGGTAGTAAAAGCCTGTTTAATGTAACATCAATTGTGGAAAAAATATTGGGTACAGTTACATAAGTATTGCATGAGAGGGAGCACCTTGAGAAGCGTAATTTAATTAGAATGAATTTATGAGAGAGGTCCTGTGCCATTAGACAAAGGGAAGGCGGTAGTGTTGCGCTCTCCTTTCACAAGAGCATTTTAATGAGTTTCCACACAAAGTATTGCAGGTAAAAGATTTGTAGCAGGTGGGAATAGAAATGTAGTGCAAAGCATAAACTGCCAAGTGGCTCCAGTGGCAATTTCTGAATTAAGAGTATTCAGTAAAATACTTGGATATTGGTGTTCCTTAATGGTGATTTTAGTCAACAACTATCACAGCAAGATAATCTTTTTTTTTTTTTTAAATCAGATGCCAGCATATTCTTGAATTTGTCAGTGAACATCAAACTGTAGTCCTTGCTTGACCCCCATCTTGGACGTGTGATAGGTCACACCTGACTTAGCATTGCAAACTCATTATCTGTCCTGATATTCCAGAAGGATAGGTGCCAGTGAGGACTTTAGATTGAGATTTTGCCTTCATGCCATATTTTCTGTTTCTGGTAAGAGGCACTTAAAGTATTTATCTCCCTCTAGTAACTGTGGTCATAAACTTTATCAAGATTCTCTTAAATAGGGCGCCTGGATGGCTCAGATGGTTAAGCATCTGCCTTCGGCTCAGGTCATGATCCCAGGGTCCTGGGATCAAGTCCCACATCGGGCTCCCTGCTCCTTAGGAGTCTGCTTCTCCCTCCGCTTCTCGCTCTCTCTCTCTCTCCCCCTCTGTCTCTCATGAATAAATAAATAAAATCTTTAAAAAATAATAAAAATAAAAATAAATAAATAAAAAGATTCTCTTAAATAAAATTCAAGTAGGTGAAAAGGAAAGAAAGCACTGTGGTGAAATTGGGGGAAGGAGGAGGATGTAATAAAGACATGACCTTAACCATGGTCAAAATATGTTCAGTAAGACTCCGGGAAATCATGTGTATATAAGATTCACATGGAAGTTTTTTTTTTAATTGGCGATAGAATAATTCATTGTTTAGGGATTTATTTGTGTCTGTTCCTCAGAAGGTATGTTTTGGGGATTTATTGCAAGTAATTGTGTTCATCTTTTCTAGGTATTTTGGCATGCCAGGTGGTTAAAAGAAGGATGATATATAACAGGTCTATGGAAATGCCATAAATTATTACATAGTAATAGAAGTATCTGTGGTATCCATGACTAACTTTTAGAATGGCAAAGTTATAAATATCTATAAAGTCTATGTGCAGTTGTTACTGATTATTGTGGCATTAATGTGTCAAGAACATTTGTTTTATTTTGTTTTCCACCCTTAAATTTTATTTATAAAACAAAAATTTTACATTTGCACAGGAGAATTAGCAGGGTGTAAATTAAAGACCAAAAACAAAACAAAACAAAACACACCTAATAGGGGAGAATATTTTAAATGTCTTGGAGGGAGTAGAAGAAAAAGTTTTGCTTAAAAATTCCACCATATGCTAACTATATACAGCACTTCAAGTTTATTTATTGTTAAAGCCTCATGTAAATCACGTCATTCTGAAAGTCATGGAAACTGCACATTTGTGCATTAAACTATGTAAACAACAAAAACTGGTCATCCATCCAATTGTTGCTTCAGTTATTTTGAATTATAGTGCAATTTTGTGGAGACTGAAATGGGGATTACACAATATAGCGATTTCCTGTAACACCTACTACATTTTTGCTGATCTAGCAAGGTCTGTTGGTGTGTGAGCTTAACCTTTATTTTATTTCAAAATGTGTTTTTTATTCTGAGAACCACTGGTGCCTATGGTTTCACTTTCCTCCATGAGCCACATTTTAAAGCCTGCCCTGTCTAAATGAAGGAGTCAAATGGTAGAAAACATGATGGAGGCAGGGGAATTTTATACTGGAATGAGTTCAGGAATACTTTGAACCTATCAGTAATATTATTAATAGGGAGACAGTGTAAATGCGAACACTTCAAATGCTCAAGAGTACATGTCAAAATTAAACATGAAGTTACGTGAGACCGCTCACTATTGTCCCTTATTTACAAAACAGATATGTCTTTTATACCTGAGTTGTTCCCTGCCCCTTTTTCTAATGCCTGTTCTGTGACTGGGGTGCTCAGTTCTTCCTTCTCAGCCTTCCGGCTGCTTCCAGTCTTTTGTGGAATAAGGAATACCTGTTTCTTCTTCTGCCCCGCCTGCCGTGACTAGCCTTCTTCCTTTTCCTTTTACCCACTGCACATGGCATATGTTGCTTTAGGGTCGTTGAGTCTGCTTTGCATTTACCGTTAAATGTATGAAGAGTTGGTCTTCCACACTGAACCTGTTTTCTTTCTTTTTTTATTATGTTATGTTAGTCACCATACAGTACATCATTAGTGTTTGATGTAGTGTTCCATGATTCATTGTTTGCATATAACACCCAGTGCTCCATGCAATACGTGCCCTCCTTAGTACCCGTCACTGGTTTTCTTAGTGCACGTGACAGCTCTTTGTGATGGTGGATGCTCAGTAACTATTGTTTGGACTCAAAGGGGAAGAAATGAGAGTAATCTACTTCACTAGGAGCCAGGCCGTAAAGTGGTGAAGATACATTTGGGGAAATCTGTACGTCTCCAGGATCATGGCTAGTTGCCAGGCTCCAACTGTGCTGTTTGACCCCATGTCTGAGGGTGGATTTTAAGGTGTGTGTATTTGCCGTGGCCTGTGACTACTCATTTTTGACCAAAGAAGAAGTCACTTCTTTACAGATGTTCCTGGGAATACCCTTTCCATAAATTCTAAAGGATTTTTTTTTTTTTTGCCCCACTGGCTACCTATCTATTTATGAAATGATGAACTGGAACAGGGACCTTTCTTCATTCAAACTGTTCTCATCAAAGTGACCTCCACTTTTCCTATGGCCCTCTTGAAGTGGACCTAGTTTAGAAGAACCTCTGATTAGTTTGTTCTCTTCACATTTTTATCTACTTAGGCATAGGCTCAAAGGATCAGGATGAAATGTAAGTTGTGATTAGTAAACTGAAGCTGGTTAGCTGATGGACTGCAAGTTATTCAGGCTTGGGCTGATTCATACTGAGGTCTTCAGAGGTTGCCCTGGGCCACAGAACTTTCTGTAGTCAATCTGGCCCATACATCAGTTTGGATTTAGAGCATGCGTATAAATGACCCTAACGGGTAGTACCTGATACAAGACATAGCACTTTTTAAAAAGGTGCCTTTACTTAACACATTCTAGATGATGTGTTAAGTGACTTTACTTTTATTTGTATCTATCTTCATTTCTTATAAAGACAAAGAAGCAAAAATGCATTGAGGTTTTATTTAATTTCTCGTGGATGTTTGACCATACTGTATCTGCCTTAGTCCACCTTATGGCCCCCTGGGGTGAATGCAGTTACTGAAGATAGTGAAGCTATGTGGAGATTGGATGTTGACCTTCACTTTAGTAGAACAAACTCAGCTGCTCTTCTTACCTACCACGGGTGGTGAGTAGTGGACAGCTGCAGCCTGTGATTCTGTTGTTAGCATTTCTCTGACATATACTGGATGATACTGAAAACATTTAGGTAGAGCTGTTTTCTCTCAGTCTGCTCATTCATTCTCTCAGCAACTGTTTACTCAGTACCCACTATCCTAGGCACTGAGGTTGTATTCTACTAGCTCAAACACAATTTGCTTAGTGCTAGGATACATTGATTGGTTTCAAGCCTATTGACAATCAATCATAAATTTATTCTCTCGATTCAGTTATGTCCTTAGTGGCTACCCTATGAAGTCACACCATTATTATCCCCATTCTACAGAGGAGGAAACCGGAAACAAGAGCTGAATCCATTACTCCAGGTAATGCTGCTAGTACATAAGTCATAGAACTGGATTGGACCCTAGCTCGTCTTCAGCTCTGAGTCTGTACTCTTCTATTTTTTTTTTTGTACTCTTACTGTTATGCCAAGTTGCCTAAGGCTTTTTGAAAGGCTTGGCCTAAATGAAATACATTTCCTCTGAAGGTTCATTTAATGGATTTTCTGAAAAGCTAGCTCTCAGAAATGAGGCTTTCTCATAGGTATTGCAGTGATGGCATCAAAATACAGAACATTTTAGAATCATGCAAATGTACAGTCCTTGGAGATGATCTATCCACTGGATTCTTCATTTTAAAAATGTGGAAGTTGGGGCGCCTGGGTGGCTTAGTCGGTTAAGTGGCTGCCTTCGGCTCAGGTCATGATCCCAGGGTCCTGGGATCAAGCCCCACGTCGGGCTCCTTCCTGAGTGGGGAGCCTGCTTCTCCCTCTCCCTCTGCCTGCCACTCCACCTGCTTGTGCTCTCCCTCTCTCTATCTCTATCAAGTAAATAAAATCTTTAAAAAATAAAAACCTAAAAAAATGTGGAAGTTGAAGGTCAGGAAGTTGTGAGAAAGGCACATGTGCGCTCAAACCCTCAGTTATCAGAAAAGGTGGGACCGAGAGGTTTGGTGAATGAACTGAGAACTTCAGTGGTCCGGTGTTTGTTTCACTGGTGACACAGGTCTCAATATTTTATATCAATTCACAGTTTTACAATATTCAACAAATATCTTCCAACAAGTTTTTACTCTTTATTTTTTAGGATTTTTTAGGCATAAAATCAATAATATATGTAAGACTTTCCTGGGCAAAAGTGTTTTATTTTTCAATATTTTGTATTCATTTGAAAGGAGTCTTTTTGTCAACACATGAAATTTTTTCCTAGTGGGTGCACAGTTTCTTGCTGAGATACTTTCAAGGTTTGGTATGAGCCATTATTAGTAAGAAAAGCTATAGATACTACCTTGGCAGCTAGCAAGACTTCAGATCAGCCCAATTTCACTCTGTTGCCAGGACAGAAAAGTGGTTGAGCTTCTGTGGGCTTTAAACTGAAACCAGTGACTGGCATGTTATCTCTTCCAGTCATAAACGTGATTAGAAGCCAATCTGAAGATTTCCTTTCCCCCATTTTGATCATTCTTGTCAGTGTGACCTCAGAGACATGTAATTCCTCCTTTGCTGTGCATCCTCTGACCAGATGGAATTTCTCCTACTTTGGCTGTTACCAGAAAGCATTTTAAAAATGCAAGGTGTGTTCTAGATAAATATAAATTGATTAGGTACTAACTTTTGAAAACGAAGACACAGAGCCGTTCTTTTCCTCTTTGTCTTTCAAAACTATTATTTTCTGCCCATAATGATACTCCCAAACTAAACCTGTTGCAACACACACACACACACACAAACACACGCCCCATTGAATTGTTGCTTTTGCAAACCTTTGCATTGAGACCAGCATCCCGGTTGTTTTGAAGAGCTGTCATATCCAAGAATAAGTGAACTCTTGATGGTTGCAGGTATGTATCTAGGATTAATGCCTGGGAGTTAGAGGCAGAAAGAAATCAAGTCAGTATGAAGAAGGTCATTGTAATATCTGGTGATGTGGTTTAGAGATTTTGTAGCTGAGATGGACTGAAGAGTTGAATAAGAAGACCTTCAAAATTTTGTGCAATTTTAAATTTGTTCTTTCCCCATGATTTTTAAATTTAAAAACAAGACCACAAGGCAATTTAAAACTGTTGAGCTGTGATGTCTGTGTTTTCCTTTTTCCTTTCCTTTCCAGCTTCATGATTTTGTTCTGAAAAATTTACTCGTTCCACTTACATGTGACTCCCCTCCCAACCTGATAACTGTTGTTGAAAAGCAACCTGGGTGCTCCTGGGCCATGGAGGGTTCGGTTGAGACCCTGGAAGTGCAGAGGGAGCCCAGGGAAAGATGTAGCCAGGAGCGCTCATGTTTGGCCACAGAGGCACTGTTAAGATGTGCCCAGATGGAATTCCTGTGACTCTCTCTTCTATGAAGTGGGACTTTTGTGGCACCAACAGCAAAGTGATTCATGAATGAAAATCTGGTGTCCCCACTGCATTCACTGTTCTATGTCCCTTTGCTTTTGCTAGGCATAGGCCTCTTATTGATTCACACACAAGTTTTTCAGAGATTAGAGTATATGTCCATGGTAATCCTATTCCGTGAGTTATCATTTTGGGGGGAAAGGTGCACATTTCATCTTGGTGTTTGTGTGGGGTTTTGCTGAGGAAAACAGAATTGAGCAAAGTTTAACTCAGTATATCGGATAGATGGTATGCCTCATAAATTACTAAACTTTTTTTTTGACTCAGCTTTTCTTTTCTTTTTTTAAAAGATTTTATTTATTTATTTGAGAGAGCGTGAGAGAGGGAGAAAGCACCACCAGGGGTAGGGGCAGAGGGAGAGGGAGAAGCAGGTTCCCCACTGAGCAGGGAGCCCTATGCGGGGCTCGATCCCAGGACCCTGAGATCATGACCTGAGCCGAAGGCAGAT
Organism: Callorhinus ursinus; assembly: GCF_003265705.2. Lineage (NCBI taxonomy): Eukaryota > Metazoa > Chordata > Mammalia > Carnivora > Otariidae > Callorhinus > Callorhinus ursinus. The sequence goes on along the minus strand of NW_027397071.1, from coordinate 51,989,143 downwards.
GCTTAAATGACTGAGCCACCCCACCTTTGACTCCGCTTTTCATAAAAGGATAAGGTAAGGCACTATCTTCAGCGTGTGAAGTTCTTTTAAAAAGTGAGTGTTCTCAATAGAACTGTGGTATGGCAGGGGCAGGTCAAGTGCTTCCTTTCTTTAATAGTTAGCCGAGGGAGACCACTTCGCTCCTGTGAAGCTTTCCTTGCAACTGACCATCCCTTTCTCTTTTTTTATTCACCACATGATGATCAAACTTGTTCTTATACACCAATAAGTTCTTGCATCCGAAGACCCTGCTGCAAGCACATTCTGACCAACTGGTCATTCTTTCTGCCATATTCTGCCCGAGAGCTTCATGCCAGACTAAGAATGAGCTCAGCTGAGGAAGGAGAAATAGGTAGTGGTTTAAAAGTATGAAGAGGAAAAGAGTATTCTGGTGGATTTTCTGTCTTCTTGTTTGCTTTGTGTTTTAATTTTGAAAAGACCCAAACTCCCACTCTTTTTTTTTTTCAGAGGGAAGCGGTTTGATATATGAGAAGCATGGTCTTTGGAGTCAAAAAGATCTGAGTGGGAGCTGTGCTTTGTGACCTTAGACAAGTTAGTTAGTCTTTCCAAGGTCTAGCTGGCTGTCTATAAAAATAATAGCAGTAGGGTTGTTGGAGGATTGCATGGAAGGTCTATCCCACGTAATAGGTGGCTTGCTATTATTCTTGTATTAACAGAGCTGCCCTGGTTTTTCTTCCCATTGTTTATTTTCATAAAATACATATTAAGTTTTATGATTGAATATGATGTAAAATTTTTAATAAACATGTCTAGAGTCAAAGATTTAAGACTTTAAAAAGGGCTCCGATACGATTGGTTTCTTGGTGATTAGTAGTGGACAATGGAAAACTACTTATTTTATGAGATGTTTAGGAGAAAGTACTGAATGAGGCTTATAATGATAACAGCCCCTTTAATTAGATGACCAGATAAAGGAGTCATTCCCAGTGCTGTCCGGGAAGGGGGTGGATTTCCTGCTACATTGGAGTAGCCGTGGGTAAAGGACCCCAAAGCATTCCTGAATTAAGAGAGCTTGGAAACTAAAAAAACGCAAGTATTTCTTTTCTTTTCAGAAATTGACATATTGCATTCTAATGATATTAAGTAGAAGTTGTTTTTTCAGAAGAAAATAGCTCTCAAGAGAGTTGCATTGTCTGTCAAATTTACATATTTGATTTTGGAGAAACTGAAACCTGTTTATTCTATACAAGTAGTTATTTGTGTCCAGATTCACTCTTCTGGAATCCATCATTAATCAGTTAGGGTTAAATAGTTTTCTCTCCCCTAAAAGGTTTTTGTATGTTAGTCATTTTTTTTTTAATTTTTTTTCCATATAATCTCTTTGAGAGCAAGAATCAGGGAGCCTTCAAAGTAGAGAGTGTAGTATGTACCTAGGCTCAAATTTAATGTCTTTATTTTTAAGTACTTTTATTATAAAAAGCAATATGAACTTATTATAGATCATTTGGAAAATATAGAAAAATAGAAGGAAGAGAAATCCATCAGCTAAAAACAGTTATCATTAACAACTTGATGTATTTCATTCCAGATCTTTTTCTATTTGTACAGAGCACTATGGTAGATACTCATGATTATAAATATATATGTAAGATCCTCAAAAACCTTCTCATGCTGAGGCCAGGTGTTGTTGGACAGAAACTGATGGTAGCCAGGCAAAGTGCATAGACGTGATAATAAAGGATGACAGAAGCACAGGGAAGGATAGACTACCCTTGGTTTCCTCAGCCCAGGGCTCCCTCCTCTCTGCAGGGGGAAACGCAGTTTCTCATGTGGAATAAGATTGTAGAGGGAAGGTAGGCAAACTCAAAAGAAATCTTCTGTTTGCCCCTGGGGCAGGTAACAAGGGCAAGAAAACAACCCAGTTGTGCTGGATTGTGGTGTTCCTGTATTCAGAAAAAAAGATTAGTTTGCACAAGTCCAAGTTTTGAATGTAGTTTTTCCCCCTGAACATTTCTCTTTAGGGCTTAAGTTACTCTCATTAACTTTAAATGTGGAGGGGGGCACATAAACATGAGAGAATTGAGAATTGGTAGCACATACAAATTTTTGCAGCATCTATCATAGTCCTGAATCATGAAAAACTATTTTTTTAATTGAATTGTATCATTGTTTATAGATGCTTTCTAGTATGGCCCATGCGTCTCTGGCTTTTATTCTGCTGAATCATACCTTATTCTGTTACGTGTGTGTGTGTGTGTGTGTGTACATGGATATATATATATATATATATATATGTATAGAATGGGATACAGCATTGGAAAATGTGCAAGGTTTCCTAAGATTGTTTTAAGAAATGATTTTATTGTAATCCTTCCTGATTGGACACCTCAAACCTGTTATTCTCACCTGCAAAGTGAACGTTTTTATTCCTTTTCCCTGGGCTCCTTGTCTCCATCTGCATGCATTGCTCAGGTGGACTTCTTTACCGAAGGGAAGAGCATAATATTCTTCTAGTTTGCCTAGCTCTTTGGCATTTAAACAAGCTAGAGAGATGCATAAATTTAGCAAAGGATCGGGGCCAAAGTGATGGCTGAACTGGCATCATTTCACATTTTTCATGCTCTGTATTTATAGCAATAAATTTCAAGCAAGGAAATAAATTGCAAGGAGTATGCTGTATTAGGAAGGAAGTTTGTACACTTTTGTGGCTTATTGGTATCTTAGTATAACCTTCTTCCCACTTCCCTGGTTGAGTGAACTGAAACGGACAAGTTCAGGAACTTTTTGGTTGTTCATGTGTCTGGCTGGTTAAGTGATAGGTTTTTTTTTTTTTCCTCTTCACTAAACTGGGCTCCCAGAATTACTGTGCTTGGTTATTTGTGACTTTCTTTTAAGGAACTTACCCCATAACACACACACACGTGCGCGCGCGCGCACACACACACACACACACACACACACACACTCACAATCCCTCTCTCTCTCTTATTCTAGAGCCTGAAGATATCCTCTCCTGAATGATGCCTCCACACTTAGAACATTCTAGGGTTTTGCATATGTTAACTTAAAAAACAAACAGTACCCATTTTTTGATGAGAAGGCTACAGTGGTACAATAAAATTGTGTTTCCCAGTCATTGAGAAGCTTTAATAATATTGAGAAAATTTTGGTTCCATGATTGTCTCGCTCTTTGAATCAGCGGTTAGTTATAGTTTAGAATAAATTGCTAATGGACATTCGGCTGGCTCAGTTGATAGAGCATGTGACTCGATCTCGGGTTTGTGAGTTCGAGCCCCATGGTGGGTGTGTGTAGAGATTACTTAAAAATAAAATCTTTTTTTTTAAAGAAGAAATTGCCAAATTACTATTTATTTAACAGCAGTATTTAAATGATGATAAATAGTAACAGCTTATTTTTTAAAAGAAAGATACCAAGCTAAATGCTTTCATGAATGATCTCATGTAACTTGCTCAACAACCTTTGAAGTCTCATTACCATTTTTCCCATTTTACAAATGAAAAAACCCAATTTTTTTTTTTTAGAGAGAGGAAGAGAGACCGTGTGAGCAGCGGGTGCAGTGAGGAACAGAGGGAGAGGGAGAGAGACTCCTAAGCAGGCTCCATACCCAGTGTGGGGCCCAACACAGGGTTCGATCTCCCAGCCCTGAAATCGTGACCTGAGCCGAAATCGAGTCAGACGCTTAACCCGCTGAGCTACCCAGGCGCCCAAAATCCAATTTTTTGAGAGCCTAAATTAATTTCTTTTAGAATGTAGGTCATAAATATCTAGAGTAAGTAAGTGACACCAGGAAATAGTCCCCTCAACTAAGCATGTTTTCTCCCACTTATTCCCTCAGGTAGAGATTTTTGGAAAAGGGGCCTGTTTTTTTTAAAAAGAGAAAACCCCAGTGGGGATTTTAGTCCTTGTTAATCATACACACTTAGGGTGTGAATTTGAATGAGCAAATTGGGCTGTTGGATATGTTGTAGGAGAATGGGTGTTGGTTGTGAGAGACTTAAAGGAGGGGTGATGGTTTTAACATAGGAGTTTGTTTTCCAAAAGTGGGACACTCAAGGGCACAAGGTGAGGTAGAACATCCAACACAGACTCCACCTACTGCTAACACTTCACCTTTTACCCCAGTGAAAATTTTTTATATGTCACCTTTGAGACACACACACCAAAGTTTCTTGTCCTATAGAGCTGCCAAATAAATTACATTTCCTTCAAGGACAGTGAAATACTAGTCTAAAAGGATGTTTTAGATTTAGAAAGCATGATTTTTGAATTCTCAGTGTTTCATACCCAGTGTGGACTGTGAGCCCCATGAGGAGGAACTGAATTGTCCTCATCTCTATGTCCTGAGTGCCTGAGACTATGTCAAACACGTAACGTGGTAAGGATCTAATACAACTTTTTGAGTACGTGAATGAGTGAAGGAATGAATGAACAAAATTTATAGTTTTCTTCTTTCATCTACTAAGCATCTGCCTATTGTGTTACTTTTATATAACATTCGAAAGAAGGTATGTAACATAGCTTTCGTTATTTTATATAACATTCGAAAGAAGGTATGTAACATAGCTTTTGTTAACAATATCCACTCATCTATATTGCAGTTGTCCCTATTGTTAAAGGAGAACTTTGTAGCTTGTTTCATGAAAGAAAATTCACAATTCCATAGAGTTGGGACCACACCTTCAGACATAGACACTCCATTCAGACTTGCAGACCCCCACGCTGCTCAGTGCCTGGGTCACAGCCCAGACTGAGGTTGGGCAGTGGGAAGAAGGAAGCCGTGTGGTTAAACCACTTGGGATAATTGAAAGTCGACCATACTTATTTTCAATTTGGCAGCTGCATTAGCTTTTTCCTCAAGTGTGCAGTTTCCCTGGCTGTCTTCATACTGTGGCCCGCTCACCATTGGTGACCTGGCAGAGGCATCTGGGGAGGCTCGCCATGGCTCTTCCCTGATGGTTTCCCCCATTCCAGAATTTTCCCTGACTTTGCCATGCTCTCTGGTATCAGAGAGTTAGATCAGTTTTAGTGAGTGCAAAAGAAGGTAAAGATAGGCAAAAATCAAGAAAGCATAACCTTGAGAATAACAATAATGAAATTTTAAATTTAACATGGTGTGAGGGTGGCTGTATGCAGATACTTACTGCATGTCAAAATGCTTCTGGTTCCTCCAGCCATTTCACATATTTTGATGCAGGCCCTTAGAAATTTCAGGTGGTCAGTTGATACTTAAGTCCACTCAGGTGTCAGCCCCGATACTCCAGACCCAGAGACCATTTTAGTTAAAGGCCCAGCCTGCCTGCTTCAGATTACATGTGAATGTGTCAGTGTCACAGGAGAGAAAGGTTGTGAAGATAGGTGTTCACACGGGACAGATTGCAAATCCAGATCTCCAAGGATGAGCTGGTGTACATAACCTTGTTCATGATGGGCCTGTGGGTTTTTTTTCCCTTTTTCCATTTCCATCTGAAGTTGATGATGTGTCATTTAAATCTTCACTGTCACCTGGGCATTGTTTTCTACCCACGTTGAACCTGAGTCAGAAGGACCTCAGCTCCGTGGTGATCTTATTTTATTGTTTTCCTTGGATAAAATGCCCTTGATACCAAATAACTGTATGCTGAATATTTATTATTGCTAGAGTATAGTTTCTTGGAAAGGACATCAAGGGTTTCCTAAAGGGGCCTTAAAATCCACATTTCCCTTTAGCATTTACCAACAACTTCGCAATTCGGTGGCTTGAAATATGGTCAGAGTGCACATTGCTCAACTTCTCCCAACTGCCCCTGCCCTTTCACACTGCACGCGGATGATGTATCCCGCCCCCGCCAGTCAAACAGTGTAAGGCCTGCTGACGTATCAGGCATGGGTAGGGCTCTGATTACATGTTTCACGACTCGAGCAGGGAAGGATATAGGCTGGAAAAGTAAGAATCAAACTACTGACTTGCCTGACTTAGAAGATAGCACCACTGCATTTCATTGGAAGTATGGGGGTTTGAAGGTGCTCCCAATCAAACCTCAGCCTGCAGGTGGTCTGCCATGATTGGGCTTTTTACTTTCAGGTGTGTGGAGGGCATCATTTTGTGACTCCACCTGGGCCTAGTGGACAGGTGATTAAAAGATACAAATTTGTGGATGGCATCAGAGAGAAGGAATTCTACCTTGTGGTCAGAAGTGGGGCTCACTCCTGTATTCTACTAGAGTTGATCAGGATATTTCTTGCTGGAAGTTGCTTTTCCTGTTTGGATTGAACCACTTGAGTTAAATGGAGCCCCACCCTTAGCTTTGCAAGTAAAAAAAAAAAAATCCTGGAAAGTAAGAGTTATGCTAATATCTTGTGTAGGATCTCAGATGGGAATTGGGACCAGGAGCCAGAAAGTGGTGTGTGGCTGATGGAAGTTAGAAGTTGGGCTCATAATAAGTTCCATTTGCATCTCAGTTAACAGCTTACAAACTGGCTTCACATATCTTATCTGAGCATTATAATTGCTCACTGAGGAAAATAAGCTGTTATTAGTATTTTTACCATTATCACCAGCATCATATTCCATTTTCAGGTGATAAAATTGAGGCTCTGAGAATTTAAGAGATTACTTCTGAATCTGGGTATACGACATGATCTCTGTCCCCAGATCCCGAATTGTCACCCGTGAAGTATACTGTTGCTAAGCCTAGCTTTCTGAGGACTTCTCTGTCTTTTATTATCTCATATTTGGCATTCTAGCAGAGCTGAAGAAGTTTTATAAATGCGTATTTTATTTAATACTTCAGGAAATTGCACCCAAGTTATATACTTTGCTTCCTAAAATAGCACATTTGTGAAATCGGCCTAAAACTCCTATAAACTTTCTTAGCTCCTTAAGACTTAATTTCTATATTATTATAATAAAGTTTGCAAAGCACTGCAAATATTAAGGGACATACTTTTCCTCTTTCCTAACACCGGATAGTACTATGACATGTCTGGAGTCTTCAGCAGGAGACACGGCCTACAGTGATAAATTTATTCAAATTTAGTGTTTTTCAGTGAGTAAATTTCTTTAAAAACAGAAAAATGATATCTAGACAGATTTTGTAGCATTGCTTTATAATGTGTTTTTAATGAAGAGAATTACAAAGTACGTTTGATAGATTCTTCCACACTGCCAAACTTCTAAAAATGATTATACTGTTATTTGAGGTATAAAATCTTTTCTATCACATACGAATGTTTCCATTATTTGTAACACAGCTGGGAAATTCTAATGGGGCCATGTCCCTGCAACTAATGATTGTGTAATGTTATAAATTTTTGATAAGCATGTTCCAAATTTTCCTGTCCTAAAAACAAAAACATTAAAGTCACTCACTGTTGAAGACAAAAGACCATAACTTTTCTTTAGGAGACATCAGTAGATATATTTAGAACAAGGTAACACATCAAAACTAGATCAGAAATCAGAAGACAACCCCACTGATAAAAATTAAGTTCCTCTGTAGCTGATCAGTAGAAGGTCCTTTCCAATAACAACCACTGAATATAGCAGGCTTTTAAAGTACACCTCACCATCATTGTAGAAGCGTAACTTTCTCAAGTAGGCGAGATGAACCAACTCTCCTTCTATCAAGCTATAATTGAATGAGGATGATAATACCTGACCTATAAATGACTTCTTTTTTTATATTGCCTGTGCAAATCAGGTGACTACAAACTAGCTATTTATTTCCTTATTTCAGGATCATGATGATCTGAAGTATTTCACGACTTGTCCGTCCCTTTCCATGTGACTCAGAATCAGATTCTGCCCTCTGCTTGGCCAGGCGCATTCCCACACCCAACAGGTAGACTAAACAGGAGGACATGAGGACTTAGGTGCATGTGGTCATCACATATGTTCCTTGCTTTGGTTAACTGGACCCTTTGCTATACTTGATTGCTTATTTAACTGAGAATCTGATAATCCCCCCAGAGTGCTGGTGTTGCCAAGTGCAAGGAGAAATACTGATGGTCATAAACTTTGCACAGGCTGATGCACTCTAATAGTGCTATTTGGTGCCATTAAACCTTCTTGGTTCATTGTCCATTCACTCCATCAGCCTTTAGGCCTTTAGTGAGCATCACTGTATGCAGGTCTTGGTGATACATAGCCCTTGTTTCTAGAAGTGCTTTGAGGTTTGGGTAATAATCCAGTGCTGTCATCCTATAATCTTTTCTGGGAAAAAGATGCATCTACATAACCTCATAGCCTTTAATTTCTTGGGATGCCAAATTCAGTTCTGTGGGTTCCAGGGTTTTTTCCTACCACACACACAACCTCCAAGTTAAAAAAAAAATTAAGGTGAGTATAGGACTTTCAAAGAAAGGCATCTACTTCTTATTCTAGTGACCAGGAGTACATAGAATGTCATGGCGGAACAAAGAAGTTGTTCCAGTTGGCTCTTGAAACTTGAAAAGGTCTCACTGTTTCAGCTGAATTGGATACTCAGTTTAGGTTTTAAAAAACTGATCCATTCAACAAGACGTGATTGATTGCTCAGGCAAAATTAATTGCTTCTGAGACAACTGTTTGGTATAATTATTCATGTACTATCTCTGGTATCTGTGTAGCAATAATCTTTACTGTCCTATTTTGTTTAATTGTGTATATATTCTCTAGAAAGGAGGTTGATTAAACTTTGAAGTAGCTTGTATCTATTGTATGAACTCTAATTTATAATTATGCCTGGAAGAGAACTATAAGTAATTCTAAAGTTTATGGTTAGAACAGGTGATCTATATATTTTTTTCTCTTTAGCTTTCTTTTAGCTGTGTTTTAAGAGCTGTTCTGGAGTACACGTTTTGGTTAATAATCCCTGACAGAGCTAAAGTCAGGAAGGGATGGTCCCACAGGACCTGAACTGAATCTTGCTGGGAAAAGCTCAAGATTGGGAAATAGAACTTTGGAGACATAGGTCAAAGGAGGATATGAAATATTTGCCCCACAACCCCATACATGACTAACCTTTATTTTGGAGAGGAAAGGTTTCTCAGGCTCACTGAAATAGCATTAGGTTAGAACAAACCTGCCTTCAGTGGTTTATAAACTCAGAAATGTAACAAAATAAAGGCTTAAGATCAGACATTGCATTCAGTCCGAACTCTGCCACTTAAGAACTTTGGGACTTCAGGCATGCTTTGTATTATCTGTTAGCCTCAATTTCTTCAAACTCTACAAAGGGTAATGATAATATCTATATTCTGGCATTGTTACCAAGAAGAAATGAGGTAATGTCTGAAAGTGTTTAACACAGTCACTGGCACATAGAAGATATTAATAAATGTTGGTTTCCTTCTTGTTCAGCAAAAGCTTAAGGAGAAAGCTGGTGGGGATGTTTATGGATTTCATTACTTCAGTAGCATTTGCCAAACTGATTTACTTCATTGTTGCTAAGTAATTCAAACAAAAAGACACATATCTAAATATCCAGATACATATTCTATAATTAAGGGACCACTCATTTTTTGTAGCGCATATGCTGCCCCTCTGAACATTTTACAATTTTAAGATATGTTTATAAGCTCATCGGGGAGTCTTCTTACTGAAATGGGGCTTCTTTACCTCCATTTGTGTACTGAGTTCAGAATATCTGAGAACTCCCTGAATTGTTGCACAAAGTGGTTTATGTTTGTGAGTGTATGTGTTTTCCTGGGAAGAGGGGCCATGGCTTTCATCATTTCCAAAAGAGATACGGGACTCTAAAAGTTTAATAGTGACTCTAATGATAACCTTCTGTTTGCATTTTTTGGTCCAAGAATACACATATTGCTATTGATATCTGTTGGGAGATTTATTGTTATATGTTTTATACTAACGGAAACTGGGTCTTTATGAACCTCAAGCTCACAGAAACTCCTTAGCACACTCAGGAATGGGAAACTAAGGCACGATTTGCCATGACACTGTGGAAGACGCAAACCAGGGATGGACAACTAATTCTGTTCACCTTACATGTAATTTCTAAAATATGTGACTATAATGACATAATAATAATGCTATGTCTTTATACTATGTGTGAAAGATATCAGAGGTTTTTTTTTAAGCACTAAAAGGGTGTGATGTCAAAATGATCATTTCATGAATCATGGTGTGTGGAATATAACTTAAAGCATGAGCCTCAGTTTTTTTGGGGATTGATTGGTTGATTGATTGATTTTAACAGACTGCCATTGCCCAAAAGATTAGCTCCACTTGTCCTTCATCCCCTCTATGGGAGTGGAGAAGGAGGGTGGGTAGATAATCTGTGGAAGATTCAGATGGGTTAGAAAACCCACAGCAAGAAGTCTTTTGCTGTGAAGTGTCCCAGTTACAGCTGGAAAATTAGGAATAACATGTACTTCCAAATATTTGGACACTGGCCAGTTTGAGAAAATCTTTAATATAGAGATTTAGCAAATTCTTAGTTTGTTGTTGAACTGATCCATCATGTGCATAGCTTGAAATTATCAAGACTTGTGAGTTGGACATAAGATTGTATTTGCCTCGATTAGACTTGTCAGCCTTGCTGGACATCTCCTGAAATAGCCCTTTTGTACCTGGGATTGTTTATGTCTATTGTATTTGAAACATTGTTAATAATATAGTCAGTCCTGGTACCTCTGCAAAGTCAGTTTTAGTGGTTACCTGGTTACTTTTGTTCCGAGCACAATTCAGATGTCTGGTGGAATTCTTTTCATCTATTGTGCATTTTTTATGGTTTCTGTAAACTTGCCCTCAAACTTCATTCACTCACTTTATTTATCCAGCATATAAGTATTGAACAACTATTATGGCCTAAGATACTGTTCTGTGTTCCAAGTATTATTTCATTGCTTTTAAGAGTACAAATCTAGGGGCGCCTGGGTGGCTTAGTCGTTGGGCATCTGCCTTCGGCTCAGGTCGTGATCGCAGGGTCCTGGGATCGAGCCCCGCATCGGGCTCCCTGCTCGGCGGGAAGCCTGCTTCTCCCTCTCCCACTCCCCCTGCTTGTGTTCCCTCTCTCGCTGTGTCTCTCTCTGTCAAATAAATAAAATCTTTAGAAAAAAAAAAGTATACATCTGGACATTGTTTTAGAATTACTAGCTGTATTTTGTACAGAGGAAGAGGTGAGAGAGAACAAGTAAATTCAGTAATTTTGTCAGTGTTCAAGGATCAAAAATGATGAATATCAAATAGAAATACAAGTCTGGGCTTTCTGTTTCCCGACCACATGATCCCCCACAGTTTCACATCTAATGTGCATTATAAAGTGTGTGTAGGAGAATTGCTGTTTTTCTAAAACCATCTTTAGGAGATTTTTCAAAGGATTTTGAATTTGGGGGGGATATTTCATTTTGGCTGGAAATTTGGTGTCCCCATTGAAACTTGTTCTCACTCATCATTTAGAATGTCAAAGAATGTAAAAGTGAAAAAGCCAATTTTGTCTTAATTCTTCATATCCATTATATTTTATTTTCAATTTTTACCTAATAAGACTGACTTCACTTGCTTTTTATGAACTGAGCCCAATAATCGTATCCTTTTCAACTAGGTGTGTTAACTAAATTATGTATCCTTGAACAAAGCTTTATGGCTCTTAGTCTACTTCTTGACAGTTTTTAAATTTTAAGAGTCATTTTTTACTTAATCTTTCTGTAAGAGAATTTCATGGTAGTAATCTAATAATAGTTTGTGTTTACTGTGTCTCTGAACTTTTGTTCCTTGTTGCTTTTAGAAATGTAGCACAGTCTAGTAAGTAGTGATGAGCACTAGCACACACCAGAAACTTAGGAACATTTCTAAAATGCATCTACTATTGGGCTTCAGTTTGATAGGAGTGATTTAAATGCCTAGGGCACAAATGCCTTGTATCCTGGTATCTTTTAAAAAAACAACAAAAACTTACTTGTGTTTATTATTACAAGATTTATCTGCCATCATCATAATTTGCATCATATATCCAGTAAAGAGAAGAAAATTTAATCACCTAGGGGAAAAGAAAGTAAAGACCACCTAGGGAAATCATTATTAAAATTTTGCTATTTGGGGGTTTAGCCTTCCAGATATATGTGTGTGTGTTTTTAAAAATCCTTCTTAAAAATGTAATGCTGTACCACAAACACCTTTTCCTGTCATCGTACATTTTCCCACAGCATTGTGTTTAATGGCTGCATTATATTTTGTAATATAGATAGACCTTTGTGAAATTAGTTCTTCATTGGAGGCTGAGTTTGTTTGCAGGTTTTTGCTGTTGTAACTAACATGGCAATTAATATCAACAGAGCACAATCCCAATTTTGTGTTTATAGGTCATCTTTATAAAAAAGCAGTGTTTACTTGTGATTGAAGGGGTTTTTTTAAGACAAAACTGAGTGGTATGGAATTGGTCAATTCTTGCCTTTTATACTTTCTTATTGTTTGCACACTTTGTAAAAATTATTTTTCAAACTACTAACCTCAAGTATTTTAAAGAAGTTTTAAGACATTTATTAGCTATATGGTTTAGATGTGTTGCATGAGTAATCTAGTTTTTAAGTTTATGGTTATCTTATATTTAAGGAACTACCAATGATCTCATATTATTTTCACTAATAGAACAAAGTATAATAGGGTCCGTTTCAGGACAGCAGGTAAACTAGGGTATATTCCATTGGCATTTTCCATCAGTAATATGGGAGCATGTTTATGCCACTGTTTCCCTGGTGAGAAGTGCAGAATTTCTTGGGTCTTAGGGAAGAAGAGGGACCACAAAATTCACAATAACTGTGTTTATATTTTTAAAATAATCTTTTACTTCTTGTTTGTTTTCAAAATTTATGAGGCTTTAACTGTATGCGTTTGTTTTTCCCTGCCCCATGCCTCTCTATCCCTCATAGAATATCTTAAATGCCATTGGAATACTTTACCCTGTCCCTTCCAATTTGTGGGTTTGTGGGCTAGTCCAGCAGCAGGCCTTGGAGAAGTTACTTGCTACCTTATTATAACATACTTAAACTCAATAGCAATTCAGGCCTTACTGGGTATTTACCTAATTTATTGTGGCAATGCGGTATTTAGTGAAGTCTGTCAGTATAGTTAAAAGAAATTAGAGACACTATCATTGCTAAATCACTTAACAATTCAAAGAAGAATTGTAAACATATGAATCCATTTAATTATAATAGTGCCAATTATAAGAGAAATTGTAACGCTGAGAACAGTGGCTTTTATGTAATCATAATAATGGCATGTATTTATCTTGGTTTGGCAAGTTAGGCCTTTCTTTAATACTTGGCTTTGCCTAAATAGAATGTGGTTTGCTGAAACCCACAATAACCCCCACACCCTCCAATTTGTTATTGCAGAAAATACTGAACAATAATCATGCAGTATGAATGATTAATGTATGCATGGGTTAGAAAGTATCTTTGAGGTTTAAAAAGTGTTTTTATTTACATTCTTCTGCTGGCTGAAGGTATAAAACAAATAAATACAAATCCACATGTGCTAAATATTCCCGTTCCTTTTCATACAAGTATTTGCAATGTGAGTACAATCATAGTTTTTTCCTTATTTTCTGTGCTTTCTGTTTTTGTTTACCCAGTGCATATCCTTTAATAGTATTGTAACTAGTATTTGGTACGTAATCCGTTTTTAAATTCACCAAGTACATGGAATATAGCTTCCCCAAAATATAAAAATAATCAATTTAATAATATTTGAAGATTGGCCAATTTAATTTATATTGTTGTGTTCTAAAAAATACCTATTGGAATCACACTTATTTGAAGAGCATATGTAAAAAGATTACTCACGTTCTCTGTTTAATAAGAGTACAATTATTATTGAAGACAAAGTGCTATCTAGTGGTATAAACAAAATTACTCTGGAATTGGAACATTTCTATGTTTTAATCTTGGGGCTTTTGTTTCTTTCTCTTTCCTGCTTTCTGAAGATAATTTGCCACAGTTTCACACTGCGCATTTCTAGAAGTGGAAGGAAATCCTACTTTCCTAGGCAAAGAAGAGAGGAATTTAAGTTGAAGAGGGCTCTGATAAAAACTTACTTTTAAAAATTCGGATAGGTCTTTAAGAATAGCCCTTCTGTGGACACTTAGAATTCATTGTGAAAGCTATATATGATAGAGGACATCAGAAATCCAGACTTGATTTTTTTTGTGAGACACAGCCTAAAAAGTAAAGAGAAACAGGAGATTTTAAAAATTAGCGTCCAGAAAGGGTTAATATTTTTATTACTTGAAATTTGATATAAAATTGTGGGCGACCCATGACATGGTTTGGAGTTACTTGATTATTCTTTTCTCGATAAATAAGTGGCATACAGTTAATTTCAGCACTGTGATTGAGCAATGCATTCTGGGAAGTCGAAGCCACTGTAAGATGAGGAAATGTTTTAGGGCCTAATCATGAGAAGAAAGAAGCCTTTCATAGCCCGTATGATGCTGTTGTCAGAGCTAAAGGCAGATAATGATTCAGTAATAATGGCACATTGTGAATATTTAAGCTGAAAAGATTTGGGCAAAATGAACAGACATTGTTGGTTTGTTAAAACTGAACAGTTGGTCTTTGGGCTTCAGAAGCACTCTGAACTCAGTACAACATTTTTATTCAAAATTTTTCCTAAAACAAGATACTTTTTTTGAAAGTTATATCAAACACCATCACTGTAAGAAGTTTTAAAAATGATCTACTTAATTTTCACTCTAGAAATTGATAGTATGGGCTCTTTTCTCGTTACAGAGAAGTTTAAAAGTTTCACGTTTCTTCTTTACATATCTTTTCAATTTTGTTGGCAGAAGCAACACCTTCAAAGAACACTCCCGTACAGAGCAATGATGTAAAATATTAAAAATAAAACCAAGAGTGTCAGATTGCAAAGAAAGTGAAGTAATTTGCATTTTGTTCCTAAGGTTTCCAATACACTCTCAAGAGTCTTGCAGCTGGGTTTCTATGTACCTTGGCTTTTCTCCTCATTAGTATATTTTCAACCTGTTTGTTTTTGTTCTTGAAACATCTGTGAATTGCAGATTTATACAGCTCTAGTTTCCCATTTTGGTGTGAATGTTACCAGAAGCTTAAGATTTGAGTCCTCATAGCCTTCCTTTAACTTGAATAGTTGAGAACTGATCCCCAGTCCAAGAGCAGTATATTTTAAAACTTAACTAACTTTCAGGGTAGGTTTTTAGAGTCGGTAGCACATCTGGTAAAAAGCTAGATCCTGTTTTGCCAAAGTATGGGTAATACAGTGTTATTATGTTGAAATAATGCTTTTTGAGACTTTAAAATCTGAGTCAATTAGAAAAGAAAACTTTTAGAATAAGTTTTGGGACAGAATTCAACCTTTATGTATGTAAGATATGTCGATCTCCAGTGAGCCCTCATTTATTGTATACGAGCTACAATGACATAATTCGCAGTCTGGCATTTCTTTTATAAATATACTTCTCATGTGCAGTTTTACACAAAGACTGAAATGAAACAGATTTCTGAGGCTATACAAATGTTTTTTCTTGAGTAAGAAAGATAACTTATTAAAAATGGCTTTATAATTTAAACCAAAATAACTTTATTTTGGGGGGGAGTGTTTCTTTTTGAGATTTTTTTGAAGGAAAAAAATGTTGCCGTATGTTTATACTAACATTCATTTTTACCCATATGCTTTAAATCTGTGTATCTGTTTAACCAAATATTGTTTATTTTTAGAACTGTTTGATTTTTCTTTTTAACTGGGATTTTTAACTGCAGTTTTTTTTTTTTAATTAAGTAAAATTACACTATTGAAAGGACATTTTCATCAGGCATTTGAACCAAGAAATAAATCTTCTGTTACCATTAGGTGAGACTTTGGGCAGGAAATAGGCAGAGTCCAGAAGCAAAAATAAAACAGAAACAAATGTTTACCAAGAAAGTGTGATGTGATCCAGGCAGATTCTTGTATCACTTTTTAAAAAGTAGCTTTTATGCAAGGAACCCAGTGCAGCCATAAGCAGAAGAGTCTCTCCCCTACTTCTGTAAGGAAACACAATTTGAATTTTGACCTGTTGCAAGCTTATACTTTTTTAAGTTTGTGGGAATTGAGAATATAAAATGAGATTGTTTGCTTGGAAGCTCCATAAAACTTAACTTATTTTTAGAATGTATGATCAACATTTCAAATTGTATTTTTAAAAAGTCTCTATAATCACTTTTTGACTGTTTTTTTAAGATGACACATGACGTCAGAATTGTTGTAATTTTTTTTTAATCTGATTGTGTGTCTGAGAGTGTGGATTTCTTATTTGATGGTGAGCAGTAGTTTTATTTAGAATGATGGTTGTTATCCCCCACCCTTCCTCCGTATTTCTGTTTATTCAAATTTACATTTTTTATCAGACAACTCTATGGTCAAAATCAAGGGAATCAGGGATACTAAACTCTATTAACATGTACTCTGGGGTTTTCTGAGGATATCAACTAAACCTTTATCAGAGGAACCTTCCAGGAATATTAACCTTAAATTTTGTTATAAATAATTTAAAGTCCATATTCAGAAACCAGCCTGTTTGAAAACTGGCCTCTCGACTTACAAATTACCAGATGGTTCTTGCCTAATATGAGGAGAAAGGCTTGAGTTGGAGTGTTAGTGGGGAGGTGGAGGGATTTTTACTGCTGCTAGAATGGCATTTTATTTATTGAGGTATAAAACAGTTAAGATTAGTTAGATGATGTACTTAAAATAGGGGAACTATTAAAGAACTTCAGTTAGTTTAAAAATGTTTAAATTAGTTTATTATCTTGAATTCAGCTTTTCAATTTAATTTTAAACAATTTCACTTAATAAATGTAAGTAAAACAGGTTTTTAGTAAAAGAAAATATACTTATTCCAATTAAAAGCCTCAAATTTATACCAACCAAAATCCATTTTTCAATATCTGCATCTTATGACATGCTCTATGGAAAAAGGGATTGTGTGTGTGTGTGTGTGTGTGTGTGTGTGTGTGAAATACTTTTAAAATATAAATGCATATTGTTGTCCCTCTTGAAAAGTTATAGTGCACATTAATATATTAAAAGGTCTGAGAACTTAGTTTAACCTAGCAGTTCCCAAATTTATCTATCAGCGTAACCCTTGTTACTCCCCCAAAACACACTTTGCGAAATTATGCCTGTCACCTTCTCTCTTCATTTAAGTGAAGAAACCCAGGATTTCAGTCCCTTTTGGTGTAAAAATTATCTTCCTGCTGACCCTTCTTTTCGGCAGGAGCCCTTAAAAATGACTATATTCCAGCCTCCATTTGGGTACCAAGTGCCCCCTGGAGGGGGACTTCCATCTCAGAAGCAATGCTGCTGGAATCAGGGGCCCCACCTTTGCTACTCACCCAGTCCATTGCAATTTACTTTAAGTACTTCAAACTGTGTCCTTGGAAGACAGATTTGCCTGGAGCTGTTCCAAGTTGGCAATGAGATGTTCTAATAAAGCTCTAAGTGGTACTACTTGCTGATCAAGAGGAGAGGGTAAGGGTGGTGACAGTATGATGCCACGGAGGTCATTTCATATGACTCTAAAATCCATTTTTAAAGGTCTCCTTTCCTTTCACCTCATAATTTTGAGTATTGCAAAGATTTGTTAATGAAGCCTCCTTATTGTTATGCCTACCAAGAAAGAGACTTTTTAAAAAACACTATTTTCAGGACTCATGACATAGGAATCCATTAAACACTTGTGTTTTAATTTGCCCCATTCCTCAAAAAATGTTTTTATCACCTTTATTTATTTTTTATTTTTATTTTTTGGGAAAAAAAAAGTCCACGAGAAGGAAATTGACTTGAAGATTTTAACCTAAAACTCAGTAAATATTCTATGTAAAACCATGATATGAGTTTTTAGTTACTTAGTACCTTTTTACGTGGGAAAGACAAGGAGCAACTATAGCTGGAAATTTTGTTTTGTTTTGTTTTGTTTAACACCAAAAAGAAGTTTGCTGTCCTCATCTAGACTGTCCTCATCTTCAGTATTTGCTGCATAAGTACCAATGATTTTTTTTATATCATAATATATATGTTTTCATCTATCTAAAAGATTTTGAATTTGTTTATGTCCAAGGCCCTCACCAGTATGAGAGATGAGTTTATGTCAGTGTTTGAGCTGTTACCAAGCTAAACAATCTTTAAAACACACACACACACACACACATACACACACACACACACACACACACACACGGAACCAACCACATATACAACACAACTCTATATTAATCTTCTTACCAAGTATACTATACTAATTCCAGAGGATTTAACACAGTTTATTAGATAAATGACTTGCAATTTTAGGAGACCATAAGCATACATTTAAACATTATTATAAGTGAAACAAGACCTTGATAATAATTCATATAATCTAATTAGCAAACGTATCAGTTGTTAATACTTTTAAGATATCCAGTAAACTAAAATGAAATGTTGGGCCCCAGCAAACATGTGTGACAGAAGAGAATCCAACTCCAGCAGGAAAAAAGTATTTGTGGCATATTTAATGTGGTGCTCTAGTAGTATTACAGGAAGATTAGTGACCAGCTGGGGTTATTAAACCTCAAGTTTGCCTCATGCTATTGACATTAGGCAGCCACTTGGTAAAGCCTGGAGAATAACATGTGCCTCAACAGTTAGCACTTAGAGACTGTTTTAACAAGTCTCCAGATATGTATTTACATGATAGACCATACTAACACCTTTTAGTGTTATCTGTCAATCAAGATTTAATAATGTTCCTTGATAAAATGTATCTGGTGTTCATTTCCATTGAGTTACCCTACTTATTTTGTATTTTTATGTATTCTTTAAGAATCCATGGTCACCTGACCTCTTGGCAGCCTCCCGTACTCCGCACGTGAACCCTTCTTCCCAGGGATGGCAGGGGTCATTTTCACCCTTGTGAAACCGAAAGTTCCAAATAATGGAGTCCAAAGACAGTTAAGAAGCGATCTGCAAAGTCTTCCCCCCCAAAAAAAGAAAGGCTTAACTTGTGCATTTGGCAACCACCCCCTCCCATCTTTTTATTTTTATTTTTGGTAAAAGGATTTTACATCAGACAGATATTATTAAAAGATTTTATTTAACACTCACATTCATTTTGTTCTAAAATGAATGCTTGCTCAAGAGTCTAAGAAGGCTTCATGGGAAGAGCAAAGCAATCTAAGCCATATGTATTGGGCAGGTTGCCAGTTGTTTGCCAATATGCCCAAGCCACCTGGCTGTGCATTCAGCCAAGTATGCCATTCCGACCAGCCAGCTTTAACCTCCCGGCTGCTTTTCAGTGCTTAGGAAACTCCAAAGGCCTGGGAGCTGCACTTCATTTCTCCCATGCCAATAGTTTTCGCTCAGACAAACGGCACAGCTACACTGACCAGTAACTCACAAATGCCCATTTTGAATGAGCTCTCCTTTTGTTTAAAGCACCATTCACTGGTGTTGAACTGATGCCATAAGATGAGTCTGGAGATAGCAGACTGAAACCTTTACCCATATGCCATAGACAGACACTTTGAGTGACAAGCAGTATTTATTCTCAAGCCTGCAGTGACAGGGTTTTGTGATTCTGGTTTGCTGAGATTTAGGTTGACTTTATTTGCCCCTGGTTTCAATTTTTATTTGGGGTTGCTTCTGACTT
Organism: Callorhinus ursinus; assembly: GCF_003265705.2. NCBI lineage: Eukaryota > Metazoa > Chordata > Mammalia > Carnivora > Otariidae > Callorhinus > Callorhinus ursinus. The sequence goes on along the minus strand of NW_027397071.1, from coordinate 51,969,499 downwards.
TTAAGTGTTTGGAAACATTGGTTCACTTGGTTTTCCCTTTTTTTGTTTAGTTTAGGAATGGCTTGTGCCGTCTCATAATTTATTGATCAAGTCTGATTTCATAATCTTTGGCAATCTAGGTCAGGAATTGTGCAGCCTTAAAATTGTCGATGGAATCTTGAAGACTGATTGGTTCTTTTCAAAAGGCATGACAAGAGAACGTTTTATTCCTAAAAGGTGGTATTCTTCATTCCAGCAGATCATAAGAAGCATACATGTCCCTTTTCGCCTTGGCTTGCAAGAAACTCCGCAATAAATTTAATTCTTAACCTCAGTAAATACATCAGCCTAGGTTTTTGCCTTCATGACTTCTCTTTCTTTAACCCCTGTTGTTTTTTGTTCCTGTGTTTTTCTTTTATGGCCTGAAATTTGCATGTGTTTGTCTATGTGTGTGTGCATTTAATATATGTTTGTGAACCATCTCAGATCATTTTTGGAAGGTAGGTGTGATAACTGAGAAGTAAATATCAATTTAGTGTAGAAACTTTAGTCTGTTCCTAATTAAAATCTTTAAATGGACTTTTCTGGTGTAGTAAGCAGCCATCCCAGATTAATTATCACATGTTTTAAATAAAGGGGGTTGTGATGATTTAGGCCTAGAACTTTCATTATTATAAATTTCCATGCTAGCCTTTGGACTGGCCAGTTTATGATTTCCCATCAGTATTGTGGTCTGTACATTCTCAGCTGATGTTGTTTCCCTCTTCCTGGCTCAATGACCACTATCTCTCAGATCTTGAAGATCTGTTTTGGCTTGGCTCCAATTTAATCAGTCTGAATGGATCCTATTGAGTAACTTGACTCATTCACCCTGCTGAAGAGAGTCTGAATACACTATTTCTGAGGGTTAAAAAAAAAAAAAAAAACTATTCTAATGTTCTTTTTGATTAGAATTGTCAGTCATTTCAGGAGACACATGTGATCTGTGTGTGTGTGTTTGTGTGTTTTGGGAGTCCATTTTTCATTCCATTAATAAGACCCTTTCGGATGGTACATTTTGGCCAAAGTCCTGTGACACACTCAACAAAGCCCTGAGCAAGGTGGAGTTACACCAGCTCGCAAGATGGATAGACAGAGCTGGGGAAAGTGTCCCAGCGGGTTTTTGCAGTCTGTCAGAAGAACTGCAGCTGTAACCACCCATCTGTGCATCCTTGGCTTAGACTGGGCTTCAGTATTGAACACTTAGCCTGTGGAAAGATGTTCAAAAGGAATGGATGGTATGGTTCAGATAATAATGACCAAAATGTGACAGGGGTAATGTTTAAAGAGGAAAACTATTATATTCCATAAACTGTACAGTTTAGCCCTTTGGCACCTCTAAAATTCTAAAATTTCTGCAATAGTCATTCCTTTGCTTATTTTCCTGGATCCTACTAAAAAGAAATAATAGGTTTTTGGTTTATTTTTTCACATGTACTTGAAGATTTTCAGCATAATGTTAAATCCAAAAAAATCCCAATGACCATATTCATAGAGTCTTCCCTGATTCGTGTTTTTAGCTTATGAGTTAAGCTTTCTATATTAGGTAGTTGTTTTACAGATCTTTGCTCCTGAGCATTTATTATCTCTTCATTCATTTTGAAATACCAGTTTTTCTTTTCAAAGCACTTGTGTACAACACAGTGAGCTCAATGATTCTGGACAAAGAAAAGGTCGTTGATTCTTTGTATATTTTAAGGTTCTTTATAAAAACCTTAAAAGAACCTTGTAAGAACCCATTAGTAACCAAGAATGCAAGTATCCCTCCCCAATAATATAAAATTTCTCCCCCTCTTTTTGATACAGGCAAATCATGTATATCATTTATGTTGTATTTATGTCTGATGTAGATAGATGAATAGGTTTCATCTGAATTGTCTAAAATAAGTTATTAATGAGGCCAGAGTCAAATAAAAAGCAAACCTGGCAAGATTCTTTCCCTTATTGGATAAAAAATTTGATAATTCCAATATACAATCAGTCTGAATTCAAGAGCATATTACTTGGAAGGTATTCTTGGAAAAATAATTACAGTTGATCCTTGAACAACACAGGTTTGAACTGTGCCGGTCCACTCAAATGTGGATTTTTTTCTGATAAATCAAGTACTATAAATGTATTTTTCTCTTCCTTATGATTTTCCTAGTAATATTTCCTTTCTTGTAGCTTACTTTATTATAGGAATAAAGTATATAAAACATAAAACATACAAAGTATAACGTATCGACTGGGTTATCAGTAAGGCTTTGAACAGGAGGCTATTAGTTAAGTTTTGGGGGAGTCAAAGTTATACATGGATTTTTGACTGCGCTTGGGGGTTGGCACCTCTAACCCCCATGTTGTTCGGGGCTCTTTCCCCAGTACAACTTCCCAAACCAATTACTCAACCATATATTCTTAAGGAAAAGAAATATCTTTTATATGTAAGCTTAAAAATTTGTTATGTATTTACAGTACAGTGAAATTTATAGCCCATTTCTTAAATATTTTCCCACACTCAGCGGCCCCCAAAACACTGTTGCTGTCCTAGGCAAGATCTATGGGCAGCATTTTTTTAAAAAAATTCCCTTTATTTGATTTCACTGAAGTAGATGAGCTTATCCAGCAAAAGTGGAATGTTAAACCGACTTCATCTCAATGAGGAAACATTTATGGATTTATTTATTGAGTGCCTACTATGCTAGGTGCAATACCCATCCTTGTCCTGTAGAATGTACGATTGACTCAGGAGCCACGTGTCTTTCCTTCCTCCCCAACATTGATTTATTAGCGCTTCAATCTAATTTCCTTGAAAAATTCTTCAATGTTGAATTTTCTATTAAAATCTAGGATACAGGTGCAAAAACTTTATTAAAAATAATTTTGGACAGGGGCCACCTGGGTGGCACAGTCTGGTAAGCATCCAACTCTTGGTTTTGGCTCAGGTCATGATCTCAGGGTCCTGGGATCGAGCCCCATGTGGGGCTCTGCGCTCAACGTGGAGTCTGCTTGAGATTCTCTCTCTCTCTCTCTCCCCCTCTACCCCCTCCCCCTAACATAAATAAGTAAATCTTTAAAAAATAAATAATAGTTTTGGATAAAAAGGATTTGATAAAATTCAACAGTGATTCCAAACCTTCCAAAACTCTTTGCTAACCAGTAACAAAAAACAGTATCTGTAACATGATAAAATTATCTGTCCTATCAACAGAAGGAATCCTACTGAATTATGAAACATTGGAGGCATCCTCGCTAAAATGAGGAACAAAACAAAGACGACCATTATCAAGATTATTATTTAACGTTCTCCTAGAAGTTTTGGCAAATATAATAATATATGAATCAGAAATAAGAGGACTGGGGTGCCTGGGTGGCTCAGTCATTAAGCGACTGCCTTCGGCTCAGGTCATGATCCCAGGGTCCTGGGATCAAGCCCCGCATCGGGCTCCCTGCTCTGCAGGAAGCCTGCTTCTCTCTTTCCCACTTACCCTGCCGTGTTCTCTCTCTGGCTGTCTCTCTCTGTCAAATAAATAAAATCTTAAAAAAAAAAAAAAGCAAGAAGAGGACTGTTAGAGAAGACAAACTTATTGCTATTTGCAAATGATAGAATGATCTACTTAGACAAAGGGTTCAACTAAAAACATGTGGAATTAATCAGAAAATTTAGTAGAATATCTGGTTAAAACATAAATACCCCAAAGCAATATATTTTCATCGTCTCCACTAAGAAGCTAGGGTTGAAAAAAGATCTCGTTCAGGAAAGGAATAAAAAGTACAAAATATCTAGGAATAACCTTAAAATAATTTGGCAGTGATTTGATGCAAAAGCCAGCTATGACGTTAGTGTTCTGAATTATGAGGATTAAAGGAATGGGAAGGAATGGCATCTGATGGGGTTACCCCTTATGCATCTCTCCCGTATTACAACCTGGAAGTTATCTCTTACTCCTCTTTCATCATGCCACATCTCTCAGCAACCACCAAGTTCTGCCAAGTCATCCTTCTTATTAGCATGCAAGTCGGTTCCCATCTTGCCCTGTGATCCCTTCAGTTTTAGACCCTTACTATGTCTAACCTGCACTGTCTTTGTAGCCTCTCTTTGCTCTTTGTCACCTCTCTTTGCTCCTCTTCTTTCTTTATCATCCATCCCTTCCACCCATTCATGATGCTACTGCCAGAGTGATTTTTCCAAAAAAAAAAAAAAGAATTACCACTTCTTTACCGACATCCCTTCAATGGCTTCCATCACCTGCTTTGTAAATTTCATGATTCTCAGCATTTCATACAAGGTGCTCTATGGTCTAGCTTCTCCTCACCCCTCTGGTGTCATGACTGCCACCCCACCTTTCACACTTGGATACACTAGCCTTCAGCTCACCCATCCACCTGTGTTGAAATGCTTGTGGTTTATGAAGGCTCCGTGCTTATCAGTGCCTCAGGGGGGCAATAGCAGTGTGGTGCCATTGCATATTCTAGTTCCTCTGCTGAGAATTCTCTCCATCCAGATGGCTCCACAGCCTGCAAAATTCCAGGTCCTCTTGCAACACTCAGGGTATGCAGTGTTTCATTTGGAAAACCATTGCAGACACCTTCTTGCAAAGTTAGAGACAGACTTTCTCTGTTCCTTAGTATCTTTATATGCTTCTGTCATTGCACTTACCACACTATACAGTAGCCATGAGTAGCTAGTAACCCCCGTTAGAGTGGGAAGCTCATTGCATCTCTAACAGCTGGCACAATGACTGGAACATAATGGGCACTCCCATATTATTTGTTGAAATGAATATAAAAAAATCTCTTCCACAGACCTGTACATCTGAAACAAATAATACATTATATGTTTAAAAAAAAAGATAGTAGGAAGGGAAAAATGAAGGGGGGGACATCGGAGGGGGAGACGAACCATGAGAGACTATGAACTCTGAGAAACAAACTGAGGGTTCTAGAGGGGAGGGGGGTGGAGGGATGGGTTAGCCTGGTGATGGGTATTAAAGAGGGCACATACTGCATGGAGCACTGGGTGTTATACACTAACAATGAATCATGGAATACTACATCAAAAACTAATGATGTATGGTAATTAACATAACATAATAAAAAAAATTTAAATATCCCTTAACTTTGAAATCCATGAAGTTCTATGTCTCTGACATAATTTTATAGTTATATAATTGTTTTCTGGGACAATTGCTTTAAAATTTCCTAGCTTTTTAACATCTTGGAACTAAACAATGGACATAAAATATAAGTACACACATTTTATGTCACAGCTAAAGTTTGACAGATATTTAAGTGGGTTTTTTTCAGGAATAAATAATAAAGTTTTATGAGTTAGGCTACAATTTGTGTTTATATTGTCCATGCTAGTCATTTCTTTCTTAGATGCGTAGATTAAGGTCATTAACTCATTTGCTGATATTTGTAATCACATAACAATGTTTTATTTAAGCTAATAAATGACACAAAATCATAGATATGTAAAATTGGATCCATTTAAAATACTTATTCAGATTCTTTTATGCACTTTGGACTGAATTTGGTGCTATTACATTTCAGAATGGTATAAAACAGCTCCATCATTAAGAAGGTTGTATAGAAGATAAGACTTGTTTACATACCAGCTAAACAAAGACAAAAACCAAAAGGGTATTGCATCTTGAGAAGCCAAGAATCGTCATCCCCATTTTATAGATAAGGAAACTGAGGTTCAAGGAAGTTTGGTGATTTTACTAGCATTATACCCAGCTGCTAATGATGGGCTTGAGGCTGGGACCTAGGTTTTCAGTCTCCTGATGAAGGGCTCTAAACAGTTTAATATGCTAAAAATTAATGTAATGAATTGGGAACATGTAAAGCAAGTCCACAAAGATCAAGAAACAGAATAGCGATTCATGATTTTTCTAATTGTTTTCCCCTATTTTATTTATGCATTTACAGAAGTAAATATTGAGTAGGTTATATCTGAATAATACAGCATGGCATTTGGGCGGCTCTTTATTTTGTAGGCATTCCAGCAACACTAATTAATCTCAGTTCAAAAATACTCCTCTGAATGATTGGGCTAGACCTACCATTTTAACTAAGAGCAAAATTAAGCCATATATATTATATATGTACATATTTATGTAAAGCATATTAGAGCACTATTACATCAACATTTTATTACCGTGAGTTTGGATGACATGCTGTAAGTGGTAAAGCCACAAGTGAGTTATGCAGGTCATCTCAACTAAATGCCAATAAAATGTTTTTACTGTACCACATCATCCGGTATTCTGCCTATGCTACAAATTTAAAGGGAACTAATCTTAGAAATTTCCAGAGTTGTAAAAGTTTTTATTGGCACTATATTTCAAACTTGCTGGCCTGTAAATATTAGTTCCATTAATTGTGGCAAAAATTAATGGACAGATTTTTTAAAAACACTCACGATAGGGGTCTTTTTTTTTTTTTTAACATGTTTCTTACAGATTTAGTCCAGTTCTTCCGGTTTTAAATATAAATGCTTTCTTCTCTCTTCCCTTTTTATGTAAATCCTTTCCTCTTTTCTAAAAGCACCTGAAGCCCAATCTCCAAAGAGCTCTCCGGAGCCAATATCACCCCTAAGTTTGATTGTTTGATCTCATTTTTCTAAATGCTTGCTTTCACTTACTGTTCATGAATTCATTTGGCAAAAATTTTTAATTGCTTTCTAACCACTTTTAGTTGTAGTTTACTGTTAAATTATTAATTTACAATTTATCATTATTACACTGTTGAATGCATACTATCTTCCCAAATAGATTCTCAGCTCTTATAAAGTGTATTCTATGCTTTTATGCTGTCCCTGGGCTCGAAGGCAGTATTTTGTTTATTTGTTTGTTTTTACTGTCCTTTTTTGTTTCCTCCCTTCCAGTTGAATGCCTACCATTTTCATGTCTAAGCTATATGTTGGATATTGGAGATGATAGGCTGCCTAGGAAAGAGCATATAGACAAGATTCTCAAACTGTTGTGTGCATAACAATCCCTTGGAGAGAATTATTAAGCAGGCATATTTCCAAGACTCACACCCAGAGGTTTTGGCCAGGGACACAAAGATCTATACTTCTCAACAACAGGTGCTTCAGATGCAAGCAGCTCACAGACTTGGAGAAACCCCAGTTTATAGGCAATGGGAGAAAGTTCCCTAAACAGATCCTCATAATGCTATACTCTTTGAAAAAGTCTTTTGATAGCAACGTGCTCCAGCTCTTGAAGGAGCCCAGTGGAGGGACATCTGTGGGAACTGGAGAAGTCAGAGGAGTAATGTCATAGTTGGTGCTTAATACTTGCTCTATAAATAAATGAATGAACATTGGACTTTAGAATTAGACTGAAGTGGTTGAAATCATGGGGCTTGACTTCTCAGAGCCAAGGAGAGTGACATAGGTTGGTATATCTCCAACGCCATTTCCATTAAATCGGTTTCAGTAGTTCTTGGCATAATTGATTATTTTCTTCTGAGAATCCATAGGTAGATGCACAGGGAGCTGTGAAGTAGTCTTTGAACTCTTAACTTTTTCTCGTTTTAAGCAATGTGGACAGAAGGGAAAGAAGAGTCTGCCCTTGTTCCTAGTGCTTTGAAGGGCCAGTTTCACAGGGACCTAATATAAACAGGGTTTCTCAGATTCAAACCCTAGTTCTGCAGTTTTGAATGCTTGATGCTGATCCATCCTTGCATTAATTCTGTGGGTACATGTGTTCCCCCTCTGTTCTCCGTTCTCTTCTATGAGCTAGAATGTCTGTTCTCTTCTGTCTCTACACACCTATCATGGTGCTTGGCCCTTTGTTATCCCTTCAAAATACTGGCAGATAAACAAAACGCATCCCTCAGAGAGGCCGCTGGTAACTAGCTGCTGCCCCAGCAATAGAGGCAGTATCTAACCACTTTAGGTAAAAAAAAAAAAAAAAAAAAAAAAAACCTAAAAAACAAAGTTTGTGCTTTTCATATTACCCAGAGAGCTGTCACTGTTCCCGCCTCTCTGGCTGTGTTGCTTTAATAGTCCAAGAGCTGATGAATTTCCAGTTACTCAAGGATACTATGTATTTTGACTGCTGGTACTTCCAGAATGAGATTTTCACTAAAAGACAAGAAGAAACACATTTGTGTTACAATATTTGTACGTTTTTTGTTTTTAAAGACGACCACAACGGGGTTGTTTCCTGGATATAGAGCCATAACAGTGACAGCCAGACTGGGTTTCTGCAAACCTGTGAAGGCTATGACATCTGTCTCTGGTTCCCCTGGCTTCGTATTTGAGTCCCTTCCTCCCCCTGGTGGGTCCTCTCTTAAATAGAGTCAAGCCTTTATACCGTTTATAAGACTCCACTCACAAGAAAGAAGCTGTTCCCACTAACGGAAGTTACAACTCGTGCAAAGGATATGGTAGACAGGAGGGCCAGTGTCTGTTGAGCAAATGAAGGAATAGAACAACTCCATGACAAGCAATTTAAAAAGGGTGAAAAAAAGCCGATTTATCAGCTTGTAATTTCATGTGTAAGAATGGAAGGGGACTGGGTTCCCCCACTCAACTGAAGATTGCTTTGCAGTTATGTAGACTCATTGTTTTTTGGGGGTTAGTGTCTGATGATGCAGATTATAGATCAGTGGGGAAGGACGTTCCCTTATTCATATGGTTGCTGAAATTCCCTTCCCTCCCTTTAGCTCCTGCCTTGGGACAGAACACTGGGGCTGCTCTTATGTTCTAATGCTGATTCAGAAAACATTAAAAACATCCTGAAATGGCCAGTTCATCTGCATCCAATGCAGGGTATACTTAGCATTTCAGAAAAGATCCACCTTTAAGAAGAAGGTGGGAAAGGGGGGAAGAGAAGTAATTTTCTTTAGGTCAGTGTCAGCATGAGAACAGCTATTCTGCTTAGAACTGACAGACACAGTCGTCATTCAAGAGCGTTCTTCGGTTAAATAGGTGTGAAGTGGAGGGTGTACCTTTGAGTGTACTGCCAGGAAGGGTCCCCAAACATATGGCACAAGATATCCTGGAACAAGGAGCTTAAAAGCTGCTGCTTTTAAGGCAGGTGTTGCATATGATGTTTATATTTTTTCTTTGATGTGAGTTGTACTTTGTACTTTATCACATCCCAACCATGAGTCGTGATCCTCACCTACAAGAATGTTATCTAGACAAAGACATAGAAAAGCCTGAAGTTGTAGGGCTCACAAACACCTTCACGCCGTCCCTTGGTCTACTAGTCAAACTTGGATACCTTTTAACTGTTCCTAGAAAGGAGTTTTCCTAGAAAGGACCTATTTCTTGTTTTTCATCATTCAATTTCTTTATTTTTGTAACTCCTTTCTTTTCCCTGTTGTTGATTAGTTGACAGTGACTCCGTGGATTCATTTACTGTGTTAATGTGTGAAGGGTACAGCCCAGGACTGTGCTTTTTAGTCTACAGGCAGTTAGTGTCCACCTCTCTCATTAGGTCCAGCTCAGTGAGCAATGTCAATCACTCCTGCTTTTCATCAGGGAGAAAACCTTAAGAAACTTAACCCTAGAAAAAGAAAACAAACAAAACAAAACAAAACAAAAAAACAACTCTTTGAAGCCATAGCCAGTGACTTTTTCAGGTTTGTATCCCAGTGCCCAAGATGTTTACTAATTGTCACATCAATGAATTAATAGGTATCTAAAAACTTTGTTTTCAACTCCAGTCTAATATAAGATTGCAGAGGGCAAGGAGTTTTCTCTGGTTTACCGCTATACCCATAGCACCTAGAAGGCTGCATGGTGCATGGTGTGGTAGATGCACCTCTCCTCACCGTCCACAGTGTTGAATGAATGAATGAATGAGTTGAAAGCATTCCTTAACCCTCAAAACAGTCGATGTGGTCATTTCTAATCCATATTATTGAGAACCTCAGACTCACATAGCCATGTTTCAAGTAAAAGCTTTTACATAATCCTACAAAATACGTATACTTATTTTTATAATTTCTAAGTCATTTTATTAAACCAAAGCTAATAAGAGAACCTTATCTTTGTTGGGTTATACTAGTGATAGCCTTACTTATTTTGACAATCAACTAATAAATTCTTAAGTATCTATAGTGGGCAAAACATTAGAAATGGAGTTCAGAAAATTCCCAAAAGTCTTATGGGCAGAATAGGTAAAAGCAACCAAATAAATAAGACTCATTGTTTGAGTTTTTTTTTTTTTTTTAAGTAATGATATCAGTAGGAGGTAAGCCAGATTGGTTTTTTGTTAGTTATACAAGTTTATTTTTTTCTTTCCTCTCGTTATTTTCAAATACAGATTCAAAGGGTGGAATGTTCTGTAAGTTCCCCACATTCTTATTTTCATTCTTGTGTGTGCCCCAGGATCTTGGCTTACCATTATCACTTTGCTGTGCCTCAGCTTTCCCAGGTGTAAAACTGGCCTGACAATGCTCATCTCCTAGCCAGGGGGTGTATGAGACTTAATTAGCAAACAGCTGGAAAACCCCTTGAGATAGCTCTGTGAGTCAGAATGGAAGTGCATTGTGATTAATCATTATTATTATTGTTATTATTTTTAAATGGCTCAGAGCCATCTCTAAATTTAATAGTAAAATGAATGCATCTAATAATTCTTTCCATGTACATGATCTGTGGTCATGCATTTCACAAATTAAATGGCAGAATACTTGTAGGATATGATTATAATGATCCAAGTAAATGATCCTCAACCAATTCAAAATTACGTGATTAAGACCCTAAGGAGCTAAAGCAAGCACTTTGCTTTGTTACCTTTCAGCTTCTCGAATAACCCATTTTGTGTTAATTTATGCAAAAGGGAAAAATTAGCCTTTTGAAATTATCAACTTGGAACTTTTCTGTGTAATTAGTTGGGAATTTCAGAGTGGGTGGGTCAAATAAATCTATCTGTCACACCTTGTCTATCATATATGTATAAGTTGTTTCAAATATGATTGGCTTCTCTTCCTATCAATTGTTGAGTCGAATTTAATTTGTGAACTCTTGAAGTCAGAGATCTTCAAATACCACCTGAAAAAGATAATCATAGGTTTTATTTGTCTCCTCCTGTACCCTTCTGTCAAGAAACGCTTTTGGGTCTGAGTTAGGTTATGTTGCAGGTCAATGAAGAATCGGCTTCTACTGCAGATTGTACCCCTTTAGCTTGAATTATCGCAGGCAGACATCCTGGCTAGCTGCAATGCAAAACTCAGAGGGCTCATGCCCAGGAGGACCTAAGGTTGGCAGCCCACTAGTTGGAGAGGAGAAAAGAAAAGGGAAATTCTATCTTTTCTGGTGCGTTTCCCCTCCTGGTTTCCCACTAAAAATCGATAGTGTGGTCGATAGTTGGTTTTGAGTTGTTCGCTATATGATGGAGTTTTTCTGATGTAAACCTTTGGTGCCTGGGCTTCAGACATTATAATGTATCAGGGAAGGTTTGATAGCTGCCACAGCCCCCCTGGGTTACATTTTATTCCCTGTGACAGCTTTGGTAATATGAAAGGGGAAGTACAGATCAATTTTTACACCATTTAGTTGTTGGGGGAAATTTTTTTCTTCCATGAAATTGATTATTCTTTTACAAATTCACCATATTTATCTATTTTTCTTCTAAACAGTGGAAGCTACTAAAATGAGGTCTTTTTGTTAAAGAATATTTTAAAATACAAAGCAATTCAAGCCTTTCTTGAAATTGTTAAGGCCCAGTTGTGTCCTGTTTAGAATTTCTTAGATTCTCTTCGCATGACTTGGAATGACACTTTTAATTTTAAATATGTCCGTTTGGGAAAACCTGGTGTCCTTTTCTTAGCAATACTCTGGAATGGTGTTATCAGGAAGAAAATGTCACAGTGTCAACTATAGTGCTTGTGTGGCTCTAATGCAGATTTGGGGTTCTTTGAAACAATATGGTAGCCTTTATGGATATTGAATAATTATGGATGATGAAGAATCATTATAAATGATGTCTACCGCAAAGTTTCAATTTTCACTGGAGTCCTTTCTGTTAAACATCTTGCTCTCTGGGTTAGCAAATCATTAAATTTTCTCTTCTGAAAATAATACTTTAAGTTGCTTGCCTATTTTCTCTCTCATTCGAATATTTATTCTTCTTCAACACCGTAACTCTTATCAGAATTGTTCTTGAAAAGCTTTAAGGTAACCTCTAGTCTATTCAGTGAGTACAAGATAATAAAGTTGCATTTGTAAAATGTCTTCAAGTTTTGAAAGATCAATTCCTAATTGGAATGAAAATGTTTCTGTAAAATTGTGTTGAAACAGCATTATAGAAGTGCAAATGCTAGGTCTTTAAAATACAAATTCATTTATTTGAAATATTGTCAAATATTTGAACAATAATATTTAAGCAAGAACACTAGAATCAGGCCTCTTACTCTCAGACAGTGTTAGATATCCATCATGCTGTATTAATTGAAAGGATTTGGTATAATCTCATAAAGAAACAGGCAAACTCTGGGCTTTCCTCTCTAGTAAAAATATATCATTCATGTCTTCCATTACTGTGCTATAATTATGGTAAGTGAAGCAGAACGGAATCAATAGAGCAATTTATCAATGCATTCTAAAGTATGCTAGCTCCGTTTACGTCATCTATTGCAGATACTGTCATTCAATAAAGAGACATCTAATAGTATCAAGACTTAAGACTGATCCATTTCAGCATAATGTTTTCCCTTGTAATGCTCTAGTTTTGATCATGGATTAATGAATTGTTTCATTTGTATGGTATTATGTGAAGTAAAATATTTCCTGAATTAAATTTCACTAGAAATTTAGAAATTCAGTCTTCAAGTTCAAAAAGCACTGCAGCATTATAAACATTGGAAATAGTGCATGGATTTAGCCTTTTTAGGTGCTATTATGAACTATATCATAGTTGGAAATAGAATACAAGCTGGATGTCCCTCTTGCCCCAAGATGCATTAAAATTTAAATGACAAATATTTTGCTAGGGATATTATTCAATGACTTCAGACTTTTGTCTTTTATCATTACAATATTCAAAATTATTTAGGCTTTATCTTCATGTTTATGATTTAACTATAATAGTGGATTCATAGAAAGGTTAGTTTTTTTTTCCATAGATTTTTTTTCATAAAACCATAAGCAATATGGCCTTTTTACCATAAACCATTCCCTCATACTAATATGATATTAAATCATCATGATGCTGAAGGGGAGATACTAAATTGTATATTAAAATGCTATGTATTTCAGTATGGAAAAGATATTTAAGATTATTAGATTATCATTTTCCTTTTCCATCCAGTGGTGAAATTATCATCCAATATCATTTTAGTTAATTCAACCTTCTATAAAACTATGTAATCTGGTGATGATGCCAGAGTTGTACCAATGCAAAATTATCATTTGTATTTCAAATTTGTAGCCATCAAAAAATGTTTTCGGGGACAGAACTTATTTTTCATCAAGTTACAACCATTGAAACTGAGGTGAGGTTGAATATAACAGCATTATCAGAAAACATGTGTAACTCCTGATTTTGGAAAAGTGTCATTATGTACAAGTTTTTCCTTTTTGTTTTCTTTTACACAGTTCTTAAGGTTACTTTTTTTTTTTTAAGGTAATTTCCTTACCAAAGGAAGAGTTTTGTACTCCATGATCCCTTAAGATAGTTTCCATGAACTCATAAAACATTAAGCAGGACATAGTCTGAAGTTGTGGCATCATTTTCTAGAATTATACTCCACAGAGCGGGATGACAGCACTTCTCCCTTCTATTTTATATCTTGAATTTGAATGGACTTATGAATGTTTTGATGTCAGTTGTGACTATGTGTTCGGCCACCTCTTTCATTCTTCATACTTTCCACTTTCCTACTCACTGGTGCCCATCCAGTATTGATTTTTAAGAACCTGTCTGCTAAAGGGTTAATGAGTCAGCTTTTAAGCTGCTTTAGCACGAGGTATTTAAGAAAATTTGAATGTCATTTACCTCGGTGAAGATGTTATAAATTATTTTGTTGGCAAGGTTTATTGAGGGTTATTCTCCCTGATATCCCATTGTATTGTTTAACGTGGACTATTTTTAACTAGCATTCTATTTAAACAGTGTCAGCGAATTCTGAGAGCTTGCCAAGCAAATTCTCAAAATGGTTGCCAAGCTGTAAGATGGCTGCCAAGGTCTGAGCACACTGAACAGGTTCAAAATGGTGACCAACTTCTTAGGGTTTGTTGGTCACATTCCCCTACTGCCACCCTTCTCCCCCCGCCCCCAGATACCACCCAAAAAGGAAGGGGGGGAGAAAAACCCGAAGATGCAAGACTTGGCACCAACTCCTTGGCACGAGTGGTTATAGTGTCATCCAGAGATTCAAGTAGTCACCGTGTACTACTTGTTTCACATGCTTGGCAGAAGACTATTCAGGGGAATACGTGAGGTGAAAACACTACCGTCAAATAGCATGGCCATTTTCTCTACCTGATCTAATATGCACCAAATACTTAACTTAGAAAGGGGTCTGGGGGAAGCCTAGACAAGGCAGTACTTTCCAAGAGCTTTGTAAATGAGATCGAAGAGAGCGTTAACCAAGACTTCAGGCTGTGCCTTTTTGTACTGCTTGCCTAAAGTGGCACAAACTTTATATACAACAGGTTTAAGATTTATTTTAGTTTTGCATTTGTTTACTTAAGTTTATAGCAATTGCTTTCTGGCAGTTGTGCTACTTAGCAGATTGAAATAAAATCATAAGGGTGAATTAAAACATACTGCTGTTAGTGCTGATTAGAATTTTAGCTTAGTGTAAATACCGGATGCAGGGTCCAACTTTTCAGACACTTGGCATGAGCTCAATAGGGATCTCCACGCTACACAGGAGACAGTGTGTGTGTAGTTGGATGCTTTTAAAATTCTTGGATAGGTGGAGCATACTACTTCTGCTGGCATGTTAGTTCATTGTGCTGGCTGCATAATGTGCTTGGGTTCCAAGGTAGATAGAGAAGCTGGGGGAAATGATAATAAAGGAAAATAATCTGCACTTAAAAAACAAAGCCCGGAGAAAGGGATTTTAATTAAACCCCATGCAGTTTTTACTGTGTTTTGGTTATTAGGTACAGGCAACTAATGCCAAACTTAGTTGAAGAACTGTAGAGTTTGTGGTAATTTGAAGAATGCTCCAAAAGGGAATGTATTTCTGCAACTTGTTAAAGTTTTCCTCCGTGTGACGCTTTAAAAAATATACTGGTGAGTTAACTTCTCCAGGCAGGTGGTTTACTCAGTGAATGCCTGGCATTCAGTCTTCTGTTTCGTATCGACTGTGGACTAGGTTTTCCATTCTGATCGAAACCTGAATTCCTAATGAGGGTTTTTTAATTGGAAGAGTATTTTATTTAATTCTTAAGTAGGAAAAAGCTGGTTGTCAGGAAGGTGGTGGTTTTATGTCCTTTAGTAGAATCAGCTAGTGATACTATTATGGTAAATAGTGTCTATAGTTGGAGCTTTTGGAAATCTGCAGTTTTAGGATGGGTTCAGTCATGGAGCCCTCAGGAGATGAGATATATACCTGGCATACTCTATTGTAAGAGGTAGCCAAGAAAGGTCACTTTTCCATCCCTTTTTTACCGATTTTCCCTTGCCATTTAGTTAACAGTGTTTGCAGCTAAGACTCTTGTAAGTTCATTTCTAGTCCTTTCCCTGGTGGTAGACAATTATCAGCCAAGACCTGCTCATTCAATAGGTGAAAACAAATGTTATTGACAGTGCTGAAATCTGAACTCTGCATCCTTCAGTGTAAAAGATCAATGCCATTAAGATGCTTTTGCTCTGGAAATTGCAACATAGAGCTCCATAGGCATTTAGAGGTTAGCTGGGCAAATGTGTGAGATGAAAGTTGCGTAGCAGATCCTTCGGTACATATTTACAGAGTACATTGGTGATGTTGTATGATATTACAAATGTTAAGGTAGTTTGATTAAGAGTCTTTCTTGCTGATTCTTATATATCTTACTATGAACTGGTGACGAGGAACTCGAGTATTTCTTTTTAAATTAAAAATCAGGAGACCAGGCCTCTTTTATAATAAATCGAAGTGCCTCTTTAATCTTCAAGTTAGGAACATATAAATAGTACTAATTATTACCTGTCCTTTTTTCCCTATTCTATTACATGTTATTCATTGGCAACTTATTTAGGTGAGTAATGTTATTGCAGCAAAGGTAAAAATTAAATCATTTAATTTTTTTTTACCTTGTTCATAACAGATTACATCTATGAATATGTAAGGAAGTGGAATTGTTTCAAATTGCCGGAAACATGAGATAATTCTAAATTTTATAGTATAAAATGCCAATCAGGCAATGTCTAGGGAGATAGAGTAAGGGATATTTTTGGAAATTCTCAAAGACTTCGTCAGCATTCTTGCTTACACAAAGAGCCCAGTACTTTTTCAGTATTTTAAACTTTATTTATTTTGCCATTGTTAGACGTAGTCCCTATTTTATTTTATTTTATTTTTTAAAAAGATTTTATTTATTTATTTGACAGAGAGAGACACAGCGAGAGAGGGAACACAAGCAGGGGGAGCGGGAGAGGGAGAAGCAGGCTTCCCGCTGAGCAGAGAGCCCAATGCGGGGCTCGATCCCAGCACCCTAGGATCACAACCTGAGCTGAAGGCAGATGCTTAAGGACTGAGCCACCCAGGCGGCCCCGTAGTCCCTATTTTAAATTGGTGAATTGTAAAATCTTTTCTTCAGGAAATTTATCTATTTTTCCTTCCAAAGTGAGTATTTTCATTCGAAAGAGCTGTTTGTGTTTTATAATTTTTGCGGCGGTGTGTTTGCCGTTGTACCCTTTTGTACGTAGTATATGTGTATAATTAGGACGTGGGGTGTGTGTGTGCTCGTGTCTACCCGAGTATGTACAGAGATATAAATTTTACTTTCTATATAGTAGCTTTCTGCATAGGGCAACCCAAACAGCTGTTATTCCTTTTTATAGCTTCTTTAATCTCTGTGCCAACAAGTCAGTTTACAAAATCTGTTTTGTTGATCGCCGCTGTGATAATAATTGTGGTGTTTTGTGGCTTGGCAAAACGCTGGGGTCTCCTCTGAGGACTCTTGCCAAAGGCTTTGAAGGGGTTGAGGTGAACTCACTGCCAAAATGAGTCACCACTCTCTATTTTATTTAGTGTCCTTCTGCCAAGGCCTTAGACACTTTCTGTTTTCATTCTTTTGTAGGCTTTCCTCCCCACATTGTGGTTTTCTTCACAGCCAGAGGCCTGGGTCTGCCAGGATAGGTGAGAGAAGCTGGCTGTCCTTCGCTACACGCCAGTGTGCAGTGCGGCTGCAGGGCTAGGGGGTTGGCGGTGGCGCACCTTGAGTCGCTGTGAGTTTAATTATACAGTTATGAATTATAAATAAAATGACGGACTTGGATAATCTAGCATACTGTAGTCACCTGGGTTTGGATCAGAAATTCTCAGAAGAGTAGTTATTACTTACTTTTAAGTAGCATTCAGATAATGTGACAGTGTTTTAGTGCTTTTCATAATTGATTGTTTAAAAACCTTAGATAATTCATGAGTTCTGGCTGTAGGCCCAAATCTGGAATTTTTCCTCAAACAAAAGAGTACCAGTCCCCTCCTTTAAAATGCCCTAGTATTTTTGCCTCACATAAACTGTTTTCTACATACACCTAATGGTTTTCAAGGAAGAGTCCTGAAAGATTTTTATTTCTACCTATCTCCTTGTAAATTGTCACCAGTAAGTGGACTCAGAGATACGAATTTTGCTAATCTGTTATTTAAGATAGAATAGAAATTTGAATACTTTTTCATCATTAAATACTTTCAATAGATTGAAATAAGTTGGATTAAAAGTCCTCTTGTGCTAAACTGGGGGTTCTGGAGGGGAAGGGGGTGGGGGGATGGGTTAGCCTGGTGATGGGTATTAAAGAGGGCACGTTCTTCGTGGAGCACTGGGGTGTTATGCACAAACAATGAATCATGGAACACTACATCAAAAACTAATGATGTAATGTATGGTGATTAACATAACAATAAAAAATTTTTTAAAAAGTCCTCTTGTGCTAGGTTCTTCCAATTCAATATACATTATATATATATATATATATATATATATATATATGTGTGTGTGTGTAAATGCCTATGATAAATTGGTATGTTCAAAATGTAAGCAAAAATGGCATTTCATACGTTCCTGTGAGGAGGACTTAAACCTTTGATGATTTCAGCTTCATAAATTCAGATGGCTTTTTCTTGACTAAAGTTATGACACCATCCTAAAATCTAATAAACTGTGTGTGCAGAATTAAATTGAGGGGGGTAGCTTTTGTTTTCTTAAGTACTCATTCATTGTGTTAGATGTTTAACTGTGGTATACACAGTACAACTTCATTATAACATCCCCCGAAAACATTTCCATAAATATAAAGTATATTTTTCAAAGTTCAAAGTCCTAACTGTGGGGCACCAAAATATTTTCCATATATTATGGTCCAAGCTTTTGTTCCTCACAGAGGAAAAATGCTATAAACTGACTTAATTTAACACTTTGTTTACAAAATAAATGCTATTAATAATTGATTATTCCTTATAAATATTTCAGTTAGAGAATGTATAATTACATAGGTGAAGAGTCTGAGATAATATTAGGGGTAAAGTTGATCTAATCACATCCTACAAAGGTCAGTGGTTAGCATTCAGACAAATTGATGTATGTGGAAGCCCTCTGTAAACTGTAAAATATTGTATACATTTTAACACATTACATTTTTATTTCTTTTTTTCCTTAAACTTCAAATTATCAGACACTTCTCTCCATGTATCTGCCTTATAGTTTTTACTTTAAAAGAGCAAAAATAAGAAAACAGAAACAGATACTAAAAATGTGCAGTCACTTTGTGATGTAAACTCATTTGGAATTTAAATACTTAGAGTTCACGGCAAGACTCCAGGATAGAAATTCTTTTGGATGTTCTATAAACCACTCAATCCCTGGTTAATGCGCAAACCATGTGAGAAGTTCCAGGTGAAGTTGACTTTGAGCCTTGTCTGAACCCCATAAACAGAATGAAGTCCTGTAAACCCTGTGTGAACCCCAAAGAATGAAAATCACTAAACCTGGTGCATCCGATTAAAACCCACTGTTTTCTAGTGGCTGCTTTATGTGTCTGAAATTTGAAGACAAAATTTAAATTTGGAAGTGAGCTGTTTTATTTTGGAAGGTATGAATCATAAGCGACTAAGTATTTAGATGTAGCTGTATTGTTGCGAAGCTCTGATCATAATGCTGTTTCAGAAAAGAAACGGGAACCTCCTTATGAGTATTAATATTCCCAGGATCTCTTATAAAATCAGCAAGACATAAATATAGTAGTAGTAATGGTGGTGTTAGCAATAGTATTAACAGTAGAGATCTTCATCAATATTATTTTGAAAGAGTAATGTTATTTTGAATTCATACTGAACCTTTGTGCCAGGTACTTAAAATAAGACTCTTGATACATCATTTGTTATGATAGTAGGAGTTGATAGGCGCTAGGTATTATTTGCCCCTTTAGACAGAAAGAGAAGCAAAAGCACTGATCAGTTAAGTCACTTGGCTTTCACCTGGTTGCATGATTTCAGATACAGATATATGAATTTGCAGGGGCGGGGGTTGGGGTAGTATAGTGGTTTCCTCTTCTGAAAAATGAGATTAGACTAAAATGACTTCTTAGATTCCTTTCAACTCTTAAAAAATATCTAGAAATACTATCGCTGTTGGTTACGAAAGCCAACCATCTTTGTGTTGTTGTTCATTATATCCCTTTTGAAGATGAGGTGACTGATCCATGGAGGACACATTATAAATCACTCGCCTTCACTTATTAATCACCGTAATCAGAAGTGTAATCAGAGCGATCACATACCGAGCTTACTCTTTCTTAGACATTGTGTGCTGGGCTCTTTCCATGAATTAGCTCACTGGTCCTTCTGTAGTTATTCATTAGTAGCCTTAGTATCATGGTTTATCAGTGATCTTACTGACTTGACTAAGCATTTTGTATGACTTTTTGGGGGGGAGGGGCAGAAGGAGAGGGAGAGAGAGAATCTCAACCAGACTCCCTGCTGAGTGTGGAGCCGGATGCAGGACTGGATCTCACAACCCTAAGATCATGACCTGAGCCAAAATCAAGAATGAGACGCTTAGTAGACTGAGCTATCCAGGCACCCCTTGTATGACCTTTTTTATAGTCCTGTGTCCTCAAGTGTTCCATTATCCTGAAGTCATTCCCTTTGCCTATAAATGTTGATAGTTAACCAAAATGAAGACCTTTTTTTTAAGATTTTATTTTGAGAGAGAGAGCAAGAGTGTGAGTGCAAGCAGGGGGAGGGGCAGAGGCAGAGGAGGAGAGAGAATCTCAGGCGGACTCCACACTGAGCGCGGAGTCTGATGCAGGGCTCTATCTCACGACCCAGAGATCATGACCTGAGCCGAAATCCAGAGTCATACACTCAACCAACTGAGCCCGCCAGGCGCCCCTGAGATTGTCTTTCAATCTCATAACCATTTTGCTTTCTTGACTGTTTATCTCCTGATCAGTTTTGTAAGAATTCAGTAACTTTCATACATTCATCTGCTCATCCATCCATTTGAGTTCAGGCAATGTTTTGCTCACTGGAGAAAGCGAGATGAGAGAGAAATGCTATCTTTCAAGAGCTTACAATTCCCAAAGTTACAGGTTCACCACAAAAAAAGTATCATGTCACACGTTAAGTTCATCACCTCAGTGCATAAATTCATCACCTAAATGTCACTGATAAATATTTTCAGGTGGGCAAAACATGGAGCTGGTGCTGTGTGCTTCACAGATTTTCACATTCCATTTCCAGATAAGAGGTGGCACTGTGAAGACCTGGGCTTTGAGAATGCATGTATTGAGCCCAGTCCTAAGTGCTAAAGAGAGTACATAGCTGCTGAAATAGTCCTCTGTCAAGCAGTGAGCAATATATTTGAAGCAGTCACTACATGCACAGTACCGCACTGGGCTCTGTCTGGTATAGGGGTCAGCTCATTAAAGCTACTTTCCGGGTCTTTGTTAATGTCAGGCAGACCTTGTGACAGGTGTTACAGCTGCCAGCCTGGCACAGCCCATTGAGGGTATGCTGTAATTGCTCTTGATGCCACCCTTATGGGGTGGGGGGAAAAGGCAGCACCATGGGTGAGAGGAGGCGGAAGGATGCCCTCAGGCCATTACTGACATCTGGTCACCACTGCTGTTTCACTGCAGTGTCTGTTTGGTGCCTACAAATATTGGACCTCTGGGTTGAGTTTGCTGCCACCACTGGATTCCTGGCAGCCATCTTATTTCACAGCTGGGCAATGATTTCAGCTTGGAAAAGGGGTATTTACCTTAGGGCCAGAAACAATCTACTGCCAAAAGGACCCTGAGAACTTTCTTATGTTTATTAAATGAGAGATTTGTATCCTCAGGACCTCCTTTATTAAGTGTTTCCTGGTTTTGAACTTTTGGGTTGTTGGTGAGAATGTTATCTTTCGTCATGATATCTGAACCCATAAAGGACTAGATTTCCTCTTGAAGAGTTCCAAATATTTCTGTTATGTATGTAGGGTGATAAGCAAACCTCGATCGGAGGAAGTTCTGAGAAATCTTATTCAGCCAGCATTTACTAAGTTGTTTTTGTATCAGCCACTGCACTAGGTGCAGGGACGTTAAAACCCTGACCTCAACCAGCTCTCAGTCCTTCTGGAGAGACAGACCTATGCATGATGAACCATAACGTGAGGCAGACTGTGATTCAATTAAAAATGAGACAAAATGTGTAACAGTGTGAGTACAATTAGGATCTTTGTACACAGCAGTGCAAGATAGTGCTTGTAACTGTAAAAGCTTAGGTGAGACGGATTTTAGAAAACTTCATGCAAACTTTTCTTCGACGCGACGCACAGATGAGACAGCTCCCTAATAAAAACACTCTTGAGAGGGAGTTTTTCATGTTGTCTGGAATCCCCAAGCTTGAGTTTGCCCACAGAACTAAATTAAAAGTGAGCACCTCTCCTTGTGATCTTTTGTTTCTCCAAAGCAAGTACCGTCTTCCTAGCGCTCTGTGTTCTTTTGGTTAGAGCAGGGCTGTAACCTGTTGTTAAATTGCATAGGAAAGCTCTGAGACAATTAATGAAGAGGATTTGGATGTTTATTTAAAACCAGTCACAAAGTTCTTCTTTACAGAAGATGCCCACAGTGCCGTCCTAACTTAAATACCAACCTAAACAAGAAACTCGACTCTAAGTGTGCTCAGTAAATACTCAGTGACCATTTCTAGGGTATTATAAGGCACTTTTAAAACACTTAATTATAAAGATATTAGTAACTAAAAACTTACCAGTTAACCGCCCCCCCATTCTCATGTCTCTCCGTGCATACACACTCTCAGTGCTCCTGGAGAAATAACATTAAGGCTCTAATCCAACTGTAGTGATTTTACAAATGTAAAGGTAGCATTTCATAGTCCCTGAAGTGATATATTATTGGAAGAGCATTCATACAATTTTGTTTTAATTGATTCTCTTAAGTATGCAACCAATCTGTGTGTATCTCCTTTTAATTATCTGAGCTGTGAGAGAGAAGTAGGCAATCATTTGGTGATCCAGTCAAGTGTCTTGAAAGGATGGCATCCATCTTTTATGTGACAGACATACTGAAAGATATACATTTTTATTTAATAATTTCATTAATATTGTGTTTAGTGCAACCCATTTAAAAGTACAACTTATACAAGATACTCAATGACAATTTTTTGATTGAAAGAAAATGACCACAAGAATCAATTTTATGAAATTAAGTGAAGAAGAAAGAACATAAGAACATGATAAATAAATGAATAAATTCTTTTCAGAAGGAAAACAAATGTTACTGTTAGGACAAACAATAAAATAACCCCACTGCAAGAAAATGAATTCAGTCAACACATTTATTAAGTGTCTTCTGTATGCTTAATATGGGAAGTATAACTGGAGGATGTGGAGGAAATGTATCAAAATGAAAAATATTTATTACCATGTTCCTATTGACATGTTTGAATACACAGCATATGCTTGTGAAATTGTGAATTCAAGGAAGCAAACATAATATAGGTTAGAATCATCATGGGTGGATACTTACTAGAAGAGACAGAAAAAAACATATAATTCCTTTTCTAGGAAAATATTTGTAAATTATGCTTCATTAGTACAAGCACACAGAACGCATATGGAAGTTTACAATCTATTTTCCAGAATTTGTAAGATGCTGGGTATGGTGTATGGGTCCTTGTCCTAGCCCTTTATGCTGAAAATGAGCATTTTAATTGGATTGCTTCTTTGGAAACAAGACAAAGAGTACATTGCTAAAAGCTTTTGGAGGCCATTTTCAATATTTGCAATAATATAAGTGCTAGAAATGTGCTTCCATTTATATGTAAAGGCAATAGTGCCTTCCATAAGCATAGAGTCTCTATAAGACTTTTATTATATTGTTTATTTAAATGCAAGCAAACAAAAATTATTTTTAACTTTAGAGGACCAACTTCATCTTCTCCTCTGCAACTTTTTGGCCACTCTTTCTGTTTCTGCTCCCAAGAGCAACTTAGAAGTCACTTTTTATTTTGCCCAAAAAAGGAATGTTTGTTTCTACAAGTACTTTGTCAGTTTCATATGATCTGGATGGTGTGTGTCATAAACACAATTTCTATATGTTTGGCAGGATTTTTTACCTTACGTTGAGATGTCTGGTGTAGCCTAATACTCGGGAATGTTTGCATTGGGGGATAACTTAGAATTTATTACCCTACTTTTAAGAGTGCCTCTGATAATACAGACTTGACAGTTCAATTATAAAGTTCTATCATCTGTATATAGGTACATATATGAAACAGGTTTAGAAATTAAATAGCTTATAATATGTTTTTTTCAAGATTTTAATTTAAACTTTTATGATGTTATATATACATACCAGACAAAATTTAAAATTTTAAGAAAATGATTCGGTGTGCTAATGAAATGTACATATTGAAACAGAGAGGTGAAAATATAAGGTGAAAAAGCTCTCTATCTCTTTTCTGAAGCCAAGTCAAAATTTTTGCTTTCAAAACTTGCCATTGAAAAAGATATTATAAAAATATTATATAAAATCTTACCTCAAAATTTTTTTCTTAGAAGTAAGGAATTATGTTTAAAATTATGGATTTTACTAGAGGATAATGTAATTGTGTTTAACATAGAAAAAAATCATTGAAAAATGTGTCGATTTGGTTCATCTGAACTCTAAGTTGGTTGAACTTATTTTACTTTTGGATATTCCATAAATTCCAGATGTCTTTTCCTGTCTTTCCCATGTATGAGAAATCCATATACAACAGAAAAAAGACGGAAAAGATGGAGAGCTTTCATTTCCCTTATTTTCACTTTTGTTCCATCCCTCTGTGCTTGTTCTTTGTTTAAATAAACTTTTGTGGTATGTCTTTCACACATCATCGCTCCTTGCTTCAAAGGCTTCTTTTAATAACTTAGCCCTGGCTCACTTTTCTTTTGCATATGAAATTGATTTACTAAAGTGTGTGTGTGTGCGCGTGCGTGTGTGTGTGTGTGTGTGTACATGCCAACGTGCACACACACATCTGTGCAAATAAAAATTTCACAGGAAAGGAAAGTGTATGATCTCTGGGTTACTTTAAACACACACACACACGCGCGCGCACGCACACACACACACACACGCGCGCGCACACACACACACACACACACCGTGTTGAAATGAGAAGCCTAAGCTTGGAGTTGATCTGTTTTTGAGAGCCTGATTTTTTCCTTAGGGTTGTCTCAGTTTCCTCAACCTGAAATAAGAATAACAATATTTACTTTGCAGAAGTTGCTGGGAAAGTTACATGTATATAAGTCACTTTGCAAGTCACTTTGCTCACAGTGCTGGCCATTTTTATTATTTTTAAGCAGTTAGTAAACATTTGCTGTTACTGTCATCGTCATCATCATATATCAACACAAGTAATACATTTATTTTAAAGCTGTTAATAAACTGATAATTAGGAGTTAAGAATAAGCAGAAAGTTGAGATTAGGCTTTTTGCTGCTAAAAATTAATCTAAGTACAATCACATGAAAAGTGATAGTTATATTAACCTGAAAATAAAATATTTTTAAAATTATGATAATATCTTTGTGATTATTTTCAATTATCAAACCAAACGATGTTAAAATGGGAATTAAAGTTTTCCATTATCACAATATCTATAATTTAAAAAAAATGTTTTACCAATCACAATTTTAAATCACAAACAGAAGTAATGGGGCCCCTGGGTGGCTCAGTTGTTTAAGCAACTGCCTTCGGCTCAGGTCATGATCCTGGAGTCCTGGGATCGAGTTCCGCGTCCGGCTTCCTGCTCAGCGGGGAGTCTGCTTCTCCCTCTGATTCTCCCCCCTCTCATGTTCTCTCTCCATCATTCTCTCTCTCAATAAATAAATAAAAATCTTAAAAAAACCCCAGAAATAATGATATTCTGATAGTTGTATAAAATAACAAAAATATAACTATAGTCTACAATTCGAAAATACTATATTAGGAGCTAAGTTGTCCAATTAAATTTGTTGGTTTTTTTTTTTAAATACATTCAGATCAATTTAAATATTGTCTTCTGTAACAAGTGGATAGAGATACCAATTCAGTTATCATTTTAAATACAGTAACTCTGAGAGGTTCTTCTAGTTATTTCTTATGCTATTAGAAATTAGGGCTATACGAGAATGCTGTGAAAGATGTCTTTTTCAAAAATGGGTCCCACCATCAAGCATCGTGCATGCAGCATCAGTGTCTGCTCATAATCTCCACTCTGACTATTTGAATTTTGTTTTCTTTGGGTGGACCCTCACAGTAGAAGCTTTGTATTAATCCACTTGTAAGGGGCACCTGGGGGGCTCAGTTGATTAAGTGTCTTGACTCTTGGTTTCAGCTCAGGTCATGATCTCAGGGTCCTGAGATCGAGCCCCGCATTGGGTCTGCTTGAGATTCTCTCCCTCCCTCCCTTGTTGCCCCTCCTGCTCATGCTCTCTCTCTCTAAAATAAATAAAATCTTTAAAAAAATCAACTTGCAAGATTAAATCTTTTTACTTTCTTTGTTACATACTAGCTGATGCCTGTAGCATGTCATTGCTTATGGCCAATAGTTACCTACCAGCACATCCTGGAACTTTGTTTTTATTGGTTATGTGCTTAACAAAAGTCAGTTATCACCAGACCTGTTATACTACTATGTTGGTATTGTTATTATATATAATTGAATTAAATTTATATGAACTGATGAGATGTAATTTCAAAAATGAAAGAGAAAGTTTTATTTCTATGAAACTAAGCCCCTGCTTTGGAAGAGACTCATTAAAGGTGAGTTACAAAAATTTCTGTCAGATTATGTGTGGATGAGAAGTCTCAACTGTAAAGGGAAATTAGGAAAATATAATAGGATTCAGATTATTTTAGAAGTATTTTTAGATTGTCTCTGTACTTTAAAAAATAAAACTAGAAATTGTATCTGATGCATTATGAATGTGTTTTGGTTAAGAAAGATGCTGCAATTAATAGACATTAACATTATGGCCTCTGCATAAAAAGATTGGCTAAGGAATGTGTGTATGTGTGTGTGTTCGAAGTTAAATTGCCTACAGTGTGTATGTCTCACAAAAAATTGTCTTTACCCAGTTTTTTAAACTAACCAATCAACTACCAGTCCCAGTATTGGATAAGAGTGCTTCTACTTTTTTGTTTATATTCTTTTCAGAGTTTTAGAGATGTTCTGTTTCCTTCCTACCAAGGAAAAGTAGAAGGAATTGACAGAGGGGGTTTGTACCTTGGCACATTAAACTCGTAAAGGACCAAGACTTGAAATTACTATGTGGGAGTTGATATTCTTAAGTTGGTCTAGTTTTGGGGTTCTGTGAAAAAACAGTTCAGCCCAGCCAAAAGAGATTCCAGATGGTCGGATTATAGAAACTGATTGCTAGCTTAGTGGAGCAGTGGACAACGTGGAGGTCTAGCTGGCAGACTGAGTTTCCCAAACGTTGGGCAGACCCAAGAAATAGGACACATGCGCAGGCGACACTAATCCAGGCAGGAAGTTAGCATCAGAGAAGGCTGTCAGCAGGTGGTGGGGGTCCCTGTGCTCGCCTGGGTGTTAGTGTCAGAATCTTCTTCTTGGGAAGGAGGTAAGGAAAACCCAATTGGTGAGTCCAGTTCCAGCTGAGGCAGGGAACTTGACCAAACACAGGTCCAGGAAGGAGTCAGCACTTAAGGTGGAGCTTACTGGTTCGAGAACGTGGCACAACTTACTGTAATCAAAATTGGAGCCTGAGGTCAGAGGCTAGGGGTGGCCGAATGCTGGTGAATTAAGTTTCTCACAGCCCCTCCTGTCTGCAGAGAATGGATGTGCTTACAGATTGGGACTCTTCTGCAGCTGTATATCAAATGGTTTACCTGGGGAGAGCCAGGTGAGGGCTAAAAGTGTTCCAATAGGAAAGAAAATAAAATTGCTCCGTGTCTGTCTTCATGAAGACAAAACCCAACAGCCAATCGACTGAAAGCTTTCCCAAAGGAACTACTAGTTTTGAAAGGGCAGTGGAAGATGCATCTGCTTCCTGTGTTAAGAATAACCACGTCTAAATAGGATAAACTCTTTGTCTTTTATTGTTGCTGTTGTTGATTTTTGTCCTGGTATCTACTATTGCCCGGCACCAAAAAAAAAAAAAAAAAAAAAAGCAGTGAGTAGACATTTCTTGCTGGCATTTGTAATTCAGATATAATCCTTCCTTAAAATAAGTAAAGCCTGATTTTTTAAAAAATCCGTTTACTATTTCTGTAAATTTGGGTTTCTGTTTTGTTTGACTATTTTGTTGCTGCTGCTGAGCCTTTGGTGTTTTACGATGGGGCGTATTTGAGGCTCAGCTAAGGTGTTTGAGTCAGACTGCATAAACATCAGTGTACTTTGCATGAGTTTATCCCATGTCCTTCATTTTACACCATTTGTGGCATGGCAAGTGAGATTGTAATTCCCAGAGGGTTGGGACAGTTCATTCAAAGGCCAGCCCACCTATGTTTATAGTAGTTCTCTGTAATATAATTGTAACTAATTTCCACTGTTGTTTTTGGAGAAAACAGGAGACTCTAATTATGTGTTAGCACTTTCTAAACAGCTCCCTGCATTGTCATATTATTTTAAACGGGCTCTGTTTTAAAATAACCTTTCATGTTTTGATTGCAAGAATATAGCTTACGCGGGTCTGTAGTTAACAAAATGCAAGGATCTAGTAAATGATAGAGCGTCAACACAACTCTGAAAAGCATTTGTTCGACATCTCTAGTTGCTGCCCTAGGTTTATAGGGGAAGATAGGGGGAAAGTAGAAATTCCTTGCTCTTTAACAGTTGATCAGTTCTGTTGGATAGGCAAGATAACACATAGAATAGGGGCACCTGGGTGGCTCAGTTGGTTAGGCATCTGCCTTCTGAACCCGGGGTCCTGGGATGGGCCCCCACACTGTCGGGGCCCTGCACTCAGTGGGGAGTCTGCTTTCTCCCTTTCCCTCTGCCCCTCCCTGTTTGTGCACACACTCTCTCATATAAATAAATAAAATCTTAAAATAAAATCTTAAAAAAAGATATTACATAGAATAGCTAAGGCCCCACATGCTAGTTACACACATGTGAGTATGCTACATATGAGGCATATTGTATTTCATTTTTGTGGTTCACTCATAGGAGGTCTCAGAGCAGTGCTAGGGTAAAGTCCCATCTTCCAGGATTAAGAGCCGCAACCCCATTTTGTCTTTTGGTAAATGTTGCCCGTATCTTCTCCAAATGGCAAATAATCTGCATATAGTTAGTCATCTGGACACACCCTTCCCCTGCTACATTTCATTGCCATATTAGTAATAGAATTTTAGTGTTGATTTAAAAGACAGTCTGCCTTAAAGCAGATTGCATAGTTTGCACACTGTGAATTGTAATTAAAGTGTAAGGGGTGCTTATTATGTCAACAACTGGCATGAGAACTCCCGAGCAGCAGGTGACCCCGAGCATGTGACGTTTGTGACAGCTAGGATCCCCTTTTCACTAGCTTAGCAATCTGAAAGTCCAAATTGAAAGAAGCCCAGAGGCTGTATATTTCATTAGATCCCAGGGGAAGTACGGGATAGAGCTTCCTTCTGTTTTCCTGGGAGGTCGCCAGAAAGTTTGTAGAGCTCTGTTTCTGTCAGAGGCTCAAAAGAGAAAAGAAAAAGCACACACAAAACAAAACAAAACACCATACACACCACAAAACCATCCACCAATCACCCCCAGGACCATAAATTTGACATTTCCCACAGTCTCTCTGAGACCACAGTGTTGCTGCGTCAGCAATATGCCCCTTGCTTTGAATTGTATGAAAGGAAGGCTCAGTGTTCTAGCGTTTAAAAAATGTCTAATCTTCCATAGGCAGTGATTCTTTGGGTATCAAACCATGAAAAATGATCAAGTACAGATATCATATGATATGCTTTACTTCCACGTTATGTATTACATTCTCCTCACGTAGCATGGGATAGAAGTCCAAATTTAGAAAGATGAAACCACGTAAATAATGAAGGAAGCAGACCAAGAAGACATGCCATATGTATTTCAGTTCTTACAGTGCTGGGTAAACCGTTTGAAACGTGGTCCCGTCAAAGGCATGTTACTGTAGGAGGCTCAGAACCTTTTGAAACTAGCGTTTTGTTGTGTCCCACAGTGTGAGTACAGACCTTCCCTTAAGGTCTTCATTTTGGTGGAAGGTTTTGGTCTTTAGTCACCTTGGAACCTGACCAGCAGATGCTGGAGTGAACAGAAAAGGTGGATCTTTTTTTTCTTGGCACTTCACACGGGATCATAGGCTTCTTGGTATCACAGGCATGGAAACTATGGTACTCTGTTGCTGAACTGTGGTAGTGCAGATCTTTTGGTAGTTGCTTTTGAATCTGAGACTCAAGCTTCCTTCCCACATGAATTTGATGTGGCTACTGCTAGTCTGCCCTCAGGAAGACCAAAATTTAAGCCCCGTAGGAAGTATTTCCACCCCTACGTTTATACCTACCATACCTTTTAGTCCCTAAGTGTTGTTAAATTTAAAGCAGAAAGTAAGAATTCTCTGAACACAGACTCCATTTTCTGTGTGCTTTTTTTTTTTTGGTCAAGAAAAGTGTTAACAGTTACCATTTGTCTGCTTGCCTGTGACTACGTGTGTATGGTCATGCTAGCCAGGGACGAGAAGTGCAAGGCTTGAGAGAAAAAGATGCATCATTTTTATAAATGTGGTAAATAAGTGAAAACTGTCCAACTTTAGAGCTGCATTCAAATATTGTTATTCCGGGCCTACCAGTTGTTGCTTATTTTCCACCCATTTTGGCAAATTTGCAAAATAATTATTTTCTTTTTGTTTATATTTTTCAAGGTCCGTTCCTTTATTTAGCCAGAGGGAAGCCCAATACCCTTAGCAGAATTTTACTTCAGTTACCTAGAGAGATAAGAGAAGAACAGGTCAGAGGGATGTGACAGAAATTTATCTGTCTGTGCTGCCTAAGGTTAGCTAGTTAATCATCAATTTCTGTAGCAATATAAGCGTGCAGAGGTAGAAAATTGTCCCAGGTCATGAATTTTCCATTTTTTACTTAGCTGCTTAGGTGAAGTTTTCTTTCCCTCTCACTGTCTTATTTAAATACTTAATCTTTATTCTTAGTTCAGCATCCTTCGTCATATGTCCTTAACTCCCTTGAAAAGTGTGCAATATATTGTTTGATCATCTGTACAAAATCACATCACTTCATGGATATTCTAAATATAGTCCGTTAGTATATAGCACCTAATAAAAGGTGAATATATATATATGTGTGTGTGTGTGTGTGTGTGTGTGTGTGTGTGTATATGTATATGTAATAGGCCGTTTTCAGAACTTTTGGCTAATTTTAGAAATAGCATGCTCAACTTCAGGCCAGGTTTTTGAAAAAAGACTTTAAGAGTATCTGAGATTCTGCCTACATCAAGCCAAAGGTAAAAGCTGTTCTGTTGAGTGAAAATAGGGTGTGGCAAAAATGCTACATACTGGAATTGGTCTCTTGCCTCACAACTTTTTCAACAGAGTTTCGATATCTGTCTCCTAAAATGCATGCTACCATGAAAACCAAAAAAGATTTTTAATGATCTAAATGTAACCTCTGATGTCCCTTTGATGTTGTTGTTGCTATTCTCATTGACAGCAGCTTTACTACTACACTAGTCCAAACACAGCTGTCACTCCTTCATATACTTAGTAAAGTGTTCTTGCCTTCTGATATATATCTGGGAGTCGTCAGTAATTAGACGACTCAGAGAGGCAGAAGCCCGTCATCACATACTACAGAAATTTTCTATAGGATTGACCTAAAAGGATTTACATTAAATAACATTTTAAACTTAACTTTATTCCTTCTACTACAGATAACAGGAAATGTTTTTAAAGGCTGGTCCCAAAATATTTGCAAAGAATTGTCAGAATTGTCTCATGATTTGAGTAATCCTACTTCCCTCTTAGAGTCCTATTTTTGTTGGTTTATGTTTCAAATATTGCATTGATAGGATTATTGTGACCCCGAGGAGAGACATTTGGCCACTGCTGATAGAGATGGGGAGTTGCTGTCTCGTATGTAACCGTTGCATGAAGTGTAGCCTTAATTGAAAAAAACCCAGCATGTTTTCTAACTGGATTTTGTTCCTGCTAGGAGTTAGAAAAATCTGTAAGCCATCTCTGGGATAGTCCTTGCTTAAAAGTCTTACCCAGTCTGGCCCCTCCCCTTTATTCCTCTGTTCAAGGTCACTTACTGAGCATTTACTATGTGCACACTTTCTTTAGGCACATAGGAGCCTTGTGCCCTCAAGGGTTTACAGCTTGTTGGGAAGGCAGATGGGGGATTATACACACAGAGAAATGAAATAGGAGCTGAGCCCTGTTCTTAGTAACCAGGCTGTAGGGAGCCAGAGGAAGGGAGTGATTAATTCTGCCAAGAGGAAGGGAGAGGGTTCTGTCTTCATCCTTTTCTATACTGAATTACCTTCTAAATTCAGGACAGGGATCTGCACTGACAGGGCTCGGGAAAGAATGCAGCTACTTTCTGTGCCTAAATAGGGTGTTGGCAAAAACAGGGTAAAAGCAAAGTCAGAACTGTATAAATTGACTGAAATCTTTTCAAATATTTGATAGAAGGCCTTGGGTTAAGTGTTACAGTTTTAATTAAAGTATTTTAATGGCAACTGAGGGTTAATGAACCCAATGGGCGTTGTCCTAGTTATCAACGTGTTGTGGCCATACAGTTGGGAATAGCAGTGTGGGCTTGTTTGTGCAATACGGGTGGGTTATCATTAAACTTTGCAGTAGTCTGTCACTCATTCCTGAGGCAGAAGAACTTTTGAGTTTGCAATAGATCATCCTGGGTTGCAGTTTTGCTTTTAAATTTAGCTGAAATTGAGCCTACTGAAAAAACTTGTATTAAAAATGGAAAACGTGTGGGGCACCTAGGTGGCTCAGACAGAATAAGCGACTGAGACTCTTGATTCCGGGTCAGGTCATGATCTCGGGGCCGTGAGATCGAGCCCCGCATCGTGCTCCGTCCACTTAGTAAGGAGTCAGCTTGAGGTTCTCTCTCCCTCTCGCTCACTGCCCCTTCCCCACTCATGCGCTCTAAAATAAATGAATAAATAAATACAATTTTTTAGAAAATGGAAAAAGTGGAGTTTTGAATTAATGAATTGTTCAATCAGGGCAGAGGTCCAGTTTGAACAATTTAAGCCACAGACATCTTTCATGGGAAGGCTGTGGCTACACTTTTATGGTCATTGCCCCAGTGTTCTGCTTTGCTTTTCTCGTTCTAAAGGCATGAGGCCTATTTTCCATATGAGTTTTCGGCAAATATTTTTACCCATTTATTTTATTTTCTCAAGAAACTTTTAGGAAGATTTTTCAATGTAGTGCGCAGTAGGGACCATGTTTCTCTCTGCATTAGTACTATCCCGTTTTGAGCAGCATAGTGATTTGCTGTTGAATTCTGCAGAGGATGAATGTCCTAACTCTGTAGATTGTAGGGTTAGTGTAACGTGCGTCTGATGAGCGCAAAATTTTGTGAGCCTCCTATTCTCTTCTAACCCTGTTCTGTCTCCAGTGTTCCCAAGAGTGTTTGGCACACAGTAAGTGCTCAACACATACTTGGTTTTATTTATGGAATGATATGCTGACTGAATGCTTAGAGTATATCATTAAGGAATTCTAGTTGAGCTTTCATTTTGTTGGTTGCTAGATTTGTAGTATTTTAATCCCGTATATGACAACATTTCATAAATTAAATCAGACTTATCAGTGACATCTGAAGCCCTATTTACTCTTTTGCTATCAGTAGTTTCTGGAGACATCCAGTTCTTAGGAAAACCTGACTTAGACTTAAAGAATTAAGAAATTTTAGGGAAAATCTAGGTCTCATTGACTTTAATAGCCTTAAAGATGAGGTAAATGGGATTCAGGTTTACCGAGTTTTTAGCAATTGATTCTGGATCCCAGATTTCCTGATTCTGAACTTGGTGTTCTTTTTTTTTTTTTTTTTTGATATTAAGTCAAATACCTTAAAGCTTTTCCCCTCTGTTGCTGTCACTTTTGATCTCTCGTTTGTGAATACTTTCTTTAGAAGAGACGGAATAATAAAGTACTCCAGTAGAAGAGAACTCAGAGGTGAGCTGCCCATGGAAATGTTATAGGCCAGGCCCTACTGGAAGGTGCAGCCAACAACAACAAAAAAAAAAAAAAAAGAAAGAAAGAAAAAACACCCCACCAAGCTGGCGATCTGCCTTCCACGCAAAGGTTATTTTTTCTTATTACAACAAAACTAATTAGTGGATTTTCTAATGTAAGGAGATGTTGCTGTTAGTAAAAGTTTCCTCAGTGTGCCAGAAAGCAGATGGTGGCGGTGAACAGTGTTTTCCTTTGCCAGGTTTTGTATATGCTTTCTAAACCTGCAAGAGATTTTGCTTTTCCAGATTCAGACTTCTGATCTTTTTTATTTTTCCACAGAAATAGAAACTTACATTTAAATGTACTTGCATCATGTGGCCTGTTTGACATATCATGGTTACTTGAAAATGTTGAGTAACATCTGATGTTCTGCATGAATTGCTTCTCCGGGGCGTCTTGTCGTTCTATACGTTCTCTCCTTAACGGAAATCAAGAGTGTGTGCCCGGAGAGTGCCACAAAATGAGTTTTGATGGGGTTATGAAAAGCAACGTATACGACTTTCTTTATGTGGAAATCTTTTTTATTTTGTTTTGTTTTGCTTCCAATTACTGTGTAAATACCAGCTTTTCTCGGGAAGATTCCTGAGAGCCTGCCTCTATTCATTATGACATCAGTGTTTGTATCGTTTTGAATAATTCATTTCCCTATCTTCTACTGGTGAGATGTTACTCTCTGTTAATGTAGAATTTTCTTTTGGCCTGTTTTTTAAATGCAATTCCTTCCAAATATGTTTGTGTAAAGTCTTCCCCTGTGAAGTCGAAGCATGTCCATACAATACCACAATGGCAGGTATTAAAACAAAGTGTTCTCTGATTTTTCAGGCCAGTTGGGAGAATACATGGCTGCAGTGGGGGGTAGACACGAGGCAGTTTTGTATGGTAAAGACTTACGGCTTTGTTGACTAAGACTCCAGACATTTTCCCCTTTCTACAGGATTTCCATGTAGAGGGGAAAAGGAAATCATTACATCATTAGGTTAGTTGTTAAAGTAGAAAATAAAAGTGGAAAATGGAAACCAACCCAGTGATATTGTTGAAATCATTTGGGTGAAATGTTAACAAGAAAGAATTGTCCCCACGTTACTAAATGGAAAAGTCTTATGAAATGATGTGCTGTTTGTGGAGATGTTAGCCAGCGTCAAAGGAAAAGAAAGAAAAACATCGTTCCCATGTTAAGGGGGTGCTGAGACTGTTCTGTCCATTCCCCAGGACTAACCCGGCCGTTCAGAGACCCTCTGCAGGGAGTTCTTTTACCCTTCACCGCTGAAGAAACTGATTTTTACTTGTAACTTTCCCCCTGTCTGTTGCAAATAAAACTTCCTACCCCACTGGAAGAGCTGCTATTTCTGACCTTGGTTCAAATGATACCACTTCTTTTGTTACTGCCTTTTTTTTTTTCTTTTTTCTTTCTATTGTTTCTTCTTTTTCTTTGTTTTCCCCACTTACTGTTTGTGTTTCTCTTCTTTACTAGTAACCAAAAAATAAAACAGGACAGAGTTTAGAAAGGACATTCATAGGATCCAACCAAAAATGGTCTAGCCACCGTTTATTCTTTGCTTATCTTAAGATTGTAAATCTGAAAATATGGCGGTGGAATTGAAGTCACTGGGAACCATAGTTCAGGGCCTTGGCTGTGGGAATGCTGCAGGGGTGGAAATGGTGCCTCATGAAGCCCAGCTGGGCTCGGGAGTAGAGGTGAGGACGGGTGAAAGTGGGGGCATGATTGGCAGGGAGAACCGCTGGCTTTTGTTGTAAACACTGGTCCCTGCACCTCCCTATAAGCTTTTGCTTGTACATAGGCTTTCAGACATGACAAAATATTGGAAAAACCATGCATCCCAGGGATTTGTCGTTTTTGTTGACTATGAAACAAACAGATAAGCCATTTCTTATTTATAGAAATATTTGCCTCCCCGCATCCTCCGCCTGATAAACTTTGGAAAGGGTTCTAACCTAGGGAGACTCTATGTTACTACCACCAGTAGAGATGGGGGATGTAGCTACTTTTAAAAAAAACAAATAATGTACACTTTTCTAAATGGTATAGAGTTGAATGCGTGGAATTCTTAGTCAACATTATGAGCTACCTTGGGACTCAATAAAAAGCTCACAGTGCTTTTGCACACAGTAGGTGATCAATAAATGTTTGATGGACTGAAATAAGCAAGCTTCTTCTTCCTAAGAATAACTACTTATTAGTCATTGGTTAGCGTGGCGATGATTTTTAAACAAGGAATCAGAGTAAATATCAAATCACCCACTTAGAATTTTTGATGAGGAGTAGCTGTTGAAATAGCACCTTATATTAGACTTACCAGAACACATGATTTTTTTAATCAAAATAAATCCAGGTGACAAGAAACTCTTATTTTAAAAGCACATTCTGGGGGCACCTGTGTGGTCCAGTCAGTTAAGCATTTGCCTTTGGCTCAGGTTGTGATCCTAGGGACCGGGGATTGATCCCCATGTTGTCATCGTCGCTGGGCTGTGAGCTCAGGGGGGAGTCTGCTTCTCCGTCTCTCTCTCTCTCTCTCCCTCTCTCTGCCACCCCTTCCTTGTGCTCGCTAGCGCTCTCTATGTCAAGTGAATAACTAAAAATCTTTAAAAATAAATAAATTAAAGCAGATCCTGAAGAGAATTCATTTGGCTAATCTGACCCAAACTATCACTAGGCATTGTATGGAAGACAATTCAATTGTAGGATTATTACTAAGCATATTATTCATCCGTACTGAGTTCCTGAAATGAAAAATACTTATCCCCCCCACCCCAAGGTCACCACAGAAAAGAATGGAGATTGTGTCCTAAACTGAAAACAAAAATGCAGATGAATGAACTTTACATGAATACATGAGCTCAACTGGTACCTAATTGTGTTCAAGCAGTAGGACCCCAGGATCAGTGGTGGATTTCTGAAAGCTTTTCTGGATTTCAAAGCTATAGGAGTGAATTTATGTGTTTTAATTATCTAGGTTTGTTTTTTTCTTGTTATATAGAATGTTTGCAGTTTTCTCATTTGTATCAACTCACACATTTTTGAAATTTTATAATTCAGTATAGTTTTGGTTATAGATTAAAGTTCACTGACTAATCTTTTTAGCATGTTCAACTGCTCCATGAGAGATACACAGAACTTGATGGCTTCCAAGTGTGGTTCAAACATCCAAAGCACTTGAGATTAGCACCATGTGAAGAAATTTTAAAATATTGTACTGCAATTAATTTTAAATAACTTAGCACTGCATATGTCAAGGAGAAAGCCATGATAGGATCCAAATGGAAACTCCTGAAACTGAAATGATTCAGTACATTTAAATCATTTTATCTATCATAAAGACATAGAAGCAAAACATATATGATTATTTCTACTTGCAAAAGGCTTGGGTGAATTGGTAGAGAATCAGATATCATTTGAGCTTTATTATGATACTTTGGGAAGTCTGAGAACCATTTTTTTGTTGGGCAAATGATAACTCCCTGTATTCTTGCATATTTGTTATAGGTTTAGAAACCAAGTTATTAGGGAAAAGTTATTGTCAGTGTGTAAAGATTATATAGGGGCACCTGGGTGGCTCAGTCAGTCAAGTATCTGCCTTCAGCTCAGGTCATGATCTCAGGGTCCTGGGATGGAGCCCCCTGTCAGGCTCCCTTCTCAGCAGGGAGTCTGCTTCTGCCTCTCCCTCTGCCCCTCCCCCTGGCTCATGTGCTTGTGCTCTCTCTGTCTC
This sequence comes from Callorhinus ursinus, assembly GCF_003265705.2. Taxonomy (NCBI): domain Eukaryota; kingdom Metazoa; phylum Chordata; class Mammalia; order Carnivora; family Otariidae; genus Callorhinus; species Callorhinus ursinus. Next base: position 51,931,925 of record NW_027397071.1, on the reverse strand, counting down.
TCAGATAAAAAATAGAATCTTTTTCAAATGTAAGGGTAGAAGCTTTAAAAAAAAAAAGATTATATATATGTATATATATATTATATGTAGAGGAAGTATATCTGAAATATGTTTTAACAAGTATTGTTTTCAATCCTAGGACCTCGCACCTACACTCAATTCTTTAAGGATACCTTAGTCAGTAGCTCCTAAAACACAATGCTTTCTGGTGCTCTGGGTGACATGGTGGATCAAGATCTAAAGAGAAAACATTGCTTATGGCCTTCTGTGGTCAGGATTGACCAAGTCACTGAAGATAAACATTTGTGACTCTTAGTGGGCTATTTGTGGTCGTTTATAAAGTAAAGAAGAGACAGTCTTTGACTTATAATGATTATTGCACTCATGTTTTTTCTAATTGCACTTATAATTGGCAGTAAATAAGAAAATATCATCCAGTCCGTTCTGATGGGATAGGGTCCCAGGCTTGAATGCAGCCAAAAGACCAACCACTGGATTGCTCATGATCTATTTCAAATTAGAATTTCTAGGGCTGCAAAGAATCTTTACAGGATACCTAACACGCCCCTCATTCCGGTCCGGAAAACAGGTCTTCTGACCTCTGTAGGGTCTTCCCTTACCACATGGCGTATACCACCATCCTATCTTGCGGTCTCCCCAAAGCCAGAGAATCCACCCGAAATATCTGTCAACATCTCCTAAGATGGGCCCTGTTGCATTTCATGATCCTAAGAGAGCTATTTTTTCACTTTTTGATTTCCATTCCATTCCAACAAACATCTATTAGACCTATATGTTCCAGATACTGTTCTGTCTGGCAATAAAAATAATGAGGCAGGAAATAAAAGGAGGTAGTCGGTGCGATTCTTTCACCAGTTTATATACTTTCGAAAACCTGCTTCCGTGCAGTGTGCAGTTAGAGAATTATTGCTCTTATAATTTACAAGGCATTTAAAATCACACCACTCGGTCCTCATAATCTTGAAGCTCGGGCGTTTAGAAGATGAGAAGCAACGGGGCTTATCCAGCGTCCAAGAGAGGCCTCAGACCCAGGCTTGCTAATACCTTTGCCTCCTTGGCTTGTACCTCAGCTGCCTCTGTTAGAACTGTCCTTTCTGTTCAAAGGGAGGACACCGGGCCTGATTAGGAAGACCATTCGGCACTCTCTATGAAGTTGCCGAGTATACAGTAACAGCATTGCCCAACAATGCCGAGTATACAGTAACAGCTTCCCATTTCTCTTAAAAGGGCTCTGCCTCAGCCTCCCGTAGCTCCCTAGAAAAGCAGATCCCAGCCACTACCACCAACAGTTAGCATCCAGGCTCCTGTAAATTTTGTTCCGAGGCTACAGTTAGTGGTCCTGATTCCTGCTAACAGAGAATAAAAGCAATTAGGCGTGTGCACAGTAACGTGCTGCTGTCCATTGATTTCACCAGGAGATAGGACGCAATCAAGAGGAGATGCCACCGAATCTTGATTGTATTATTAGCAGCATAGACTGAAAACTCCCTGGGAACAGAGACCTTACCTTTTAAACTTTTGTGTCTCTAGGTAGACAGGGTGAGAGGCACACGGTAGGGGCATTAATGAAAGAATGACTTCATGAATGGAATGCGTAGGCCCAAGGTCAAGGAATTAAAAAGGAAGCAGTTACTGTTTCGGGAGAATGTTCCAGGGTCATTTTCCCCTTTGGTTAGGAGTAGTGGTGCAAATACTTGCTAACACTGCAGAAGCCCAGACTTGTCCAAAATCCCTAGTTCTATTCCTCACCAGGGGTGCAGTTCATACCACACTTATAGACGGTCCTGTTTTCTCCAATGCTTCAGGATAAAGACCAAAAAGAAACAAGCAAAAAACCCCAAACGTCCTGATTTACCCAGCCGCAGAGTCTTTAGCCTCCTCATGAAGGTGTCTGCATTTTTTAGGCAAATTGTTACTATGCCATTCTCGCTCCTGTTCTTCTACAGAATTATTTTCTGGTTATGGATGTGACAGGGTCCATTTGTTTGACTTTGGAGGGTTCGGTGGTATAGTCAGTAGATTCGGATCTCTTCCACTTGTGTTCTCTCCGGGCCCCTTGTCCCTCCCTTCTTAATCCCGTCTTCCTTTTTGCCTCTCCAAGCAGGGAACTGTCACACAGCACACCCCACTACCTTGTCATCCCAAATTCCGTGGGAGCCTGAGCTCTGGGGGTCTTCTTGAGGCCTTAACCTTACTTTTAGACAGTTGTCATTATCTTTGTCTAAAGGTCATAGCTAAATTGAATAAAAGGAAAGCTGTGTTTTCCTGTCGATGCACAAAGGCAGTATTGACTTCCCTAATCCAGTTTGCTGAGGGGTGAGAGAATTAAATTAGATATCTAAGCACAGAAATTGAGAGCTTTTGAAAACAAAGATAAGGAGACAAGACTGTATTTTCCCTTTTCCTGGGAGCTCTGGACTCAAGATTTTACAGGTGTGTCACCTGATCCATGGTCTAGCATCGATCAAAACTGTGCCAATGCATATTTAATTAGCAAGGGGACCCTGGATGCATTATAGCCATCATCCCTGTATTGAATGGACTGTCAGACTTTCTGCACACTTCTCCACCCCCACCCTCCCCTCCAGCCATGTTCCCTCCCTTGCCTCCTTGTTTGGGAAGCTTCTGCATTTTGTCTGAGCAGCTAAAAAGTTTCTTTGTTTTTAGCTGCTGATGCATACAGCACCACTGAGGAGAATACAAACAAGTAGAGTCCTAAAGTGTTTATTTTGTCTAGGAAGAAAAGCTAAACCAATTCGATTCCTCTCCTAAGGTTTTTAAAACCCTGTAGAAAACCAACAAGAAAAAACGAAAAGAAAAGAAATACACTGTTCAATTCTTCATGTATAGATTTTTTTTTAAAAAAGAGTTAGTTATATTAGGATTTAAAAAAAAAGGATCCAGGATAAATAATAATAGGATTAAAGAATACTTTTTTGTTATGATAGAAAAGTATTTTCTTTTTAAAAAAATCAGTTTTTTGATGGTTAGGTAGGGCATATTAGCAATTTTTTAGATTCATCAGTCCAATTTGCATGATCAAATTCACCATTCTGTCCCGAGTCTGTCATTACCTTAGGAGAGCCAATGAATGTAGAAAAGTTATTTAAGATAGAAGGTGGGCAAAAAGTTAAGAGTTCTATGAAATTTTTTTTTTTTTTTAAGTTTCAAAGGTTTCATGGGAAATTCTACTGGTGGGGATTCTTAAAGTGACAGGAGGTTTGGAGTTTTGCCTCAGACAGGTTATTTCATGGGATTATGGTCACCGTTCATTTTCACACAGGTTACAAAGCCCAAATACCCAGACAGAGTGTTGTCTGATAAACAGATGTAATGTACCAAGTCTGCTTAGAATAAAGAGCAACAGACTGTGAGCACATGTTTAGGACTCATTTAAACTAATCAGCATAGTCTAGCTCATAGTTCTGTCTCTAGACTACTTTTGAGGTAGCTTCTTGCTGGTAAAGTAACAAGGAATTTTTTTTTCCCTGCTACAATTTGCTGCAGAGACTCATGGGAAATTCATTTGCATACATCTTGTTACAAAGACTGACTACTTCCTGGCTTAGACAAAGTGTTGCCTGATAAACAGACTTAACACACAAATGTCTGTCTGGAATAAACAACGGCAAGCTGAGATTTACATTTCCATTATCAGAGATAATCTCTTTCCCAGTATATGGGAATTAAGAACCTTTTCTTTTAAACCAGGTCCATGATGCTGATGTTTTATACCAGAATCACATCATGGGTGAGTTGGGTCTGATTTTAAAAAGAAACAAAAAACCTCATTTGGATGGAAAGATTCATATTGCCATGGTAAATGTACATTTTTGGGGGGGAGGGGAGACCTTACAGTTTTAAAACCAGGTTTTCTTGTATTATTTTAGTTGATCTCCGCAACAATCCTGTTAAGTTAGGCAAGATGGTAATTAGTGTCCCCATTTTACAGATGAAGAAACTGAGATCCAGAGCAGTTAAATTATATAGTTGAGATTTTTTAACACCTTTTTTATTTGTCATTTCATGCTCCTTTCAGTAGTAAAAAAAAAAAATGAATGCAAGAAAAGCTAATACTTAGTGTACATCCTGAGCTTAAATAGCATGGTTTCCCTTAACAGAAGTCATTTTGTTACTGTAATAAATTTCTTTATAGATATTCAGATACAAGAAAATAATGCATATAGACTATAACTCAACCATGCATCATTTTCATTTGACACATTTGTTTTTATAACATGAGAGTATATAGGGAAATTTTCTATTTTAAGTTGTGTAGATGACTATGTGAGTAATCTTCAAGTATATATTCTTCTGTTTAAGAACTCCACCAATGTACTGTTCCAATTAATTTCGTTTGTGAAAAAAGTGACTAAAAAGGGAATGTGTTGGCTTTTTAAGCAGGTCTTTGTTTACACATGAGTGGGTGGCTGACCAGGTTGACTCAGTCAGTAACTTTGGAGTTCTGAAATGATCAACAGGTTACCATCATATTTCCTGTTGTGGGAAAAACAAAACTCAAAATGATTACCTGAATACCATAGTTTATTTTAGTCACAGACCCTTGTCGAAGAAAATGTAAGAAATTATAAATTTAGTATCGTGCTTGCAGATCATTGACTTCATGTAGAACTTCATTGAAAAAGCTGATCATTACTTGAAAATCAGCCTCATGCAAAGACTGAAGGTTTAAGATTGAGTCATTTTGTCGTTACTTTCGGAGTGACTGAATTTGTCATTTCTAAAGCTTAGAAATGATCCCCCCTCACTGTCATAACACAATAGTTACGCCATTTTATTTTTTTTCTCAGCGTGTTGAAACTATATTATTCCACAACCTCCTCATGCACATAGAAAAATAACACATTTATGAGGTGATAAGACGGTTGACTCACTCTTCAACCTAAACGGTCTCATCATCATACACAGTCCCGACTAAACAGATGGGCTCTGAATACCAGCGCTAACGCCAAAAACTCTTAATTCCTGCACATTTAATATTTCACAAATTCTTCTTAAGGAAGACACTTAAAAAAATTTTTTTTCAAGAAAAAAAAAATGGTAGTAACCTAGATTATGTAACACTCAAATATGCCCTGAAAATGCGATCCAGGGGAATGGCTAAGAGGTAGATCTCCCCAGCAGCTGGGGGAGCCCTGCCACGTCACTGCTGCATGAACACAGCCTTCCCCCTCCGTCCGAGCCTGGATGAGAGGAGAGGCAGACCCACGTGTGCACGCAGCCTAATTCTTTTGGACCGAGGGCTTTTCCTCTGCTCCATCTCCCCATCTCCCTTCTGGTGAAGGACTTGCTCAGCATGCTTCGGATGCTTCGGTTACCGCGGTTACCACACACACACCCATGCAAACACACACACACACACACACACACACACACACACACACACACACACACACACACACACACACACACACACCCATGCAAACACTCCCTTCCAGCTTACTGGGAAAGTTGTAGAGATCAAAGTTTGTATTTTGTTTCCATTTTCAAAGCTAAGAAAACTTTGATGGTGTGACTCACCTCATGATTTATCTGTGTTAAAATCTAGGTTATTGTATGTTAATTTTTCATTAAGTGGGTCACAACTGTGTACATTAATTGACATTAAATATTGGTTTGGTTATTCACTGAGCTTAAAGGATTTTATCTATTCTCTGGAAAGCTAATAATAATTGAATATATTTAGTGGCCCCAGATTGAATGATGGTATTATAAATCTCTGTTTGTTCTTCACCAGACCATGATGGATAATGTTAGATTTAGCTGATGGTATTGTATTCATCAGTGTTCACGTGTAAGCTACAAATTGTATATACATATGTACACCTAGATACTGACATTCTCCATTCTCAAACAAAGGTTTTTCAAATAATTTCCTCACACCTCAGTCGGTAAGGTCATGGTGATACTGGGGAAAAAATAGACGATAGCCCTAATTATTAAATATTAAAAATCTTGGAATATTTCTTTGGTAACTGTAGCTATAATGACTAATAAACAAATGTGTCTATCATAACTATTTGCCCTTCCAGATTTCTTTACTATCATAACATGTTGTGGTACTGGAGGGTCACAGTAGAGTAATTCTAAACCTTACACTAGCAATCAGAGGGAGAACTGTTTTTCCATCATAACATCATGGATGTAGAAAAAAGTGAATCTTGGTGTGTTTTGGCCTCTTTTGCAAAGAACTCTGTCTCCCTGAACCATAAGAAACAAAACTTACCTGAATTTTGAATATCTTTAAGGGCTACAGTTGTGGAGTTAATTAGACTCAGAATGGAATCACCTCTAGTCTTTATTTTCTTTTCTTCCAGAAATGCTCCTAAGTCTTCACTTACTTGCAGCAGAATACTCATTCCTGTCCTTGCCTTTTCTTTTCACATCACAAACAACTTGAAACTCTTTTAGGTGGAATTTTCACTTTATTTCTTTCATTTGACTAACTCATTTATGTTCCTGGAGGCCTCTGGCTTTTTCATATCACCTTTACATTTGGGAGACTTAGAACTGGACACGGAAGTTTAACAGAGACTTTTAAAACTTCATTTTTAGCCAAATCATAATGCAGGAAGGGAAGTTGAAACTTGGGCTGAATTTTTTTTCTCTTGGAACCAGAATTTGTCTTTTTAGGGTCCATAGACTTTTGTTGATATCACGATAACTGAATAGGAATTACATTGTTTTGTGTCAGGGTGGGGGAAGGGTTCTTCACCACATCACCTCTGTTCTTCCTTTATCAATTGTTCACAACAGTGGTTGTTGGGATTTTGAGGCACCCCGCAGGTATCAGAATATGGCAGATTTCTCTCGGCTTTGTATTTTTTGAATGTGCGAAAACGTCGTCCATCATTTTAGACTGCACGTGTTTCTGGGGGGCCTCCTCTGTGTCCGACACTGTCCTCGGCTCTTGTTACACCGAGGAACCTCTTGTGGTGTGTTGGCCAGGGGATCACGGGAGGTGATCATGCGCAACTGCTAAACACTGAGGAAGATTTCCCACCCAACGAACCAGAGGGATATGCCTGTCTCTTCCTTGCCAGGCCCCACGAAGGGGAACATCAAGCAGGAATAAAGGCCTTTTTTGCCCTCCTTCCTCATTTTGTGAGCCTCAGTCCCTAGAGGTACGACTTTAGTATGTTTTTCAGTCGCTGGCAGTGGCCTAGTGTTAGAAAGCTGAAGGACAAGTTCATCTTACTGAAAATTCATTTTGTTTGAGTTCAGCAGTTAGTGAATCAATCCTTCGTTGGGCCAGGTACCCTTGGAAGGTACTGGAGACAAGTGAGAAAGGAACTCTTTTCTTATGGAACTCAGATTCTCATAGGAGATCGTTTAAGATCCCCTTAGTATAAATCACACCGTAAGAAATGGCTGTACAGTGAAGGGACTGGAGAGGAGAAAGCCGAGCACAGGGAAGATTTAGCAACATTCCACCTTTGCTTCATGTCTAAAGAACATAAACTCCATGGAAGTGATGTCTATATTTTTTGCCTGCTCGGTTTTAACCTAATGACATGTTTTTGTCATTCTTCCCCTTCCCAGCGGGAATGTTCTCTGAAAGTCCATGCTGAAGGGGAGCAGAACTGAGGTTGGGGCAACTGAATGCATGGAGAAGTAGCAAATCCAGCACAAGGCTTTTGTTACTGCATTGCACAAGCTTTATGGAGGCAGAGACTGATATGTAGGCATTAGGATTTATTTTATTCCTCTCCCCAGTGATTAGATTGATAGTGAAATATCTTTGTCTGAGCACTCCAGCAATATAGTTGTAGGCGCCATAAAAATGCATAGATAGCTGGCTGCCCGTTCAATTAAGAGGTCTCAACCCAGCCTCCTATATGCAAACCCAGTCTATTTTAGGTTTAAATTTCTGCTTATAAATTTTTTAAAAACCAAAAGAAACATTGCTTTTCAAGGTTAGGTTGAAGTCTAAGATTCCTTAAACCAAAAGCAAGTCCCTAGACGGGGGAAAAAAAAATTGATGACCCTACTGTACTTCCTCACAGTAGCATTTCTAACTCCATCATTTAAACACACTTTAAATAATATTCTCTTCGTTGTAATATACAGATCTTCTGGCTTTCAACCAGGGAACCAGAGGAAGTCATGCCAGATAGAAGGTAGAAGCTATGAGATATGGCAGCCAATTCCATGCAGATGGGTCTGTTTTCTGGGGCCTCTAATTCTTTCAGGAGGCAATCAGCTGACCCTGTGATAATTGTCAAAGAAAGTAAGCTATGAAGTTAACCTAGGCTTCTGGCAGGTCTCTACCAAGTATAAAAGAGAAAAGTAAGTTAATTGTTAACCTTCATGATAGTGTTTCAGTGTACATGCTTAAGAAAGCAATTGTTCACTTGCATCAGTTATGTATGGGTAGAAATTAATTAGCAATTCTGGTCATCTGGTTGGCTCCATACTTAACAGCGTCGGTGACCGTTTGCAACAGCAGGGAAAGTGTCCATGCATCCTCAGCATAGAACATATTCCCGGGACAGGGTAGTTCTGTTCCTTGTTGGTTCAAAAAAGAAACGGCATTAAACAGCCCAGGGTTGAAAGTAACTATGGAAATTTTTAGATCATTTAAATTTTCTTGTAGATCTTTGGCTCTGCCTATCCCTTACCAGGATAGTGTGTTTTAGTGTGCTGTCCCCCGTGGATAGCAGTGTCTCCAGCTTTTGAATAAAACTGGAGAAATTAAAATCTGTTTTCAGTTTGGCTAGCCCCAGTGTGTGCATCTGAGCTTTCATAAGAGCGCTGCAGCCCCTTTCGTACGAACTCTGAGTCTGTTCTTGCCTCTCAGTCATTTGCTGTTTATTTGCTTCTCTTTCTATGGCTTGGAATTTTAAACTTTCTTTGAACACACCTACGGCCATCTTCTGTTGCTGTTCATGTCTTCTGTAATCATGTTATGTTTCCGTAAAGGTAGGGTGGTGAACCAAGTGCAAAAGAAAAGTCAAAAGAACAAAGAAGTCCACTTATATGTTATTAAAAAACATCATTTGATCTCACTAACCTTCTTGCCTTAATATTAGTGGATAAATATCAGAAAAGTAATTGGCTTTTGTATATTTAGGTTAATTGAGATGAAAAATGTTTTTCCGTTTGCTCACGAAGAAGTGATTAATTCTGAAGATACTATACCTAGAAGAAGAACATCGGCTAAGCTATCATATTTCCACCAGCTAGGTTTGCTGGTATTACAGCAACATAAATGTTCTATTTGGCAGAATTTTATGTATCCTTTTTGGGATGTGATCAGGAAGAATTTTAACTTTCCCTAAAACAAAATTAAGTATTTTTTTAAAATTTTAATTATACATATTAACGGTTTAAAGTTTTCTAGGACAAAAATAATAAAAGTATGCCTTTCTCCTAAAACATGTTGAAATACTTCTCAGACTATTTAATTTGTAATTTTTAATGGCAAAATTATAGGATCTTTCTATAGAAAAAGAGAAGGTAGTCATGCCATATTTTTTTATTGCTCTAAAAGTAATATTAATTTATCGAGTTAAAATTTGAAATATGGACCAGTATGAATTTGCATTTCCAATTTTCAGTGCAGGCTCCATATTCGATTTTGGGGATCATTCTGAAGGATTTCTCTCGTTTTTTTGAGCTATCCTGCTTTTGTTTGTGCTTTCACTATGGTGATCGTTACAAAATGATAAAAGCGATCACTTTGCCAGACCTAAACAAAAATTCACTATTCACATCTTTTGTTGTTTGCACTTTTGGATCAGCGTAGAATTTTTGCTGTAGTCACCAGATTAAGATCATCTGAAAACTTAAAGAGATATTTTCCTTATAGTACTTCCCTATAATTAAAATCCTCATTTGCTTAAAAGCAGAGAGCCTTTCTAAGGTAATAAATTAGCATTTCTCGACCTAGGGTCACTAGGAGTGCTACTTCTTTTTGCAATATCTCTAAGAAAGAGAATAATAATGCTATAACTCTGTTGAAATAGAAGTAATATTTTCAGTTTAATCACAGTTAAGTGTCATGACCTTTTGATCTTGCACTGAACTTCTTGCTGCAATGTGGTCAAATTTTAGACAACCAATTCTAACCCTGTGAAGCCAAGGTAAAGTTATTAGCCAGACTTTCCACAGATATAGAGGTTTTTCTAAAAAATATTTCTGTTTGTTTGTTTTTAGACAATGTTATATACTGTTTCAAGTCTCAGAATATGTTTTATAGCAGGAAAATTTACCCTTGAAATATTTTGCCCGATTTTTGTCTCCTCCCTCTAAAAATGTCTAAGTATGTTTACTTCTAATTCTGTGAGATTCTTTTGCTCTAACTTAATTTGATCTCATTTTTAAAATTAAATGTTATTTCATCAAAAATGATCCCATTTAGAAATCAACTGAATTAATTTTTTTTTTTTTTAGTTTGGAAATAATTGTATTTTTTTAAGTAAAAAATAAATGGAATTCAACGCAGGTGTGCAGGAACCTGTTTTTGCAAACAAGTCCTCTTAGCAGCTCCCAAAGGCATCAGTACAAAAGGAAAATCATACTTGTAAAGTGGAGGAAACCTGTCCCTTTTCAGCAAAATGCCTTTGAGTGATCCTGTGATTTCAAGTGAATGCGCCTGGAGTATTAGGACTCTCGTATTTAGTGGCGTTAGTCTGCATAGTATGTTGCTGTAGTACAGAGCTAAATATCAACAGAACTTGTTACTGTTGTTTGGGTTGCTTTTATATACCAGCTTCAAAATATGTTTTGACACTTTATTATGTTCTGAATCAAGCTTCAGATGTGTGTAATGAAGGATGAAGTCTTTATCAGACTCTAGTGTATAAATAATGAAGAAGAGCAGTTTGGAAATGGTTTCTCTGTAAGAGAAGGGCTTCTGAAGAGTTTCCAGTTTTGATCTGGCGCAAGCCAGACGCCGCTGGAGGCACACCCAGAACGGAGCGTCCTCTCTCTAAAGGCACAGGCTGCTCCTGCCACTGCTTTTCTCCCCCTTTCTTATCTTCCTCCCGCCCCCACTTTTTTTTTCCTCATTCATCTTGTCATTCCTATAATGTTCTCATTCCTAGTTTACATGCTGAACCTTTTGAGAAAGTCTGGCACCTCTGATCCACTTTCCCTCACAGACCCTGTAATTTTTGGCTGTATTTTTATGTTTTTCAGATTCAAGTCAATCTGAAAGTCCCAGCCAGCCAAGTGACGCTGACATTAAGGACCAGCCAGAAAATGGTAAGTTTAGTTGGGGTAGCCAGGAGCCAACCAAGTACAAGGATTTTGGGGTCTGCCCCATGGGTAGCTCACAGTAGGAACAACTTTGATGACTCAAGGAGGTCTCTGGATCATTCGAGCAGCCCCCAAGCCCTCCTCCATCCCGCTCCCAAACACCATCCGGGTACTCATGAGAACCTTAGTTCCCAAGAACATTGATGACTGTGAGAGGTAGGGTTGATTTACCAAATCAGAACCTTCTACAGCACAAGCAGAGAGCCACTGCCTCTCTGTTTCATTTTTAGTTCCTTTTTTAAGGTGGCAAATGCCCCGTGACCTTCTTCACTGGTGATTTAAGGTCATTGACAAATATTTTTGTAGCCGTTCACAGCTCAACCCTTTCCTAAGTGCTTTCAGAAAATGATCTCTGCCTTTGAAGGATTTTCCACTTTAAATTGTCTGAAGTAAAATAGTAAGGGTATGTGACAGTATTAAATTCCTAAATTGTGTAATTATATAAATTTTCTGTGGCAGAAACTTGATTAGCATAGAGTACGCTCTTTATATACAAATATAATAGTATCCAGTAAAGTTCTAGATCCGTGGTATGTGCTCCAAGTACAAAACAGATTGTTATAGGTTGGAATTTAAGATGGAGTAAAACAATCAGTTTCAGTCAAAACTGAAAAGTGAACTGGCAGTCCCTATCATATACTAAACATTATACTATGTATTTTCCCAGATATCATCTCATGAAATTCCAAAATGCTCTTCCTCAGTGATATAACTAAAGGCACTAATGGGGAGACTTGACCTTGACGGGCCTGTGAAGGGCATATGTCATCACGGTTAAGAGCTCAGGCTGTGGCATCAGGCCTGCGTTCAAATTCTGCCCCTGCTGTTTCTTACCTTTGTGACATTGAACAAGTTATTGAACCTCTCAAGGCATAAAGTTATTCCTCATCTTTAAAGTAGTACGGTAATAATATATAATAAGAGCCTACCTGTTGAAGAGCTAAATGAGTTGCACATATTCATATAGCTTATAAAAAACTGTTAGCTCTTCAGTATTACTCATTATTTTTCTTGTCAGTATCATCCTTTACCATATTGGTTTTTCATCTACTTATAATGACCTCATTCCTTTGGTCACTCTTTTGTTGTGCTATATATTTTTCCACTTTGATCTCCGTCTGATCTTTTGGAATAGATAGGGTAAACTGAATTATGTCAGAATTGTGGGATGGAGGATTTTTGCCACATTAGATATCCTCTCACTACAGAATTTGTTTCATTTCCCAAGCCTGGGACATTCTTGATATCACTGCTGGATTTTGACATTAAATATGGACTCTCTGGCTATCCCTCTTCTTATTCTGGTGTTTTAGTGGTATTTTCCTTATCAAAGTTGTCTCTTCAAAGCAAGCATAAGAAAGGAGAGACCCCTGAAGTCTTGTCTTTGGTGTCATAAATAGCTACATCTTATTATTTGTTGACATTTTTAAACGGATATTTATACATTAGTTTCTTCCTTTATTTCCACCTGACTTATAGGTGATACCTTAAGTGTTTCATTTTTCGATCATACTTATATATGATCTGCCTGAAGTTGTGTCCAGAGATACTCATTTTATTCTCATTTCATTTTTAAAAATTGGTGGGCTGTACGGGTATGTGGTTCATGTATTTAGGGCTGGCCGTCCCTCTAGCAGGCCTGCGATTCATCTGTCTTCATAAAATGGCCGACAAGCTGTTCACATGCAAATATAAATTGAGAGCATGAGAGGCCTGGCATGCCTTTCTGGAGCTGCCTGTAATACAGATATTGTGCATTTCCCATTCCAAAAAGCAACCAGGATCGAGCCTGGATTTTTTGGCCAAAGGCACAAAGATATTAGCCGAGTTCACTTTTAACCCCAGATCACTTGGTGCTACCTCAAGGATTCACGATACTATTTTGGGGTGGAGTTGGAGGGGGTAGGATCATGTGAGTTCAAAGAAAGTATTAATATCTGGGGGAGAAAGTAGTAAGTTCCTATGTTTCAAATGTCTATTTATTTCAAAGAAAAAGAAGTAGAGGTCGCTTTGTCTTGGATGCCTCCAATGGAAACAGCCTAGAGAAACAGCAGGCTACTCAGTTTCCGCTACCTGCCTTTTGTCAATCTCAGATGCAATGATTGGAGGAAACATGATTTTACCTCTTTTCCAAAGACACGTAATCCCTAAAGGAGAATAAGTGAAGAGTTCAGGACCAGATATTTACGTGCATTAGAGAACTTTCTAGTGTCGCTTTGACCAAGAGTGATTTTTTTCATTACCCAGGTTATGGATGATGAGTTCCTGAAAGGTTTTTGTTTGTTTGTTTCGTTGTTGTTTTAAAAAGGCAACTCTCATAAGTGTAGCAACCAAACTCTAAGAACTCTTGGAATCTTGGTGGGTGAAGAAGTGACAGACTCTGGTCTGCAAATAAAGTGGGAACGGATTACATCTTCTTCATGTATATATGCGAGGGGAAATCATATTCTTTTTATCCTAGCTCTTGAGGAGAAAGGTAATGGGAAACGAATGGTATTTTCCTAGTAAACCATGGAGAATGAACAGACAAATGGTAACATGCCGTTTCATCCAAAACCATAAACTAGGCCATGTAACTTTACCTAAAGTGGATGCAGCTGTTTCTTCCCTGTCCAACTAGTCTGTTTTTTTCTGTGGAATTTTTGCTTTCTTTTCTTATACTCCCTTAAGACTCAACTGTAAAAGAAAACAAATCTTTGTCCAATTAGAGTATTAGATGGGAATTTTGAAGGAGTTATTTGAAGCCCAGAGATAAAATACCAGAATCTCTGAAACTCAAAATTGGTATAATATAATGATTAAAAACTCTGCCTCTAGAGTCAGACAGACCCAAGTTTAGATGAAATAATGGCTGGATGACTTTGAATAAACTACTGCCCCAATCTCCGTTTTCTTATCAGTAAAATAAGAATACTAAAAGAACATACTTCGTATTAAAAGGGAGAATATGGAGACAAACCATAAGAGACTCTTAATCTCAGGAAACAAACTGAGGGTTGCTGGAGTGGGGGGGGGGGGGAGGGAGGGGGTGGCTGGGTGATGGACATTGGGGAGGGTATGTGCTATGGTGAGCGCTGTGAAGTGTGTAAGACTGATGAATCACAGACCTGTACGCCTGAAACAAATATAATACATTATATGTTAATTTAAAAAAATTAAAAAAATGAAAATTAAAAAAGAGAGCATATGTACATGAAACAGCATCATGTCTGGTTCATAGTAAGGACTCAAAGAAAAGTTGCCATTATTGCTCTCAGTTAAAGCTCATATCTGTAAAGAGCGTACATATTGGAGAGGCCAAAAGCTGGGAGATTTGGAATGGAAGGGGGATAGTGGCAGAAAGAAACCAAGACTTTTAGAGAGGTACCTTCTGTAGGTACCTACTCTGTTCTGAAATGTCAGATGTAAGTCCCCTCCAGTCTGTCCATAATCCCCACAGTGCCACATCTGTTTCATTATGTAGACTGTTCCTCACATTCTGTTCACCTCCTAGGAGCTGACTACCACAGAAGTGATTCAGAGTTGCCAGAACCTTCAGAATGAGCATTCCCAGAGAAGGTGATTCTGGAAAGAAGGGGCCCCACCTCGATGGCTTTAATTTTAGCTGAGTCTTTCCTTGGCACCAACCACATAGAATCTGGCTTATTAAAAAACTATAAGCTGATTAAGGGTCGGGCTCATGACCAATTCTTTTTAAAACAATCTTGCAGAGCATATAGCTCTGTGCCTTGAACTTAGCAGGTACCTGGTATTTATTTGCTTAATGAATAGAATTAATAAGTAGATGAATATGTTCTCATTATCCCCAAATATTTTGTGAGTGTCCGCTCACTGTTGATTTACCAAGAGGTTTTTAAAGAAACAAATAACAAAAATTAAAAAAAAAAAAACTGGAGATGCAAAAAATCTAATTTGGGTGTGGGGGAGAATTGCACATGGACACGTGGACATACATGCTCAGATAAGACTGATAGTGCTAGGAAGCCAAAGCCATAAGGTATACTAATGTCCACAGTAGATCAAGTTGTACCTCTGCCCCTCCCACATGAGCAGGTGTGAGCGAAGACATGAAATACCATCATGTTAGCTTATGCTTGCTTACCACAGGTGATGAAATTCTGAGAGTTCTCAGCTCTGGCTGCAATCATGCATTTAATTCTTCTGCAAATTGCTGAAACCCCCTTTCTGGCTTTTCAAGAGACTCTGAAGGTGATAAGCCTTATTTGTTGGACTTTGACTTAGAACATCTACTCAAACCACCTTCGTGATTCCCGAGAGGTACTTGAGCTACTTACTGTTAACAGTTTTTATGGGACAGAATGTTTGAAATGACTGCTCGGTATTTAACGGAACCTGTGAACAGTCCCCTAAAGCTTGTGTTCTGTGGTGCATCAGATCAGTCATTAATGAGGGAAAAGCTCATGTGATAACCCTCCTACTTAATTCAAGTCACACTTCTGTAGGGCCACACTGAGTCCATGTCTGAGGGAATAGCATCGTCCAGCATTGGTGCTCTGAAAGCCCCCTCCCCGCTGGGACTCGCTGTGAAAACACCCTTCACTGAAAAAAAGAAAATACGGGATTCCCTCGCCAGAAAAAGAAAAGCTGTGTTCACATGTTTTTGCCCCCTCTGTTTACTCCCTCTCATCACCTGCACTGACTACTATTAAAAGCCTCATCTTCGTGGTTTTTAAAATGTGATATTTATAACAGGAAAGCAGAGTTGGTATTTGGATTATTTCCTTTAGGCTTAATCGTGTTTGTTCTTCCTCATTTATCTGGTGGTCGCCCATATGTTGGTGGCGTAAACCCTCAGATGGGCCTTTGCAATCAGTGGAAAGCCATTAATCATGATGCTTGCCCCAGATTTTGAAAACTTCCAGCTCTACCTGCCAATCTGAAAATCACCCTGGAGAATTGTTTGAGTGTGGCTCTCCTGGTCACCGACATCATTTGTGTCATTTCCATCTCGGATTGCTACATAGATATTGTTGCTACACATTGCTAGACAAAAAAGGAATGTACTCCAACCACAATCACATCTCCCTAGTTATCCATTAACTCATTTCTGTGAGTATTTTGAATATTTCAGTACTTAGGAAATAACTTTCAAAGCTACTGTCTTGCTGACTTAGCATTTATGTGTGGGATCCACTTTGTAATTTGGGGGTGAGATAAGAGAACTGTCAATTTCTACTTCTCTTCTGGATAAACACTGTTTTATCTGATAATATGCTCTTAACACCTTGGAGACCCTATGCTTTAACTTTTTTTCACTACCTCCTCCAATATATGGGAGATATATTGTAGTGTTACAATATTAATACATAGTGGAAAGGCAAAATAAAGTTCGTAATTCCAAACCCTAAGAATTGTCTCCTACTTAGTGCTGGTTGGACTGCCCATTTTAAGAACCATTTTGATTAATGTGTCGTTTTAGGAATTTTGGAGGCAATACAGCCTTATAATTTGCACTTCCCTGGGAAAGCAGGAACACTCTAGCACCATTGACTTTTAAATACAATTTATCAGTATTTCATCATTTGCATAGTTTCTTTGACAATTACCTAGCAACAGTTATTCTCGGTGTTCGTTCAAAAAACACCGCAGGGACAGACACAGCGGAGTGGCCACCAGAATAGCAGCAATAACAGTAATGATCAACATTCTAAACCATGTAAAGGTCCCAAATTAGGGAGACATTCAAACCTAAATGCCTTCTGGTTTCCAAATCTGTATAATTAAATTCTACCTGATAAATTTTCAGCAGTGCGGTGGAGCTGGTCTCTCTCCTTTAAAAGACTAGAGAACCAGAGTTTGGTTTGATCTAAAATGTCATTCTGAGACCAGGTGAATTGTGCTTTCTTAAATATTGTTAGCAGATGTGACCCATCATTATTTGCAGAGGCTCTTTAGAAATGCCTCCAGACAAAGGAAATTCTTGGATCTTGCCTTTTGAAAGATGAGGTACCAGGTGAGGCTGCAGGCTCCCCCTGCCCCGCCCCCCGCATGCATCCTGCAGTGTAGACTAGGTTGAGCTTTACTACAGGACCCAGTGTCATTAAGGAGCTCTTTCAACTGAAAAATAGGGAGGAAATTTGTAGTCATTCTTAAAAAGTAGTTTTACTTCACACATTATGGGTATTTTATTGTCTACATACAGAGGATAACTAGCTGAATAGACTTTAAGTGGTTGGCTAGTGGCCAAAATAGGGAGTGTTTTAGACCCACGTTCCCTGATGTCTAAATTCTCAAATAGACTGGATGGGTGGTCTAGTTCAGACATCTTCCCTCCTCCACCTCCCCTCCGCCCCCCATCCCTCACACACAAACAGTTACAGAGGAAAGAAGTAAAGGGATTTCTTTCTGGTCCTCAAAATTATTTGTGCCTGTAACTCTTGGCCCAGGAGACACGACCATTTGAGTGTCTATTAGATGTCACATTCTAAGTAGAAAGGCATTTCTAAGCGTTGATTTATAATTTATATGGGATTGTGTAAATCTGTCCATAGATCTTGATTCCAAAAATGTGAAGCAATACAATTCATGTAGTATTGGAATTGGGCTCAGAAAAGAAAGCAAATGGGGAGCCATCATCAAATCACAGTGTGGTAGAAGGTACACCTGGTGTTTGTCTGCAGCTCCATCTGCTATTGTTCGGTTTTCCCTGTGATCGAGCCCGAACAACTCTGATAGGACCCTTTGACAGAGAAGGACCTTAGAAGGACCTGCAGGGTACTTTTGATGGTCACTTTCGCATACCTCTCCATCAATTAAAAATCAGCTCGGGAGCTATCAGGGAGGCTAGTTCGGGTCAGGAGTAGTGTATGAGCTTTCCTTGCCACAAATAATAGGGTCTGATTTGACACTGGAGTGTGAATTTGTTGATTTAAAGCCTGTACATTATTTTTTGAGAAGGAATTATCCATTTGTGGATAATATTAGAAAACTGAATGTAATATAAATAATTTATTTGGGGATTTGGAGTCACTAATCCAGATTGATTAGTTGTCTGCCACAGAAATGCATGTGGCCACAAGGATTTTTGGCACCTTTTCTCCCTACAGCTTCCCCATTCTTTTTCTCTTCTTCAGGTTTTACTCAGCTCCAGGCAACTCTGTTCCCTTGGCATTAGCTTGTCGTTAAGGAAATCTACTGGGATAGCTCAACTAGAGGTGGGGGGAGGGGTAATATTTACTGCAGATTACTCTGCCCCATCTCAGTTGTTCGCTTCTGTACGTGGTTGATTTTCACCCAAAGGGAACAAGGGAGTCTCCTATGCCTTATCTGCAGGCATCATATGGTGCATATAGAAAGAGAGAAGTGGAAAGGATGTTGAGGCAAGGCCCAACCAAGTAGGAATAGGCTTCCAACAATCTCTCCATGAAGGAAAGTCAGTGTTTTCTTAGATCACTGTAGGCGTTTTGCAACTAGAGAGCTTCTCAGCAAGCAGTTTTTGTAAACTCAAGAGATGAGCAAGGAGAAGCCAAATCACAGCTTCTGAATAGGTCAGATTAGCAAAGGAGAGTTGCCACGACAAGCCCGACACTGAGCATCTGTTAAGAGAAAATCAGTTGTCCAAGCCACTTACAGACTCTGTACCTCAATTCTCTCATAAGTAATTCAACAGATAGTTTAAGAGTCTGCTGGGTACATTTGGACAATGTACTGGATGCATCGAGGGAATACAGCAATGGATCGGACATCCTGTTCTGGAGGACTCGATAGCCTAGTGAGGGGGGAAAGGTTTAATTCATCCATCCATTCAACAAATATTTATCTAGTGCATCTTAAGAACCGGGCACTGCACTGACTGAGCAAAACAGAGAAGACCTTACCTTCTGGTGGGAGGAGACAGACAATGAACTAACTAATACATTCATAATGTGCCCAGTGATATTAAATACTACAAAGAAAAACAGGGACAGGTAAGGGCATAAGCAGTGGAGGACCTGGGTGCCATCTTACATAGCGTGGTCGGAGAAGGCCTTTCTGATCTGTTGACATTTGAGTTCAGACCTGAAGAAGGTGAAGAAGAGAACTATGCAGGCATTACAGACTTTGATTCTAGAAATAGAGATGAGTAAGGCTTTGAGGGAAGTTGGAATAGTAACAGGGTCAGTGTGGCTTAAGGGGCATGAATGAAGGAGAGAGCAATTGGAGATGGGGATAGCAGGAAACGAAATTGTATCGGACGTTCTAGGCCAAGGAAAGGACTTGGCAAAATCCTTGGTAAGCTATGATATGCTCTACAGAGGAATGCGCATACCAAGTCCATTCATTTCTTGGTATAATAAATATATCCCAAGCCCCTATGATCTGTGAGATACTTAATGTTTAGTGACGAGCAAAGCAAGCATAGAGTCTAGCGTGGAGTTGTAGACAAAGGCCTGATTTGTAACATTGCCAAAGAGAGAGGCTCTCTCATCTGCCATGGCAACATCCTTTAGTATCCCCAAAGGTTTTTCCTTATGCATGTAATACTAAAAGCTGAGTTACTTACATGGGATACTTGACTTCACATACCCACTCATGCAAACGATTCCTTTTTCATTTAATGGAAATCTAAATCTGTGGGCTTCCAGCTTATCCCTTATCTCATGACACCATTTAGATCATAAGCCCCCAGGTCTCAAGTACATTTACCATGAAGCTTCATTTTTCTCCCTAATAGTTACCAGATTGAGCAATAAAAATAGAGGACACCAGGTTAAATTTGAATTTCATATAAATAAACAGTGAATAATTTTGTAGTATTAAATGGTTATACTTATATTTTAAAAAAGTATTTGTTTATCTAAATTAACTCCTATATTTTATCTGGCAGCCAGTCCTCTAGTTCTCCACACAGCCCCATGTACAGTAGTAACAACGGCTTCTGAAAAGGTTTGATTAGTCTGTGATAATTTCACTGATCACAAAGGGTCAACCCACTGGAATTTCAGCCACTGAAAATGAACCCAGGGGGAATAGTACCACAAAGTTTTAACGAGTTGACTACTTAAATTCCATTGCTCCTGCATCTGCTGGTACCTGGTCCAGTAATTATCTTGGAACAATAAGCCTCTTTTAAGGTACAGTATAGTAGGGATATCAACTGAGTAAGCCATTGGACAGTATGTGAGTCACTTCTTCAGAACAAATGCGGAGGAAGTATACTTTGTTACAAGATTTAGTTATCAGCAGATTATTTGCTTCGTGAAAGATGATGAAAGTAGAAAATCAGTCAAATAATAAAGCACTGGGAAATTCCACATTTGACGGTGAGGTAGACACAAGGCATTTCAGACAGACTTGAAAATAGAAGGTGCCATATTTTTCATGTGCTGTATGGGAAATGAAATATATATGTTTTCATTTGTAATTGAGGACTGTTTTGCTAGGTGTAACAAAACTTGTTAGAGTATGTTACAAAAACATAGTGTGATCTTTGAACCCTCCCATTCAAAATACAGAATAACGTTCACAGATGCAAGGGAAACAGTTTGGAAAGTTGGGATTAAACTCTACTGGGCTTTTGAGCCAGATAATGATAAAAATAATGATTTTGGTGATAACAATCATGATGATAGCTTACGTTCATTGTGGACTTTCTGTGTGCTGGTTGTTAGTTTGGATCTTCCAAGTAGAATATCCCCTGATGGAATTCTTGGTGCCGGGATTTATTTTAGGTAAAGCCTATTAAATATAAAGAGAGGATGCAAGAGTCAGCTGGGAGAGCTTTCACACCACAATACTGACCTGATACCTGTGGAGGGAAATGGGGAAGGAAAGAGGATTGTGTTGGAAGAATCTCACATAGCAGTAAGCCTCTAAGAAAGTTTTGTACAGGGCAGTGGAGAGCCTTTGAGGCAAAGTCACCTGTTTTAAGAGTTCTGTGTCCCATGGGGCGCCTGGGTAGCTCAGTCGGTTGAGCATCCGACTCTTGATTTGGGCTCAGATCACAATCTCAGAGTTGTGAGATTGAGCCCCGCACACTGGGCTCGGCACTGAGTGTGGAGCCTGCTTAAGATTCTCTCTCTGCCCCTCCCCCCTCCCGCTTTCATGCTCTCGCACGCTCTCTCTCAAAAAAAAGTTCTGTGTCCCATTGAAATGGGTCCGCATTAGTATTCTCCCCCTTAGTCATTGGCTGGGATATCCTGGAGGAAGGGTGGCCTTTGAACAGAGGGATGGCAGCTGGGGTCATCAGGCAATTATGCTCCTTGCAGCAAGTGATCTGATGGGTCATTTTCATGGCCACCCCAACAAGGAATTGTGCTAGTTCTCTCATCCATATTTAATCCGAATACAACCCTACGGAAAGAGGTACTGTTGGCATGCCCGTTTTACATACAAGGAAACTGAGACACAAAGAATTTAAATAGTTTGTCCACCATCCAGAAGATGGAAAGTATATTCAAACTTACTTTCTCACTCCAGAGTCTAATTGCTTATCCATTACACTGTATTGTGGAAAGAATGGTATTCAACCTCTGGTTCCATAACTTATTGATTATGTAAATTTGGGCAAGTAGTTTGAACTCTTGGACTTGTGTTTCCTCGTATATAAGGTGGGATGTCATCACCTTCCCAGGAAATGTGTTTTTGTCGCTGTTTTGTTTTGAGCTTAAACAATGTTAGTTCCTTTTCCTTCCTCATGTTTTTCTCTCATCTGGGATTGTCATCTCTTCCTTTATTCCTTATCTCATCCTCCCAGGTATCTGCCTCAGCCTTGCTCAGGCTCCCACAGGTTTAATTATGTCCTCAGAACTAACAGGACTGTTTCTGTGCAGATTTTATGTATGAATGTGTGTAGGGGTGTGAAGTACGCAGAACTTGGAGCAATCCAGAGTAGATACTCAAGTGTAGCCCACCTTCTCTTTTCATCTACCTCATTGACTCGTAGACATGAGCCATATGCCAGGGGGCAATCCAGAGCACATTTTTTTTTTTTTTTGCTTTAGATATTTGGGGGACAAAATTACATTCTTATTTCTCTTACAAAAATTCTTTAGTCTTTTTCCCTACAATCTCAAGTATTATGTGTACTTGATTCTCTAATGGACCGTTTTCAACAGTGGACTAAATTTTCACTCGATTTTTCTGCTGGAGATGGAGAGTATAAAATGATATGAGTTGTAAGGTATTTAAACCAGGTGCCATTATGTTTGTTGAATGGCATAAAACAATTATGGTTGCCAATAAATTTTAAAGTATTTCAGTGATAGTTCAGTACATTCAGTGCAGGAATTATTTATTGAAAGCATAAAATGTTTATTTCTGTTGCCCATTTTTTTTTTGTGCAGGACAATCGAAACTTGCACCTCGTCCCTTTGATTTTAGGTTTCTGAATTATTTAAAAGAATCGGTTAATTCTCCGTTCCGTGTGAGTAAGACCAAGTTCATTAGGATATCTGATTCCTAGCATGTCCCACATTCACAGATCATGTTAACTCCACAGAGAGGTTTATCTTCTCTTAAAATTGCAAATGCTGCCCAAACTGAAAGCCTTTCCATTAAATGCATTCTTGCAGCTTTGGACTACGAGTAAGATCCTTAACCACAGAGAGGGGGACAATGAAGTACCTTGTTGTCAGAGCATCAGCGAGTTCCAGAAGTAGCAGTGTTCAGAACATGCATGTCCTTTGAGTTCTAGTGGATTTGCAAACTGATATGAAATACACATCGGTAAAACTCCGCATACACCAACACACTCTCTTTGACCAGTGGTTGCCAACTGGTAGTCCCTGAAGGGGGCAAAAAGAAAAATCTTAAAAGAAATTATGCATTTTTCCCCCTAGAAAAAGCTACGCAGGCTGAAGATTTTTGATTTTGACGCTGTTTGTGAACGCACTGGTTATCTTGCACTTACAGAGATTTATAGTTTGGATTCATTGGATAAAAGGTGGGGGTGAGATGAATTATCCATTATTTAATAAAGACGGCAAATTAAATACTTTGAGAAATAGGCTCCATGATGGGAAAATATTACAAGATGTCCTCAGTGAAGAAAAGATACAGAAGCCTCAGTTATAGACCGGTGGTTGAATAATAGCCTTTAAGTTTGTCTTATGGAAGGAGAGAGAGGAAGAGAAAAGCTGATGCCAGTCAGTCAGTCCAAAATGCTGTGGCCACGGACTGCCCGTCATCATCTCTTTATAATGTATCCCTCCATTCATTTTTTTCAATAGATACTGTTGAATTCAGTTCTGCTTGAGCAGAATTGATAGTGAGGTGAAAGCAGCTCAAAGCGGGAGACTGAGACAGTGCCTCTCTATGTCAGTGGATCAGGAAAGCATCCTTTTGGAATACAAGATCTAAAGGAAGTTTGGGTAGCCTGATTGTACATAACTGTGTAGAACATTTGAGTTCCAGGCTCAGATCTCTCTCTATGGATTCTTCCTGTGCTTCAATAGGAGAGGCAAGAGAACCGGCCATGGTTGAATAATATTATGTACTAGAAACTTTAAATCATTTGGATATCTGAATTTGGCATAATGGTTCTGAGAAGACAAGGAAAATGAGGTTCAGGGATGTTGAGGCACAAGTCCATGGTCAACAGCAAGTAAGAGGCAGAGGAAGTGCTACGTCATCGTCCCAGGGAGATTCTGAGACGAAACAGAGATAACGGATAGTGAGGTGCTCTGAAATGTTTTGGAGCAACCATAATAATCTCCAGTCACTTGTATCATAAGGTTGTCAGTGTATTTTCTATCTGTCCTGTCCCCTCTTCGCAGGGAAAGTACAAACCTGACGTTAGGGAATGACAATGGTGATGACATACTTATGGTGGTGGTGGTGGTGGTGGTTAACTAGTTAAAACGAGATGACCTGTCAGTCCTTTCCACTGAATCCTGGCCCCTGAGAACAGTAATATGTCAGAGTGTGCTGAAAGTGAAACCAGTAAGAGTGGGTGTGCAGAATTACTCTGCATTTTGCTAGGGATGCCTCGATGCTACGGACGACGTGTCACCATCTGACCTAGGTACCAAGTGATGGAGGTGACATTATTAATAACCAATTCATGAGTATTTCTTAGGGGATGCAAAAATGAATCTGAATAGAAGCCCCAGGGTTTTCTTTAGGTACCCCTAACATGAGCTTCGAGGAGACCACGATTTTAACTGGATACTCCTTGAGGGCAGAAACTAGTATTTATGTTGTATTCCAAACATAGTGTCTGGCACTCAATAAATATTTTTGAAGTGAATGAATAAGTGGGTAAATCAGTGAATGAACAGATCTTGTCCTCAGGAGTTTAAAGTCTTTTTTTTTTAATTGAGATATATTTGGCATGTAACATTGTGTAAGTTTAATTGTATACAACATAGTGATTTGATACAAGGCATTATGATCTCCATCATAACCTTAGCTAACATCTCTACCTCGTGGCATAATTACCATGTCTTTTAGTGTTGGGAACAATTAAAATTAGTCTCTAATAATGTTTATTTGGGTTTTGTTATCTATAATCACCGTATTCTGTGCTCGATCTCCAGAACTTCTTTATCTACTAATTGCAAGGATGTACCCTTAAACAGCATCTCTTCTCTTCCCCCACCCTGGTAACCACCAATTTAGGATTTCAACCTCTTTTAAGGGAAAAATAATTGGTAATTATAGGTAATTTCTCCTCCTTCCAATTCGCCCTTGCGCAGTCTTATTTGTGTTTATTAGTATGTGTGGTAATCCTTGCGTTAGGCGATGGGGATATAAAGATAAATGAGAGGCAGACGCAGTTCCCATCAGGTGCGTATTCTAGCAAGGAAGACAGATATGTAAACAGATATTTGCCATCAAATGTGATTGTGTTTTCCTGAAGGTATTTGGATAGTGTTTGGGGCCCGTGATGAAGGTAGGTACGAGTGATCAGAAGCTGTGCAAGAGGCAGCAATAGTTAAGTTTTAGGTGTTCGTGGGGCGATTTATTAGGTATCTAAATACTGAAGTGTATGTAGATTCCCAGATGTTACCTATGGTCTCCTTGCCCCTGAGAATTAGCTCAAAACCCCCATTCCACACTCTGGAGAAATATATCTAGAATGGACAGCAGAATTTTTGCATGTTTCTGAGAGGGCTTTCAGGCTAAAGTTCCTTTCTAGCTCTAGATTCCTGCATTTGCTGAGTTAGCTTAAGTGGGTTCAGCCCCTTCCTTACAGGTCTGTACTGTGTACGCATAGAAATTATGTCAGTACTTGACTTTGGTGAAGCTGTAGGGTAACAGGGTTGGGGAGGGAGCACTTAGGTTATGTCTCAGAACTCAAACCACTTGACATTGATTTTGAACAATTCTCTTCTTCAAAACCACTTAGGCCACTGTGCCATGTTACCACAGCAGTCTGTTCTCCCTCCTGCCCTCTCCTTTCTGAGCCTCTTCTTGCTCCTGTTAAGTTGTAAATGCGGAGGAGTTTCACCATCTCTTATTTCCTTCAGTTTTGCAAATTTATGTTCTTGGGAGTTTGCTTTATCGGTCAAAAAGTACCATGGATGTACTTTCCTAATCAATGTATTCTAGTACGCTTGATTAATAAATGGGATTCACAGGTTCTGTATGTGTGAGAGGGAAGATACAAGGTCCTTGTTCAGCAAAAAGAGCATTGGACCCACCACGTACGGCTCCGTTTGGCTGAGGTGTAGTGTTTCTGAACAGTCTCTAATACACCAGTTGTATCCTGTTTAATTCTTGAATGGCCAGTCATCCAGCGGACCTTCCTTGCAATGAAGCTTGCTGACTGACTGGCTGACAGATAGAAAGCATCCAGAAGGGAGAGATGGAGACGAAATTAAAATGTGACTTCTTTGGCATCCACCTTTCGAACCCAGGCCTTCCCCACTTTACTCTAATGCAATTTAGTAGATGTTGGATGGAAACTAATACAGTTAAAAAGAACTTCATGTAATCTCACTAACATTCTTAGAACATGATGCTCAAGGGTTTCTGGTCAAGGATATTTGCATTTGCATTTAGAGCATAGTTAGAGCCAGAACTCTGTGAATGTGAAAAGTCCTTGCTCTAAGGATGACATTTCCAAGCTGTCAAAATCTGATGTGCTTAAGGCTAAAACCGAAATTGCCTTTTATTCTGTAAATATTGAAAAGAAGGCTTAGCATGGTACCGGTGAATTTGCTAGCCAAGGTACTAGCCCACTGGGTTGGAATCAGAGAAAATCCATTTGTTGAGTTTAAATTGCTACAAAATTCAAGCCTGAGGGACGCAGTGAGAAAGTATACTGGGCAGACACAGTCCCATGTTTTCCTGTTGGAAATAGTGTCAGCCCCCTCTGACACTATTTACTAGTGCAATTTCATTTGAGGGCATAAGCACATTACATGAATTTCTGTGACTTAACTGTTCTTATCTCTAATTTCTTCATGTTTACTGTGAACTACAGAAATATTCACACTAAATCTTCACAAAGTATATTCACTCACTCAATCAACATTTATTTAGCAAACATCTGCTGTATCCCAGACATTGTTCCAGGCATCAATTATAGGACTGACAAAGCCCAGAGAAGAAGAGTGATGTGCCTAAAATAATACGTGGATGATGAGTAGAACGGAGACCCTTGAGATCCAGCACTTGTCCTACATTCTTTCTACTATAGTATGACTCTGCTTTTCTTCGCCTTCCTGCTTCTCCCCCGCTCCCCAAATAACCTGAGGTTGGAAAGTTACTTGAAAGACTATTGAAATCCTTCCCTTAATTTGCCAACAAGTTGTGAAGTTGGTTGGAAAGTCACTTATTTAGAATCTTGAGTAGAACAATGGCAGCTTTAATATGACCTCTTTTTGTGTGTGATTCTCCGAATAGTGTCTGCAAAGGCCAATGTTATTATAAAGTAGATTGTAAACTCCGTGAAGGTAAGGACTGTTTATCCTTTCTTACTTACTGCTTTTTTTTTTTCCATAGCACAGTGCCTACCATGTAGTCTGGGTAGATGATCCTCTGTTGTCAATGCAGAACGAAATGCATCTCTTGTGCCTTAGAGTATCTCTCTTGATCTGGGGTAGTGTGTACGCAGGATGAGCTCTCCATAAAAGTCTGCTGCAGGAGAGATTGTACATGATGTCCATGTTCAGCGGGCCTCTGCTTAGAGCATGAATTTCCTGGCCCATCTTTTCCTATGTTCAGTGCCTAGATGACTAGTCCAGCAGCTTGCAGTCTTGCTTGCTGGATCGTGGGGTACCTGTGATATCTGGAGGCCGGCAGGCAGGACAGCAAGGTGGTTTGGGGGGCCACGCACGAGAAGTTTGCTGCCAGTCAGGAAAGGTTTTCCCTGGGTCTTGGCCGGGACTGGCAGGAATTCAGGCTGCACATTTGATAGTCTTCCCTTTTTGCCACCACTACTGTCCTCATCGGCCCGTGATCACCAGCTTTCCTAAGTGCAGCACCCCGCCAGAAGATGGTGTGTGGAGCAGAACTGGGTGTAGCTAGTCCAAGTGTGAGATAATGCGTGCTATGTGGCAGAGCTGACTGGGACATGAAAAGATCTTTGCGTGGTAAGAGGTTGAGCAGAAGAATAAAGAACAAATAGAAGTGGGCTCTGCACAAGCATTTAAGCAAATACACGGGTGAAAAGAAAGGCCAGTTCATGTTATTTTAACAAGTAACCCAACCTATACTTTATGGGAAAGCATAAATATAAGACATGGTGTCTCTCTTGCCCACTGTTGTTTTTCATGATCTTGTAAGGGTCTAGAAAGTGGGTAAAATTTAAAGAAGTGATGAGTTTGATAACTTTTCTTACTGGAGGAACTGTTTCTTGAAAGGAAGCCTGGGTGGTTCTCCAATTTGAACTTCGAGTGGCCCCTGGGTGGTTCAGTTGGTTAAGGGTCTGCCTTCCGTCTGCCTTCGGCTCAGGTCATGATCCCAGGGTCCTGGGATCGAGCCCCACACCAGGCTCCCTGCTGAGCAGGGAGTCTGCCTCTGCCTCTCCCTCTGTATACTCAATTGCTCACGCTCTCTCTCAAATAAGTAAATAAATCTTTTTTTTTTAATTTTATTATGTTATGTAGAATAAATAAATCTTTAAAAAAAATAATTTGAACTTCTACAGGTGCATGGGTGGAAGACGGATGGGAAACCCGGGCCAGAGCCTTGACTTTGTCACTTGCCTGGCTGTGAAATGCTTTTAAAACATTCAGAGCCAGTAACTATAACTGACCTTGAGGGGAAGGTACTTCACCTCTCTGTGCCTTAGCTTCTTCGTTTATGAAATGGGACTGCCGATTCTTGCCATTCTTGCTCCCAAGGATTTAGTAAAGATAAAATGAGATACCTGAAAGCGCTTTTTAAGAGATAGAATGAGCTATTGTAATAATTTCAGGTCATCAGGAATTCCTTCATTTCTAGCCCTGGTCTCCTGACAAATGCTAGGAGACAAAATGAGTATATACCACATCTCTTTTTTCATTCAACCTAACAGTACTCATTTTCACGTGGATATGGTTACAAAGCTGTTGCATGGGAAATGAATGCTCCTCTCTTCTGGGCAGCATCTTTTACCATTTGGCCCACAGCTTCACCCCCCTGCCCACAGAGTCCTTAAGATACTGAAAGGTATTCTTTCCATATTTATCGCTCTTGCCCTTTATTCCAAACTAACCTAGAATTCTAAAATTTTCCAAGATAATTTTTAAAAATGTGAACACCTAGAATGACCTCAAATAGCCCAAACAAATAAATGAATGAAATAAATGAAACCCACAATTTCTAATAATGATATTCCAGTTGATTCAGAATATATTTAAGGAATCTTTAGATGATGTTAGTGTTTGACTTCATTCTTAAGCTCCCTTGAATCCACAGCCCTTTTTCTTGTTTGTACCGAGTACCCAGTGACATTTAGATCCACTTTTAGTTGGCTTTTACTTAAGCTTTTCTTTTTCTGGGACAATCAGCTTAGAGACAAAATAGGCTCGAACCCAGCACATTTATTGTTTTGGCAAAAAGATATATTTCACTAGATGGTAAGGGTTATAGGAATACAGTTTCCAGTAATTCTTATGTGTATTTAGTTGCCTTAAGTGGAAATATCAGTGGCTTCCTTCTTAAGCCACTGGTCTGAAAGATCTGTCAAGCAGAGAATTTAAATCTTTGGCAAATTATGTCTCCAGTTTTAGAACTTTTGAGCACCTTTTGATTCCAACTCTTACCTCTTCTTTTGAGCCTCTATTTCTGCCCATTAGAGTCTCTGCCCACCAAACACTTGTGTCTTCAAGACATCAAAGCTCATTTAAAAAAGAAAAATGTAGTCAGTTTCGAAGAAAGTATCCGATATACATTAGGAGGGCTATGGTACATTTGCCTTTTTATGCATTTTTCTGGTTGATCCAAATTCTTTCACCTCTTTTCTCAGAAATGTCTTTGGCTGTGCCCACCTCTAGGTACAGCAGGACAAGCAGGGCTCAGTCATTCCCAAGACCTTGTTTCTGCTTTGTGGTGCCTACCAAGAAGGCTATTTATAATCTGACATATATGACAGAAATTGGTGGAGAAGAGCCTTCTTCGTTAAATGGTTCATTCATTTCACTGGCTTGATGAAAGTTACATGAACCACAATGAATCACAACAATTACTCGTTTAATTCTTTTTTTACCCTGTATTCATTTAAAAGGTTTGCTCTATAAATATAAGACCTGTAGATAAAAGGCTTCTCTAAAAATCACTCTCTTTTCAAGATGTTTTCATTAGTTGGGATTCATTTAAGTGGGTTCTACACTGCATACCATTAAAGGTGTGTGTAAATGTTTTTATTGGTTTCTTCCCTATCTTCCACTTTGATATTTCCCCTATCAGAGGCGATGCCATTAACCTTAGAAATGCTGAGTATGATTGTCTTTCGATCAGCCCCATCATTGCAAACCACTGATCCATAGCTTACATTACTTAAACCACTGGTTCCTAAACAGAAAAATAGCGCTATTACCTTCCTTGGAATGGCAGTAGCCTGCCTGAAAAATCCTTTCAGAAAGAAGAGTGAGCAAAAATACTTCCTACTTCCTTTGGGAATAGTCCTTTCTTTGATATAAATGTTGCAATAGTAGACCCCCAGTTTCCTCTTTTAACTCCACATGAAACATTTATTGGGTGCCTGCCACGTTCAGGATGCTGTGTGAGGTACATGGATGATACAAAGATAGGTTTGGGTGCAGTCCTTTAAGAGACATACTTTTTTCTGCAGGTGATGGGCATATATGCTCCTAATAATAATGCAGGGTAAATATGCTAAGTGCTCAAAGAATGAAATAGACAAAGTTCCATGAGAAGGGAGAAGAGAGAATGCTTTAATTCAGACTTCAGGGGTAGAGAATGGAGAGTTAGATTTCACCCCAGCTGAGAGGGGTGAGGATGGTAGAGGAGGAAGCACATTCTGAATCAGTAGAAATAGCCCCCAAAGGCTCTGTGTGATCTGAAAGTTCATGGTGAGCTTGGAAAATAGCCAAGTAGTCTGGCATGACTTGTGCAAGGTGACGGTGGGGGATGGCAGGGAGGCATAGTGTCCACGAGTATGGCCTTCCCTTTTAGGTTCTCCTTGCAGTATAAATCAAAGATACTGTCAGTTCACACACTGTGGTGGACTCACTGTCATCAGAGTTCAAGTCTTGAGCCCACCCCCTCATTCAACCAGAGTGTCGGAAACAGCATTGGATTAGGAACCCAGAAAACTGGGTTTCACTGCAGGCTTAGCTATTAAGTAGCTGTGATCTTGGGTAAGTGACTGTTCTTCGATGAGTCTTGATTTCCTTTTCTGCAAATCAGAATGGTGATAGCGCCTACCTCATGGTTGTTAAGAGCTTAAATGAGATAATGCATAAAAGGCATTTAGCACAGTGCTCTCAGCATATAGCCACTGCCTTCTAGTTTTAAATAATATTTTGATGCCTCATCTTCCTTCTTAAATGAACTGACTTTATTTTAGCTATTGATAACTTATAACACACGGGGGGGGGGAGGAAATCCCTCCGCTCAGAGTGGTTGCATTAATTTGGAAATAAGATCCTATTTATTTCCTTTTCTATAAAAAGCACCCTAGAAGGGTGCTCACTTGTATTTGTAGAACAAGCATTTTGCACATTTTGAGATCTAAGGCTTAGGAAATTGGACTTTCGTGCATATCCAAGATAATTGTATCATAGAGCTCTTTTTCGTTGCTTGACACTTGCTCTGGAGTCTTCCAGTGAGTTTGCAGAAGTTCCAAGAAGATAGTCTTCTCTAGTTACCTACTAAGTGCTGAAGTTGTCCTTCTCGTGCCTGTTCCCATCCTGTGTCGAAAGGCTCTCACATCACTGTTAGCCTTTACCACCACTCCTGCAGCAGTGTTGCAGCTTGACCTTTTCATTGATTCATGCTTTGCCTTCCCTTTAGACCTTTTGAATTCTTTTCTGAACCTTGAAAAGACAGGAGAGTATGAAAGCTTGACCTGGATCTCTCTTAGGCCACGGGGAAGAGTACCAACTTATGTTCCAAAACTGGGGTACTACCTCTTTAATTTCTCTTTTAAACGTAATCTGTCTGTAAAATTAAAGTTTTTTTTTTTTTTTTTTTTTTTTTTTTACTTAAAGCACAACCTTTAAGAAAAGCATTTTTTGTTAAAGGGAAATCTTAATGGGGAGAAGGAGAGATAACAAATTGGAAGAGAATGTCTGGTAGCACAGACTTCGGCAAGTTTGAGGCTCTTGGTGAAATTTCAAACAGTCCAAATGGAAAATTACCCAGTCTGTTTCCTCAAGATAGACTTGTTTGTACAGCTACTCAAAGTTTAAATGGCAGAACAGTAGGTACGCACACTGTACTTATAAGCCGTGTTTGTATTACAATGCTGTGTTTTTAACCTCCTTTTAGTTTGGAACACAAGCTGGTTAATGTCTTAGTTCTGTGCTTCCTGGATTATTAGGGAATAGCTCTGTTGTGTTTAATAACCAGAAAAAAAAAGAAAAAAAAAACAGGCAAATAACTCCACTAAAAATATCTTTCATCTCTTAGGTTTTTACTTCTCTTTTATAGGAAGAATATTTTAAAGTTAGATATTGAATCCCAGCCTCATGAGACCAAAGAGTGTTCAGATATCTGAGGGTCCTTGAGTATATTCTTATTTTGTAGAGACTCGTTAAAGGAACTCACAGGAAAACTTGAATTCATGAGCAGATCTGGTGCATCTCTGATAATCATGTTTTATATGATTATGGGCAATGGCAATAATAACTAATATTTGTATTGTACCGTGGAGTTTTGCAAAACACCTTCCTATGCATTATCTTCTTGCCTATCTTCTTCTAAGTATAATTACGTGATATTCAAATAGATCTCTCCCCACTTCACTGGAGCATGAGTAATAAACATAGTGAATTGTAAAAAATTGACACGTGTCTGAAATTTTTGAGAACAAGGCCATTAGAAATTAGATTCTATGAAGTCTAAATCCTCATTTGTATTAGGTAAAATAATATTGCAGAAAATGCTATTGAAGTGTGATACAACTATTTCTGTATATTAGTAGATAGCCCACAGAGATTTACTGAACTTGTTAAAATAATTCTCTACAAGGAATAATCCAGTACAACCAATTTTATTTCTGTTTCATGTAGTAGTTCTCTCTCATAAAAATAAATATACTATTAAATTATGATCTTTCTGGAGTGCCTGGGTGCCTCGGTCCATTAAGCATCTGGCTCTTGATTTCCGCTCAGGTCATGATTTCAGGGTTGTGAGATTGAGCCCCATGTTGAGCTCCTTGTAGGGCTCCACATTCAGTGGGGTGTCTGCTTGAGATTTTCTCCCTCTGCTCCTCCCCCTGCTTGTGCACTCTCTCTCAAATAAATACATAGCAAATCTTTAAAAAAAAATAAAAACTAAATTGTAATCTTTCCAATTACCAAGTTTACATAAAGGTTTGTGTGTGTTTAGTGTATAATGTTTGTGTATATATAATATATATAATATAGCTCCATTTGGTAAAGATCAGATGGCTTATAAAAAATAAGTACAGTAAAATGGAAAATACAAACATGTTTTAAAAAATGAGAGTTGGGAAATATATAAATTAAAATAGAAAGGTAAAATCAGAGAAAAAACTTGAACAAAGATTCTACTATGTGGATCTACCTGGTTAATAACATTGAGATATGTTTGGTTCTGAATTTCCTGGCAGCCAAAGGAAAAAGAGAAATATACATGACTATTTATGTGATTCTTACTACCCATAAGGTGATACATAGCAATTCCTCAGGAAAGAAAGTGTTTCCTGGCACTGGCACACAGTTCTGATAATTTCATATAGAACTTCAACAGGAGAACACATGAGGGATCTAGTGGCATTCAAAGCTGTTGAGGCTGATGCAGTAGAGGATTTGATAAGATAGCTTCTTTTAGGGCCCATTAACAAGCTGAGAACCTAATGCAAAATGTGTAGCTCAATGAAAAAAATTTTGAGTGACCCATGAAAGTAATTTGCTCCTAATCCATCAAGAAATTTATGAGCTAGAGAAATTTACATCGTGATCTTTACAAAGTCTATACAAGCAGGTAGATCTCATAGTCTTCAAATGATTTTGAATGTTTTTCACAGCTAGACTTTTTTTTTAATTTTTAAAGATTTTATTTATTTATTTGACAGAGAGAGACACAGCAAGAGAGGGAACACAAGCAGGGGGAGTGGGAGAGGAAGAAGCAGGCTTCTTGCTGAGCAGGGAGCCCGATGCAGGGCTCAATCCCAGGACCCTGGGATCATGACCTGAGCTGAAAGCAGATGCTTAACGACTGAGCCACCCAGGCGCCCCCACAGCTAGACTTTTGATTAAAGCTGAGCCATAAACAATTCCCATTGTTGTTGTTTTTTTTTTTTTTTAAATAACCAATACCTGCTTAGAGACTGGATCCAAATACTTGACGGGGTAGACAAGCAGAGCTGGCTTCACAAGGTAGAAACTGTGTGGCTTTTTAGGAAGGGTCTTGCTGGGGTGTGGGGAGAACAGGTATTTGCCCTTGTGATTATTTTTAAAAATTCCCTCTGAAGTATCTTCCCCATTGCTTGAAGATCCCTTTAGCAGTGAATAAAGTCTATTGTTGGCTAAAGAGAAACATGATTCATAATGCAGAGCCTTTTGAGAGAGAGTGAGAACATACTGATTTAATTCTTCTCCAAATAGAAGTGATTGATATCAGATTGTTGTCTGAAAGCACTTTCCCCAAGTGGAAAGAACTTCGGGTTCTTCAAGGCTGAGGGGGTGAAAAGGTAGGTTCTGTTCAAGCCAGTTCACCTACAAAAGCAAACACCAGTGCTGCTTCCAAAGGTGCTTGCTGGCAGCCCTCAGTCTCTACTGGCCTGTTGACCTTTTCTTTGAGTTCCATCCATAATGTTCCTCTGAAAGAGAACTTTCCAATTTACAGCATTACATGAACATGCTACTGTTGCTAAGGACCCAAAGTGTTATTTACACACGGGAAAGCGTGGTAGGTGTGAAGGTATGCGTTTTGACAACTGCCATTTCTCCGTGCAGTGATCAGCTTCTCTTTTGACCTTGTCCATCCATTGCAGAGAGGTGTGGCCTAGTACCTGTATCCTCACGTAGTCCTGGATACTTGGGATGGGAAGTCTAGAAAAGTCTTTGTTCATAGTAAAAACCATAGGGAATGCAGCAGTGTTGAAGTGTTGAGCTGTATATCATGATATTGTTCTGGTAAGCATAGAAGAACAAAAAGAGGGTTTTGTTCTCCAAATATCTAACTCCTAGCTAGGGTTATTTTTTAATGTGCAACCTCAGATTGATGTCAATGGAGAGCAGCTGGGAGGTCCCGGGACAGTGACTAAGTGGGAATATGCAGTAATGACAAGTGAAAACTTAGTTTCTAAGAATTTTGTTTTTGTGGAAATCCCCCTTAGACTAATGATAGAAGAGAAAACATGTGGTGTGTGTTGGGTAGATCATTCCCCAACAGGATGTTTTATTTTTTGTGTTTAGTCTTCGTCCATAGTAACAATTAGAAGGGATGCATCAAAAATAAAGTATGCAGACCCTGTGACCTATCTTGTAACCAGCACAAATTAGTTTTGGGGTAGGAAAATCTAGCTGCATATTAGTTTTATTAGATGTTCCCAAACATTTTATTGCAATATTTTGGGAAAAAAAACATTACAAACAAACCTAAGTTTTCAGTGTGTTTCCTATTCAATACATATTTTGTTTTTGAAGGATTAATTAAGCTGTATGTTTATAATTCTTTAGTTCTTAATTCATCAAAATGCTGCCTTTTGGGAAAACCATGTCAGCATAGGAAGATTATTCTTTTCCCCAACAATGTGTTCCTAGAAAGGGGGATGTGTCTTCAGCACCGTCACTACCCACCCCCAAATGTTCTCCAAACTTTAAAAACACTTTTAAAAGTTCAAACCATTACTCTTCATTTGGTTCTAGTGATACTGAAATAAGTTTCTTCTGGAGCACCTGGATGGCACAGTCAGTTAAGTGTCTGACTCATGATTTCTGCTCAGGTTATGATCTCAGGGTCGTGAGATTGAGCCCTGTGTCGGGCTCCACACTCACTGGGGAGTCTGCTTGAGATTCTCACTCTCCTGCCCCTCTGTGCTTCCCCCACCCCTGCGCTCTCACTCACTCTCTCTCTCAAATAAATAAATAAATAAATAAATAAATAAATAAATCTTTTAAAAAAATAAGTTTTTTTCTATTACAGTGATCACAGTTGCCACTGTTAACTGAGTGACTAAAATGGGCTGAGCACTGTGTATGATTTTTATCTTCTTTAATCCTCTTTCTGTCAATGAGGAGATGGAGGCTCAGATGTCAAAAACCTTATACAAGTCAATGGCTACTAAGCAGCAGAACAGAATCACTCCTTCCTTCAACACTCAACAAATATTTATTGAGCACCTCCTTTGTGCCAGAGACCTTTTAGTTACATAGGATACATCAGCGAATAAAGTACCTAAGGCCGCCAAGGAGCTTACATTCTAGTTGATGAAGACAGAGAATCAAAATATAATGTAGTGTTGCCAGATGGTGAGAAGGGCTGTGGAGAAAAATGAATAAAAGGAAGAGAAAGAGGGAGTCAAGGGTAGTTTGCGTTCTGAAAAAGATGGCCACAGATGTGTTAACTGAGAATTTGACATTTGAACAAAGCCCTGAAGGAGGTGAGGGAGTGGGACATGCAGATATGTGGGGGAAGAGTAGGGTAGATGGGGTGCTGTGAGTGAGGAGGAGTGCAGAATGGTGGGGGCAGAGGCGCAGTTCATGCAGGACAGGGGTTCTCAAACCTTAACAGCACCAGAATCACTTGAAAGTCTTGTTAAAGATTTTATTTATTTATTTATTTATTTATTTATTTATTTATTTATTTATTTAGAGAGGGAGAGAGTGCATGAGCAGGGGGAGGGGCAGAGGGAGAGAGAGAATCTCAAGCAGACTCAGTGCTGAGCGTGGAGCCCAACAGGGGGCTCGATCTCACGACCCTGAGATGGTGACCTGAGCCAAAATCAAGAGTGGGATGCTCAACTGACTGAGCCACCCTGGTGCCCCTTGGAAGTCCTGTTAAAACACATGTTGCTGAGCACTTCTAGAGTTTCTGATTCAGAAGTTTGCCTTTCTCCCAAGGTTCCAGGTGATGCTGTTGCTGATGCTGCTAGTCCGGGGATCACGCTGTGAGATCCACTGGGGCTGTTGTAAGAGTCTGGCTTTTGCTGTCAATTGCATGAAGGTCAATGGCTGGTTGTGAGTACAATATAGACAGGTCTGTGTGCTACTAGAGTACAATGTAGGAGACAAGAGCAGAAGAAGGGAAACCAGTTAGGGTGCTATCACAGCAATCCAGTTAAGAGTCATGGTGACATCATCAAGGTATGTTATCTCCATTCTGAGTCTATTGGAGGTTGTCCTCTAAAGCCAAACATACTAAGCATTAGTTGTGTTCAACCTAGAATTCCTTTGGTTACATCTTTAGCTTGAATAAGTATATGAATTCCTCTTCATAGAGCTGCTGGTCTACAAGTTTGTGAAAAGGACAGAAAAGATGAGGAGCTCAGAGTTGAGACACTTTTCCAAGAGAGCTGACAAGGCTATGCCGAGGAACATGAAACTTTCTAAAGAGATCCTTGTGGAGGCAATGGGGATGCCAGTGAGGATGGTGGGTTGGAGGGAACCAAAATTTGGCCTTCAGCTTCTTGCCAGTCTGTCTACGAGCTGATCCTTGGTAGCACGGGAAAGGCAGACATTCCCAGCATCTCAAGAAATGTTGTTCATGGTGCCGGCACAGGCTCCCTGAGATACCCAGATACATGAGGGTCACATAAGGAAAGAGAGAACTGAAATGTGACGCCGCCTTTGCTTCCTTCCTGATATGCAAAATGAGGGAAGCAGTGAAGGGAAAGAAGGTTGAACATGGAGCCACCAGCCTCCAATTAATAATTGTGCGACTTGGGCCAGGACCCTGAATCTCATCTGCAAATGCGAGTAACAGTAGTGCTTGTCTCGCTGCAGGGCTCGAGCGAGGATACTCATCAAATGTTAGTTGTAGGTATCATTCTTATCACAGTGAAATTTGAGGAGATTTCCATCAGCTTTTCAACTCTGACATTTCATGGTCCCTTACCAAGATTCACCGTATACACAAAAATGGCACAGTGAAACATAAAATTAGGGACAAAGGGGAAAACAGTGGAAATGCCGTGGATATTAAAATTCGTGATGGTGATGGGAGAGGGAGGAACTGTAAGCCCCACGAAGGAGAGAGGAGGAAGAGAAGATAGATAGAAAGTGGAGATACGACGGAGAATGGGAAGGAGAGGTGTTAAGGTAGAGAAACCAGAAAAGGCAACATAACAAAAGAGGGGAATGAGAAAGAATGGCAAGGTGGGAAGCATCAAAAGGTCATGAAACTGCTTAGCAG
Organism: Callorhinus ursinus; assembly: GCF_003265705.2. Taxonomy (NCBI): domain Eukaryota; kingdom Metazoa; phylum Chordata; class Mammalia; order Carnivora; family Otariidae; genus Callorhinus; species Callorhinus ursinus. The sequence goes on along the minus strand of NW_027397071.1, from coordinate 51,893,741 downwards.
GGCAGGGCATAACCCTGAGGCAAGTCATTACCGTGCCCCACCCGGCATCAAGGCAGATGTCCCTTCCAGAGCCTCCATGATACACAGGATGGCCATTGGCTGGTGCTGCAGAAGTATCTACAGTTTTGAGGGGCAGCGGGAGACAGCAAGACAGGGGGCAGAGAGGTTGCAGGTTAGACTTTGGAGACTACTTAGGTGTGGTGTCTGTTACATGTAGACTCAGGAAATCTGATACCCACGCAGACCCTTTAGGCAGATTAGCTGAGAACCCACACAGTTTTTACCAGTCCCCACGTGAGCACATGAGGACCAGGAGTCCTTCTTCTGCACATCCTGGCGTTGAGCCCTGTGTGACCTGCTCCTCCGACGGATGGAAATGACAAAGACAACAACCCCCATCCCTTGTTTAATGCTCAGATGGGCAGTGTTAGTTGCATTTAGCCGATGAAGACAGTGAGGCTTGGTTTGTAAAGGGGTATGGGAGTTCGAACCTGGAGCCTGGCTCTAAAGGACTATCTGTTAGCAAGAAACTGTCTTCTGACGGTTTTCAGGAACTCATTACTCAGCCTTTTAGCTTCTCTCAGTTCTCTGGCTCTCTGCCTGCCTGCCTGCCTTTTGGCTCTTTCACCCTTACACCCTGGAATTGTTCTTGAATAGAAACTGTAGGATTTGGTGTAGAATTTCTTTTTTCCCTCAGCTGTTGTTTCTAGAGTGCTTTTCTCCCCACCATCCACCTCTTCTCTTGTCACTTCCCATTATTGATTACTTAGGTTACCCACACAGTGACCTTGGCCCCTGAATCACCTGGTTTGTGGAGGTTCTTCACTGGTCCCACCCAACCTCACAAACACAGAGTGCCCATATTCTGGCCTGGGAGTCCGGAGGAGTTGTCCCATAGGATCAGCAAGTCCATGCGCAGCCAGGTGTTGTCTGTCATGTCACATCAAGCTATACAGAACTCCTAGGCTGTAGGAAAAGTCATCCAATGCCAAAGTTCAGGAAGTACTCCACCCCTCGTGTGTCCTTCTGGGCATAATCCTTTTCTAACTCGTCTTCATCTACCACATCTGGCATGCTACCATACACACAGAAGTTCAGAAAGTATTAGGGTCGTTCACAAAGAGTAGATTACCCATTGTAAACGAAAGCAGTGTCTTTAGGAAAAACCTCTGGTGGGGTGGTGTGCGCATGGGAGGATTCGAGCATTCTACAATAACCACGCCACAATCCAACACCAGAAAATGTGATTTTTTTTTTTAAACCATAATGAAAATCAGTCACTTGTAAGTGTGTTGAGTGATCAAGTGATTTGGCCATGAATCTATAAAGAATCATTTCCTGTATCCAGGGATGATCGTGTTTCCTTTTTGTGTTTCTATTAAGTTGCTCTGGAGTAACACCACTGGGAGTGTTTCCCCAGCACAATGAAGTTGGCAGTTGAGTCACCTGTTTGTGATCGCTAAACTTTTATGAACCCTTAGCAGATCCATTTGCCAGCATCTTTTAAAGACTCCAGATTTTCCCAAGCCTTTTGTGGTAATAGCTGATGCATCGGAAGTAGAACTGGGAGCTATTCTTTGTCAAGAGATAGAAAATATAGGCAGTCTTGTCTTCCCCATAAATGTAAGTTGTTGTTGTTGTTATTATTATGTCAGCAGTGAAGGGCTCCCTGGAGAACTGAAATACAGCATCACAGAGAGCTCGAGTCTTGCTGTGGAAATGGGCAGTAGGAGTAGAATGATATTATCTCGTGGTAATGAATTTACCTTTATGACAGATCATTATCCCCTTCTGGAGCTGAACCGGATGAAGGACAAGTCTAACAGAATAACCTCGTGGTACTTGGAATTTATTGGCTTTAAATTTTTAAGCTGGAAAAATGCAATAGCAACCAGGTTATCTCTGTATGAATGTTGCAGAGGAGGACAGAGATGAAGGAAGTCACATTTTCTTGCCGCTAATGGTAGAAAGCAGGTGGTAGTCACAATCTTTAACAAAACAATGCATGCAGTTTCTCCTCTGCTTTGCCATTTTAGGGCTTGAGTCAAATGATTAAATGAGTAGGAAAAAAAAACATAGGACATCATCATCATCATTGGTGATAAAAATTACTGGAGGTCTCATTGAGTGTGACACCAGAGGAAAAGAGCAAAGATTTATTTTTAAAATGAATGAGAGGAGATTCCTGTCCCAGGTGTGTATAATCCGAGGTCATGCTGTAACAGCTGTATGTAACATAGGGCCGTCATGTATTAGTGAGCTGTTGAGGTTAGTAAATTGTAGTTTTGCATAGAGGCAAGCTGTGGTATAATGAGACAGGCGTCCCGATGGGACAAAGTTAGGCTTAAAATCATTTCTGTCTACATCCTGGCTTTGTCCTTTACTTAGGGTGTGACCTCAAGCAAATCACTTCAGCTTTCTGTCTTAGTTTTCCCAGTTAGGAAGCAAAGAAGTCAACACCTGACTCACATTTTTTCTGTATGCCTTAGCTTCAAGTACCCAGTGAGTCTTCAGTAAATGATCTTTGTTGGCATTCCTGCCATTGTTGTTGATGCCATTACTGTCTGGATTCAGGAGCCCTGACTGTGACGCTCTATGCTAGATTCCAAGTAGGACCCACACCTAATTATTTTGAATGATTGAAAATCAATATTGATGCAAAGCTCCTCAAACCCAGCATTGCTCCAGGAGCCATAAAGAATCCATCCCATTGCTTTAGTAATCCCCACTGCGGAGCCGACTCTCAGACCATTTTCCATTTGCCCGGTCATCAGAAGAGACAGTAGACCAACATTCTATGGAGTTTTCCTCTTCTTTCCTGTAATTTTCATCTGAGCTCTGATACTCTGTACATCATGGCAACTCTTTGGAGCCCAACACCAAACATTCCATACAGAGGGGCTTTGCCAGAGTTGAATGCAGAGAGACCGCTGAGCCATGTTCCCTACGTGTACTCCGGTGAATCTTAGAATCTTGATCTGCACCTCCTCTCTATCACCTCACCAAAAAAAACCTCCCTGACCCACAAATCTATATATATGATTCTTCCTAACTTAAATCTTCTCATGTTTCTGGGCATGCTTCTCTCTTTCCCTTTTTCCATTTTTTTTTCTCTTGCTGTCAACCATGAGAGAGAAAAACAGGAAAATTTACATGAGGACTCATGTATGTCAAGACTTGTTTGGAAGTTCCCCTCAGTTCAAGGAGGGAAAGAACCTCCAAAGTATAGAAATTGAGGTGAATGTTTCCTTCTTCTTTTCTATTTGGTAAAGTGATGGCAAAAAAAAAGAAGCAATTGCTTCCCGTTTACTTTTTAATAAAATGGAAGCCTGTTTTTCAATCTCTTTGCTTGGAATACGGAAGAATACCTAGAGTTTTACCGCGGCAGAGATCTTTTACAAAGTAAGACCCAGTTGCAGTTGCTCCGTCGAGATGTGTCTCAGGTGAAATGTTTATCAGTCGAGCACATCTTTGTGTTTTGGAAATCTCTTTCGCGTGCTGGGCGGGTGGCCACAGTATCTGGTCGTGTAGATGTGGTATTAGACTTTAACAGGTCTGTTGTGGCAAGTATAAGATCGTGGTGCAACAATAGGAAAAGACCACTGGAAATGGAGTGGCTCAACCTCCTTCCAGTTAGAACTGTCTTTTTCACCTTGTGTCCAATCCCATTACTGCAAGCCTTCTACCCTTCAGGCACTCTGCAGTGTTTCAGCCAAGCTCAGATGGAGCGGTGGTGCTCCTGCTTTGGGGTATTGGAAGTCAGTAGAGGCTTCCCTCCTTGTCAGAAGGACTGAGGAGGACGTGTCTTACTGCCCTTTAGTGTGTGGGGAACAAAGTAAGGGGGCAGTTAGGGATGCGAGATATCTTGTAATGCTCTGGATAGTCCTGCCTGATAAAGATTGATTTTGCCCAAGATGCCAGTAGTGTCTCCATTAAGTACGGGCCCAACAGACTCTTCAGTCACATCCACGTTCCCAGCTTCTAGCTCCAGCCCTTGCCAACATATGAGCCACCTGCTTTCTTTCCTTCCTTTTTTTTTTCTCCTTCTTTCCTCTTTCTCCTCCCCTCCCCTGCCCCCCTCCCTCCCTCCCAGCTGTCCTTTCTTTCTTCCTTCCTTCCCCTGAATCTCCTATACCTCCTTCGGGAGACCATGTAAGTGTCCCCGCCTCTGTGAGAACTTCCAGACACCCGCACATATTCTTAGGGGCTACTGCCTCTGTGCTTGCATTGCCCTTTATGATACAGGACTCCATCCTGGGAGTGATCCACTCACTGCATGATGTGTCCACTTCTGTGCCTGTCTGAGCGCCTGGTGGGCAGGTGCCCGGTCTTCTTCTCTATATCCCCAGTTGTAACACAGTCCTGGCCAACTGCAGGCTCTCAGTAAGTTTCCGTGGAATGAACAGATGAATAGTAGGTATTCGGTTAGTATTGCACTGCGTTTTCTGAAGGTAAGTAAAAATATGCATACTATGCTGGAGTTGAGTAAAAATTTGGTCACTGCCTCTCAGCCTCAGCACTATTTATACTTTGGGCAGGATGCTTCCTTCATCTGGGTCACTGTCCTGTGCATTGTGAGATGTTTAGCAGCACCGTGGCCTCTGCCACTAGATGCCAGGAGCACCCCCTCCCCGGTTGTGCCAACCAAAAATATATCCAAACATTGCCAAGTATCACCTGAAGGCAGAATCACTCCCAGTTGAGAACCACTGAATTAAGGTAAAGGAAGAACTAATGTGCATTATATTCCATTTAATAAGCGAAGTGTACATATCTTGTGGCATCAATAGTTCATTAATCCATTTAGTAAACACAAATAGAGCTCTCTCCAAATTATTAGGCTATGCGGTCTTAACTGTTTATGCTTGAGTATTCTATGAACATCCACTACTGGCAGAATTTGAGTATGATAAAATCACAGAGCAACCTCTCTGATGCTTGAAGCCCCTCTGTACATGGCAAAGAGCCCTTTGGAGTCACCATGAACATTTTAAGTCCCTAAACATAGCATCAGAAATATTAGGAAACAGTGCCCACTACATTGGTCTTCCATGTCCACAGCCTTTGCCAGGTCCCATGCTTGGGTTTGTACATGATTTCATTTAATTCTCCACTCCAGCAATAGAATAAGAAATTGAGGACCTAAGTGGTTCCATAGTTTGCCCAAGGTCCTCAGCCATTAAGGAGAAAGAATTGGGATCTGAGTGCGTGTCTGCTTGGCAGCAAGACCTGGGCTCTTTCATGCTGCCCACCTCTTAGATGAATTTTTTTATCCAGTGGGGAATAGAAGTTGCCCACTTCTGTGTAGAGGTTGGCTGCCATCAAGGTGTGAACAGACATTTGTTATCTCTTCTGTGCAGCAACATGTGTACTCCTTATATCACTGTCAAGCTAATAAATATCTGATAATGATTAGCCCAGTTATGTGGATTTGTGAGTATACAGTTGGAACACAATTGTGGGCACACAATTGGCTTATACTTCGGGTGTTGGGAAGTAGAGTTCACGGAGGGAGGGCCATGGCCAACCATGAGATTTGTAATCCCCCTCACCTTTTGTCTACACCAGGTCTTTGTAAGTGCGGTGTCTACATCTCTTAATGGGGTCTCAGATGAAAACAGAGGTATCAGCATTACCAAGGTTGTTCTTTATAATAATTCTTTATTACCTGATTTGATTGGCAAAGGCAGATGAGTTTCAAATTGTGGTTCTTAGTGGTATTCTGTAATTCACTGCTGACCCCCTCCCCAACATTTTGATTTGAAAGAAAAATTCAAATTGGGATTTCTTTATAATAAGATTAATTCTACACAGAGTTTCACTTGATGAACAAAAAAATAAAACCTTTTTAATAATTCTGTTCCCCAAGTGTTCAGCCACAGCTTCCACTAGTAAGTTGGTACAGCTTTAAGTTTGCACAGATGAACAAAAATACGGTAAGTTAAGTAGAAGGCAAGAATGGATCGAAACCGTATGTATGGGGAAGCGACGGGAGAGAAGTGGTGTTGAAGGATACAGATTGTTTTGAGAAATCATAGTTTTAGTGGTATTGATATGGAAGAAATAACCTTCCCACAGTGTTGTTTGGTGAGGATACTTCCCTTTGATTTATAAAACTGAATTTCAGTTTGGGTAGAATTTACTGGGTCCATCATCTGGTGGGAAAAAAAATGTAGTTAGATCTGCAGGTCAGGGATTTGTGTACGTGTGTGTGTGTGTGTGTGTGTGTGTTTGAGGTCAATACCGATTCTCATGATCTTATCATCATCTCCTGAGCCCTTCCTCAATGCCTGGGCCTCTGGAGTTGGTATTCTTATCCATGCCATTAAAGATAGTGCCACAGTTAAGAACATGGGTTCTTCAGTTAGATTGCTTGATTTGAAATCCCATCTCTACCAATGACTCTTTGTATGATCTTGACTTAGTTGCTCAGACTCTGTGCCTTGGTTGCCTCATGCGTCAAATGAGGACATAATAGTACCAACCTCATAGGACTGTGAAGATTAGAGGAACATAGCACATGAAAAGGCTGAGAATAGTAGCTGGCACACAGTGAGTACTCAGCAAATATTAGCTGTTGTCACTTTATTGTTATTCTTATACCCACAAAGAGACCATGCCACTTTCGTCCACTTCTAGGTGCTAATCCTGCTGGTCACTGGGGACTGTATAGGCCATCACTGCTATTCCAAGAAGCCTTCCCTAACCCTCCTAGACTTTGTGCCCTCAGAGCCTCCTTCCACTAACAGAGCTGTATCATGTTGGATGATAATTGTCCCTATACTTGACCTTCTTCCCCAACTAGACTGTAAGTACCTGAAGGTCAAAGAGGTGCACCCTGATGCCTCCCATAGTGCCTGGAACAGAATAGGTGTTCAACAGATGTTTTTTGGATATATTAGTGAAAGTTTAGTTAACTTAAGATCACCAAATTGAACGACAACCATGACTGACTTATAGAAATAAATAATCTATAGAGAATATTCCCCTAATAATAATAGATTAAATTATGACTCAGGACTGACTCTTACTTACAGAATATTGTCCAAATTTATGGAATCCAATTTTGGCCCCATCATCTATTATTGCTATCATCTAGCACAAGTACTTGCTGTCTCCCCTCCCCCAACATACGCACTTGGCTCCCTGGCTATAGGATTATCCTTGTTGATCCCCGTAAGTGTGTCTCACACTTTCATCTTCTCTCAGGCAGTCATCAATATTTATTGAGCCTACAATGTAGAGGTCTGTGATGCTCAAGGATACGGAAATGAAATCAAAAGGTGGTGACATTGGAATTGGGTCTTGCACGAGTGAATTAGGTCTCCTCACTAGTTCTTTAAAGGATGTTTTTGCTAGACTGTGAGCCCTTGAGGACAGGGGATATGTCGCTGTGTGTTCCAAGCTTGTCATCTGTACTTACTTAGCCATAGATTGGCATCAACAGATGTTCGTTGAATGAACAAATCAGGCTGTAGAGAAAACTTGAAGTTCATAGTTACAGCACCTTAAAAAACACATTTAGCTTCTCCCTCACCCTCTTGATGGTGGTTGGAGCCTCAGAATTGGCCATTGAGCTTACTGACATTTTCAGATGATTTACTGTAGAATAGAGCAGGATGTTATTGGCTTCCCCAGATGTGTCCAGAAGGGCTCCATGTTCAAATTAGCCACAAATCAAGCCCCTCGTGGTATTGTTGCTAATGGCAACGCTGAAGGCCAAAAATGCCTGTGATCGTGAAAAATATTTTAAGTGCTCCTGACGGTTTACATCTGACAAAAAGGTGCTCTTCCTCTGCCTCAGTCTTTGAGCGAGTAAACTAAACACACCTACCACATATGTGTACACACATGCATCCATGCACACGGGGTTCTCACCTGGTCTGGGACCATTCTACAACCTGGGAAAATTTTACAGATTTCCCAGTGTGAACGGTTGAAATTGAGCAATTGGCGATCACAAAGCAGAAGGACTTCGGTGCAGCCTGGCACTGGGTATCTTCCCTTGGCTCTTACTTTTGGAAAAATGACAGGTATTCAATAAAGGATCAGAGTGACTAGAGAAAAAAAAAGATGAGAGTGAGCTGAAGGAGCTGCCCTTCTGAACAAGCAGTTGAGACAAAGGCATTCGTTTGAATTCCTGTTTGGTTGACAATGTGCAGCTTGTTGTTTCCTGTTTATTTTCGGAGTGTTGTGGTTTGGTTTTGGCAATAAGGACTTGGGTCATGTTGGCTCTGCGTCTCTTCTTATTTCACCTACATCCTTTCATTGAGAGCAGAGAGCAGAATGAATATTTCCTTTCAAGCTTTACATGTTATTTCCTATTTCTGCAAAGTCTGTGAACCTTTAGATCCATGATAATGTTGTGAACAAACAAAATATTATTTACGTGATTCCTGAGAGTTTATTAACAGCGAACATATCTTCTCAGCAACAAGAGGAGGCCAGGGAGCCTTGGCCAATATGTTCACAGACCTGTACAGATATTTGAAACCAAGACTCTTCCAGAAAGTCCAAAATGTGTGGTGTTTTTTTTTCCTATGGACCTTATATATGAGCCCCACCTCCCACCCCCAACAAAACAAAACAAAACAAAACACAGAGTAGTTCAAATAGAATTATTTTTTTAAAAAATCAACTTCTAACTATAATATCTGAACTTGATACTTGGGTAAGGGTGAAGGATAAAGGGCGTGACTGGGGTCGAAGAGCAATTTGGAAAGAATTGTAATAATCTGGCTTGTAAGAGTTTGCATTCTAATTAAAGAGTCAATAAGCCCGTTCACTTGTGGGCAGAATTGCATAGTATTAAATACCTAATGAGATCCATAAGACCACTGTCTTATGACCACTACACTAGAGAGTGTTTTTCACCAAGGGCCGCCTTCTGGAGGGGTGTTCAGAATGTGTGAGGACGCTCTTGGACAAGGAGGGGATATTGCTGGCAGTCACTGGTGGAGGCCAGGGATGCTGAATATCCTACAGCATACAGGAGAGGTCTGAACATCGGAAGGAGTCCCCCCTCAAAATGCTGATGACTTTGAGGAGAAACACGGAAGAAATTCTGAGAACTCCAGTGCTCTGACTTAGCTTAAACTGAGTGTAAGATGTACTTGGTCCCTTCTGTGGGTCAAACAAAGATTCTGTTCCCTAAAATGAAGGAAATGGCCTGCATCATAAAGTGCTTCAGTGATCAAAGTCAGTAAAGTGAAACATGTCGATCATTCTTCTGCCTAAAAGGGCAAATTCTTTTAGCATTGATTTAAAGCAGTAAGGAATCAAGACCCTTTCTTTAATGATGCTTTCTGATGGCTCTCCGTTTATATTGAAGTGAGGAGCTAAAATGTGGAGGCTCTGGACTCGAGAGTAGTTCATTTCAAAAAGGTGTTTCTATATTTAATGTTAATATTGCTTATGTTGTATGTGTTTTTATACCACCCAAAATATTTTCACATTTAAAAAAATTCAAATAGTTTTCGTTTGAATAGGGAAAACACAATTAGATTTCTAAATACCTATTTTCTAGAACAGGCAGCATGCTTTTAGTTGCCAATAAGAATTTTTAGCACACCAAATTCTTTAAATAATAAAGACAAAAAAAAAAAAAAAACCAAACCCACAAACAAAAAACCCAGCCATTTTTAAATTTCCCCTTTTTCTAAATATGCCTGTACATTGTTTGTTGAGAAATTAGGTAAAACTTGACCTGCTGAAAAACAAGATAGAAGTAGGTTTCTAGGTTGAGTATCTATAGTTATCACCCCAAAACTCTAAGGCCGAAATTTGTGTCTCCATATGTAGGCTAATGCTTGACCCATGTAGATGTAGATTTAAAGACTAGATTTTTATTTTAAATTATGTTAGGAATTATAAATATATTTTATGAACATATTTGTAAATAAATATAGAACTTCATTTCTAAAGTTTAATTCTATTAAAATAATGGATTCTAAGTGCTGTTATATCTCACTTAGAATCACTTAATTTTTTTAAAGATTTTATTTATTTGACAGAGAGAGACAGAGAGAGAGAGAGAGCGAAAACAGGAACATAAGCAGGGGGAGTGGGAGAGGGAGAAGCAGGCCTCCCGCCGAGCAGGGAGCCCCATGCGGGGCTCAATCCCAGGACCCTGGGATCATGACCTGAGCCGAAGACAGATGCGTAACGACTGAGCCACCCAGGCGCCCCTCTATCTCACTTTAGAAAAACTTAAGAAATGCCAGAGGACTTGCTTTTAATGATAAGTTTTGTGTTACTTGCTTTAGAAAATACTTTTATTTTTACTAAAAATTCACTCAAAATTGTATTAATCAACATTGTTATTTATATACCGAACTTTTCTGTGAACCCCTACATAATTGACTACTCTGTGTCAGAAGAACAGTTATTTCTACCTGTTGTTTCTTTTTAAAGTTTCCTACAGAATTCAAGATCTAAGATATGAAGAATATATGTACTATTTATAAGAGCAGCTAGTATTTTTTGAGCACATTCTGTGTCTTAGGTTCTTTGCTAAGCAGTCTGAGTGCGTTATCTCATTATCCCCAACAAGGTCGTGGTAGGTGCGACCATTAGTGACATTTTACAGATGAGACAGCTGAGACTTAGGATATTCGGGACCCTGATTTCCCTACTACTGTCCCTCCCGCTATATTACATGTAAATAATACCTTGCAAATACAATTTTTGAAGGACAGGAGAAATGAACATGTCGAGATACTAATCCCTTTACAAGAGAAAAGAAATACGTTGGCAGTTTGCCTTGATTTGTACTTAGCCTCGAGTGTTTGGTTTTTCTGATCACAAGTGACTAAAAACTATGAAACTGAATGTGTTTGATAATTTCTAATCTTAACGTAGATAGGTAATTTATTTTAGTTCAAAAGTAAGTCTGGAGAAGCTTGCTCAGTGAGGCAGAATAAGCTTCATTTTGAGCTAATTTTCATAAAAAATGGTAATAACTCGCTGAGAAGAATGGACACTGGCAGGCTACATCCTTGGTTGCAAGCTGACCCTTTGAGGGAATGTTCTTAGCAAAACACTCACTTCAACGGAAATTAGGTCAGCCTTCTGGAACATTTATCATGTATACCTGTCACCAGCAAGACCCAGTCCTTAAAGTGAACTGAGACCACAAGCCATGGTCCCTTCTGCTCTGAGTTGCAAAGGAGACTCTAAACCAATAGTTCTACAAATATCTGAGCTTGGCAGAAACTCCCATAAAGCCAAAGCCAACGCTCATATAGTTGCTGTGGGAATTGAATTCCTTAATACTCTGTTTATAGAATTCTGAAACGGCAAATGGATTTGGTCTGTTCTGAAAAACAATCTGTCCCATGGCTTGTTTGGAATAACATCTAGAGTTGCTATAGAAGGATGTAAGCAGACAACCCATGTCTGATTTGGAAGCCAGTTTCACTAGCCTCTGTTTGTCCCATACCACGCAGCCAGGTTGGTTTTCTGCCTGACTCAAGGTATTATTTGCATTTAAAAGAAAAGCCACCTCCTACTGAAGCTAAGAAGTTGCTAATTTGATATAGAAACTAGAGTAGTTAGCAAAATCCAGAGCTAGAGGAGTTAGCAAAATCTGGAGCAATAGAAGTTAAGATGGAGTGTATGGTAAAACCAAAACAACGCAAATGAGTCATAATCCAGTGTCCTTTCAGTAATCATGTGGCATCATCCTGTTGGTTTCAGAGCAATGTCAGCAAGTATGAGTATCGTACATAGGAATTGGAGATTGCATCTGTGTCAGTTTAGGTGCATTTCAGCTCAATGAATGTCATTCACTGAGAGTCTTAGGGATTGAAATGCCCACGTTCAGCAAGCCGTCAAATCTCTCTATCCACTGGGTTGAGTTACCTTATCTGTGAAAGGAAATAATTACTTACCTTCTTCATGTGCTCTTGTTGGGGAAACACACCTACTGACTTCACTAAAAAATTGCTAATGAATATGTGAATTGGGTTGAATAAAAAGATGAAATTATTGAATGTGTGTGTAAGAATCTACTGTGCATCTCAAGAAGAATAGAAAGAATGAGTGGATAAGAAGCAATATTTCATCTCTATGCCTATTTGTCATCCATGGCGTGAGGACCCACCATGTGGTATACACGGTACAAATGGTGGAATTAAAAAGATAAAAGAGAGACAGTTCCCACTCTCACTGAGCTCTTAAGTTGTTTGTGCACACCTGTGTGTCTGTGCATGACACATCCTTAAACAAAAAACAATCATACCCTGTGTGAAACGCCACAGAAGTTATTTTGAAACTCAGGAGAGGAACTCAAGAACTTAAAGAAGTTTTGTCTGAGAGGTGTAGGTCCTAAAACAAAGTTTGGTTTTTAACCATATCCATAAGAAGGAGGGCCTGTTAACCTATGAAAGCCCAGAAGATTTGAGGGGCTGACGGGATAGTGGGTATGGAAGAAATCTACCAAAGATGGTTTCTTGCTGGAAGAATTAAAAGAAAAAAAAAAAAAAAGCCAACTTTCATTATCACACCCTATTAAGCCAGGACCGGGAAACAATTTCTAATCAGCACTCCGATCTGGGCAGAGATTCTGCAGTCTTTTGTATCAGGCCTCAGATCCGTGTTCTCTATTCACACATGCTCACTTCCAGCTGTTGTCATTGAAATCCCACATAATCTTTCAAGGTCAAAGGGCAGTCACCCATGGCTGCTACAGTTAAAAGGTTATGCTGATTTCTGTTGTCAAATATTGGCCCTTTTCTCTTCACAATCACTCCCATTCTACTTTTTTTTTTAACAAGAAAAATCCAGCCTAGAATTGTATTACATGACTTTAAAGTCTTAAAAGTGTTTCTCCATTGTGCTAACATGACATGGCCCGAACAGTGTAATTCATTCTGTTATATTCACAAAGAATTTTCTGGTACTTCTAAAATACTTTGTGTTTGTGCTAAGCCAGCAAACTTCAAAGTATAGTGGCCCACATGATTTGTGGCCTGCTGTAGTATCTGCAGAAATGTATAATATAGAGTCTATAATTTAATAAACGCTGTGAATTATGGCATCAGTAATTAAGTAATTGCCGGATAAGAGAACAAGAATTGCACGAAGCAAATGAGTTTTTAAAAAGATGAGAGCTCTTTGTATTTTGTGGTTCTAAATATTAACTAATTTTATTATGTATTTGGAAAATGACATCTACCTGTTTGTGTAATTTTCTTTTGCTTTTTGTAGTCTTGGACAAGGAATTGCAAGGATTCTTTTAGAATACATTGCTTCAACTAGTCGATGATTTCCTTTCCAAGCTTGGTGAACCAACATCAGTGTCTTAAAATTAGCACATGGTCCCTGGTCGTCTTCTTTCCTTGTCCTTGCACGTGTCCTCAGGTGGTTTAGCATGCAGGGCTCTCTGTAATGTTTCACAGCCACGTGAATTAAACCTAAAAACGAAGAACAGGACAATGCACATTAAGGTTTTTTTGCTGTTTTACATCCATAATCCAGGGTAGCCTTCGGGTGATCCAGTTTCATTGTCTGTTTCAGTTAAGGTAATCCATTTCCGATGTATTCAGAGAATAAATTTCCTTATTTTTTCTCCAGTATGTGTAAGAGTTCATAAACAGAAACTGAAGCTACTACAAATAGTTTGATCTATTTGTAGATTACCGGTTATTACTGTCCAAGTTTAGAGAAAACTTTGATTCAGAACATAAAAACAATAAAGTTGCTTAAAAAAAACCCACTAGTTCAAAACCAGGTTAATTAAAAAAATCCTTTAAAAAAAGTACTTCTAAGTCCATTAAAAAACAACAAAATTAATCTTAAAATATTTATAAAATACTTTATTATGCCAATGATCCTGGAATTTACTTTTGCTAACATGAAGCAAAATTTTCTTTCTTTTTTTTTTAAGTTTTTTTAATGGTGCTTCAGAAAAACATTCTGTAAAGCAAGTGTTTCTCTGTTCTTGTACATAACTAATTTTTAATTGGGTCCACTTGCAAAGTATCTATTTCTGCTTATGCGAGCCCTTATAAATGTATGATTCTAAATGTTTAGGGACAGTGGGGAAATTAATTTGTTGACATGACAAAACTATGAAAGAAAGAATATTTAGCCTAGAGGAGAGAAAATTAGGGGCCGAGGGACTATCTTCAAATACTTGAAATGTAGCAAAATAGAAGAAAGATTAGATTTTTCTGGCCTGTTCCAGAGGATAAAATTGAGGTAAAGAAGAGAAGTTACAGGAAGGCAAGCATATTAAACGAATTATTATTTTTAAAATCAGCCTTCATTACTTTATTAAAATCCTTTCTTACAACACAATGATGATTACTGTTACTGATGATCTTTAAGATCTCTTCGCTTCCCGTTCATTCCATGTTGCCGTGCATTCAATGTTTCTAAACATGCAAATAAGTAAAAATCGTTTTTCACTTTTTATTTAGATGTTTTGCTATCTGTTAGACATCATCCCTTAATTAAGTGCTTAATCCTTGTAACTCAAACTCATAAACCCTCTTTATGTGAAGTCATTGAGCAAATTTAATTTAATGAAATACTACTCTTCCCTTATTAAGTGCAGGAATTGGTGAAAAGATGTGATAAGGCCTTTGGGTTAGACTGAATAAATCAAGTCTCTGGTATTATATATGATGGATAAACATGCAATAACATTTATTATGTAAAGTGAACTAAATGAACCTGTGTTCTAATCCTAAATTCTGCCACTAGCTGTGTGACCTTAAGCAAGTCACTTAACCTCTCTGAGCATAAGCTTCCTTTTCTATAAAATCAGACTATTGCCAACTACACAGAGTTGCAGCAGGACTTAAGAGCTAATATGTCCAAAGTGCATAGCACAGTGCCAAACACATAAATGCCAGATAAAGGAAAGCTACACTTTTGATGAATATCAGTACTATCTAGGGAGGTTCTGGGGATACATTTTTCAGATAAGTAGCCTACCTTTACAACACCTGTTACGGGCTTGATCCATTTTCCTAATGTAGATGTGTTAGAATGATTGCAAATAAAGATGTGGAGTGTCCTTGGGCCTTGCATGAAAGTGTGAATTAGCTCGAAGAGTTCAGATTCTACTTCCCCCTCAGCACATTGGTGTGTAAGCCAAATGGGGAAAATAGGAAAAGGAGCAGAACAATCTATATAAAGAATGATATTTACCAGAAACAGGTGGTATCTTTGTCAAGTTATTTGGGAAATCGTGAGTTAAATGATATTAGGGAAACTTTGGGGCGCCTGGGTGGTTCAGTCGGTTAAGCGTCGGACTCCCTGCTCAGCGGAGAGCCTGCTTCTCCCTTTACCCCTCCCCCCAACGTGTGCGCACGCTCTCTCTCTCTCTCTCTCTCTCTCTCTCTCTCTTTTGCTCTCTCATGCTCTTTCTCATGCTCTCTCTCTCTCAAATAAATAAAATCTTTAAAAATTTTAAAGAAATAATATTAAGAAACTTCATTTATTACGGGAACTCTCAGAGGCTTTTACGTGTAAATATTTCTTACTGTTCTCCAAGGGTGGTTGTGATGGTGTTTTCTGAATTTATTTTACTATGGAAATCTGTATTTTACATATATTTGTATCTTTGTTTTTATTTATTTGTTGTGGGGCATTTGGGGGGACTATTGTAGATAACACATTTTGGGAAGCACTGATAAGAATTCTAATGTGGAGGAGAGAGAGAGCATATCAAAATTTGGAGAACAGCAAGTGGGACATCTTGGCTGCCACATATAGGGTGTATATTTAGGAGGTATTGGAAATACACCTTAAACGCTGGGAAGGTGTACTAGAGGACAGATTTTGAAGGGCTTTAGCTACCTAGCAAAGAATAAGCTTAATTCTCAAAGAAATCATGAAATACTCATGGCTTTTTTTTTATCAGACAAAAGACACCGACCATCCATCCATTCTCTCCCTACCATGCTAGTAGATTAACGTGGAAAGAAAATGCCTAGCAAGCATCACAAATTTGTGTGCCTATAGGGGCCTTATAGATCATTACATAAATGAAATATAATAAAGACTATTGGGGAATGTGGCACATTTTTAAGTTCATGTCCAGTTTAAAAACATCCATATGTAAAAAAAAAAAAAAGAGTACTGTGCCAGCCAAGCAAAATATGTTGGCAGACTGGAATTGGCCTTTGGGCTGCTAATTCGTGACATTTTAGATTCTGAAGAGAAAGGTTGGCACTTACGTTGGTTAAGGTAAGTAATAGGCTGCTGTCACAAAGAGACAGAAAAAAAATGCAGTGGTTTAAGTACACTAAAATCTCGTTTTCTTTTTGGTAATTCTTGCAGATGAGCAGGCTAAGTTGGCAGGGTAGTTCTTCACACTGTCATTCAGGGTCCCACGCTCCCTCTGTCCGACTACTCTGCCATCCCATGGGCACGGTCTTTGTCTTCATGGTAGAAACTGTTCTAGTTCATAAAAAGAGGAAGAAGAGTGGCTAGGGCAGGAATTTCTTTTCAGGAAGGTTGGGTAGAAGTTGACCGTATCACTTCCATCCACTCCTGAAAGAGGCTAGGAATTCTGGTCTGTAGCTGTCAATCATGGATACGTATGGACAACCAGCAGACTTGGCACAGGACCGTGCAGTAGTCTCCGTGATAGTCGTTCCGAGAAAGGTCTTATAAAAAGACCCGATCTTAGATAAATACATTACTGGAAATCTTGGTGTAAACATCTTTCTTAACTGAGAATGTCTTGTCCCCCCCCCGCCCAGGAATAAAGACCTTGTGCTATTTTTTTCTGAATCCCCAGGGCCTAAGACTGTGCTTGCCACATAATAGGCACCCAACAAGTATTTGATGAATGAAAGCAGTAGACCAAATATTGACTTTATGGATATGGCAGAACAAACAAACTAAAAACACAGATTAGGTACCTGTATGGAATAATAAATACCTGAGCAGGGCAGGGAAATTTGGGGCAACAAAGAAAGGAATCAATATAGTACATAAGTCCCATGACGCATACTTCTAAAATCGCTTCTTGACTCATCCTCCTTTTCAGCTAAGACTACATTATTCCCCTACTGGAGACCATTCCTTGATGTGTTGTGATAAACCAGGATCACAATAACCATAGTACAAATGCATTTATAAAACGCTTCTCATCTGAGAATCTAAAAACACCTCTTTCATATTGTTAGTTGACAAATACCATTTCTTTGTTTTACAAATTCTCAGGCACAACTTTCTAGATATAGAAGTATTTTAGCCTTATTGCCAGTCCAGCAATGTATGTCAGTCTTTTGATGTTTACTGTAAGCAGGCTACCGAATGAAACTCCACCATTGTAAAGATTAATCACACAAATAGAACATCTATGTTATTTTTATTGCTACTACATTCTTCAGTAGCTGTCCGAATTTTTGGCATTTGTTGTAATATTAGGAATTATTCTAAAAATAAATAATATCTCATTATCAATGAATGACAGAATAAATACTCAATGTATAGTCATCAAAAATGGGACCAAAATTTTAGAATATGGGCTTAATGGACCACCCCATCTTTTAAAAACCTGTTTTCTAAGATACCCCAAATTAAGAGGACAGAAGTAAGGCATCCCTGGAGGTAAGCTAATAATAATTTCCCTTGTGCTTTAGAGGGCTACTAAATCTGGGTATCTCAAGTCACTCAAATGGATCACTAATAAATATTTATTACACACCTAGACCAAGTGATTGTGCTGGGCTCTGTGGACAGTGTAAAATGATGAGATCCAACCATGCCCGTGCTGGGTTTGTTGTCGGGGGCAGAGCTCAGATAGATGAACAAAGAACTCCCACATAAGGTAGAAAGACGTAGACAAGTAGAGCAGAAGTTCTACTCAACAGTATTGACTGAGCACACAGTATTGACCGTGGGGAAAGGGAAAAATGAGGGAGCCACATTCCCTTTCCTCAGGTGGCGCATACACCAATGGGGGAGTTTGCGCAGGGAGAAATTAAAATTCCAGGGCGGAGCAGTGTGGTTAGGGTAGACTTTTCTTTAGAAGGATGAGCATGTAAATTCTGTGAGAGCAGTGTCCTCAGGACTTAGCACAGAGCCTGCACATCCCAAGCAGGCTCCAATACTTATGGAATATAAGTGCATGAGAACAAGGGTCCCCTTCTCCTTTTGAGTAGCCCAGACACACAGGCATGGGAAAGCCTGGTCATTGGCTTGTCTTTTCCTGGTGATGGAACCTTATTTACCAAGGGGAGAATAGAACAGAGATGCATTCTTTTTGATGAAATGACCTGTGTGTTGCAGTTTGTCTGCATCCTGATGAGCCAGATGAGATTTGATCATTTAGAGCTGAGAGCCCTTTGCTATCCCAACAGGACAAACAGAAATACCATCTAGTGTGTCAGTGTACCTCCTCGAATACATTCTCTGCCTCATGGACACTCAAACTTCCTCTCAAGGCCAACCCTCTGGATGATTTGTCCCAAGCTGTTACTCCCCCTCCACCTCTGAACAGTTCTGCATGGTTACCTGTCTCTCTGCAAATCGAACTTTTTTTCCTTCCCTGCTTGTTAAGGTAGATAGATGTTCAGTCCCTTCGTGAGATGAGATTTGGTTCCCATATAATGGCATTTTCCATAATAACTGCTGATATCATTGAGGTAAAGAGAACTGCTTTTCCTAACCATGCATGAAAGAATTTGGCTTTTTATATTTCTGCCTTTCTTAGAAAGCCTCATCTCCCCCACTGAGTACAACGGACTCCAAGGTATTGAAATCTGTACCCTAATTGGGAATTCATTGAACATGATTTCAATGAATGAACTTTTTTAGCCATTTTATATAAAATGAGAAAGGATCTGCTCCTCCTTTCGAGCTATGATACAGTTGCTCCTGAACAGTAGTTCAGAATGCACTCATTTCTGAGAGACTATTAAAAATGTAAATCTTGGGACCTTTCAGGGACATTTAATCAGCTTTCCAACTGAGGATCTTTTAATGTGAACATCGAAGTTCAGAATTACTAAAATTGACCTTTTTATTTTCTTTTCCATTTTTCTCTCATCTTGCAATAAAGTAGAACACCCAGATTAGTGTTATTTCCCTGAAAGTCATTTTTATGATTTGGTCTGTGTTAGCGAGAATGAAATATTAATCTGCTCAACTTTGCTTAGTAATTACATTAGACGTGTCACTTTTTCCATCATTTCTTAAGTTTCATTTCTCATTGCTTTCTTCCTCTAGAGTTCACCAGTGGGTTTCCAAATAATTGGTGAAGGAACAAAACCAGCTTCATAATCCCTTAAAGTTACATGGAGTGTTTACATGTACCTTTCCCCAGGGACACATCACAGATGAGGTGGTCACATCAGGACTTGTGAAATCATTCTACTTTTTATTTTAATTTTTCTGATTATTGTACAGTCACATATAGTCCACCCTCTAAATTACACGCATTCTACTAAAATCAGCCTGAGGGAGCAGGTTGCGTGGAGGACAAGGAGGATCCAATCATGATTTTTTGCAGCGACTTTCTCAGGATCACACAAGATCCTAGTTTAAGCTTGGGACTAGACTCTTTTTTTTTGGCCCCTTATGTCCACTAAATCATGCTGCCCTTTAATTCTGTTTTAACTCAGTCCCCCAACATAGGAACCACAATCACAACAATAGGACAACCCCTCAGGCATTTCTCATCAGAGAACCTGATGTCACCTTCTTGATTGGAAGCTCCATCCTAAATGGATTGACTCTTCAGCCCTTGTCCTGTTTAGTCTGGAGGGACTATTTGGATTGTTCAGTTTAATAGTTTTCAGATGTACATTGGTTCCATTTTAGTTCAAACTATATTGCTAGAGATGAGAGAGAAAGAGACAAAGATAAAGTTCTGTCAACATTTCTATAAAAAGGAAAATAAACATCCTTAAGCCCAAATTGGGTTGTGTTCCCTCTGAGACACCCCTGGAGTGCTTACTCTCTACCAGGCACTGTGTTAGGACCTGGAGGCACAGAAGATGTTCTTTCTCAAAGGGCTCACAGTCTAATGTGAGAAAAAGACAAAATTACAGTTCAGTGTGCTGGGTCCTAGATTAGAGATATACTCCGTACACCTGGTCAGTACTGAGAAAAAGAAGGAGTCTTTGCCAGTGGTGCAGGTAACCAGGAAAGGCTTTTGTTAGAATGACAACAAAGCTGAGTCCTAAAGGACAAGTAGGAGGTTGGCCAAGCAAAGAGCCAGAAGGACAGAGACCTTCCAGGAAGAGGGAACAGTGTGGGGAGAGGAATGAACCAGACCATGGTGAAGCAAGTATTCCCTTAGGCCCATGGGGTAGGGCCAGAAGAGAGAGAGAAGAGATTTTTTTTTAAAACAAATGAGTGGGAATACCTGGTTGGCTCAGTCGGTTGGGTGTCTGCCTTCAGCTCGGGTCATGATCTCAGGGTCCTGGGATCAGGGCTTGCCTTGGGCTCCTTGCTCATCAGGGAGCCTGCTTCTCTCTCTGCCTGCTTCCCCCTCTGCCTGCCGCTCCCCCCTCTTTGTGCTCTCTCTCTATCTCTGACAAATAAATAAATAAAATCTTTAAAAAAAAAATGAGCATAGAGAGGAAAATAGAGGTTGTCAAGGTTGTATGCCATATGATGGAATTTTTGCTACTCCCTGTGCTCTCTGTGGGCCTCTTGCAAGATTTCTGACAGGGCAGTGAGCTCTGAACACATTGGATTTATTTCAGATTCTCCAGCATCTCATTCTTTCCTACCCCAGGGCCTTTGCACATGCTAATCCCACTGCCTAAAGAGCTCTTTCCCCTTGTTCTCCTGGCTCTCTCCTTTGTATCTCTCAGATGTCAGCTCTTAAGAGAGACCTTCACTAACCACCCTTTCTAAAGTGTTTCCTAGTTATTTTCCTCATTTCATTTATACCGTTTATAATTTTTAAAATAATTTATGTGTTCAGCTATCTCTAATCCTAGACTGTAAATTCCCTGAATGTGGGAGCTGTATCTTGAACCCCTAGCACAATGCCTGGCTCATGGTAGGTGCTTAATAAATATTTGTTGAATAAATGAATGAGCCTTCAGATTTGCTTGTTAGTGAGACAGCTCTGGCTGTAGAGTAGACAGTAGACTATGGAGAAGCCAGGACTGACAATAGAGAACATAGTTAGGAGGCTGCCCCATCAGACTGGTTAAGAATTGGGAAGAGCCTGAGCCGCAGACTTGGGGAGGGAAGGCAGGGGAGGGGGAATGGAGATGTACTTGAAGTCAAGAAATAATATATATATATATATATATATATATATATATATATATATATATAATAAAAAGAAATAGTAAAAAATGGAATCAGTGAGGATTAGTTGGATGTGGGTTTTTGTAAGAAGCAGGAGTTAGGGATGGCACCAAAACATAGAAAACAAGATAGTGGTGGATGGTTCACTGAAGTAGGGAATTCCAAAGCATCAGAACAGGCTTGGGGAGGAAAAGAACATTGAACACGTTGGCACTGGACACGTTGGGTCTGAGGATACCCATGGCTATCTGGGTAGAAAATATCCAATAAACATTTTGAGAGAGCTCTTGGCAAAAGACAGAGATCTGGGAGTCATTGGCCTATAGAGTCATCCATTCACTCATTCAACAAGTATTCTCTAACTAACTGCTTTGTCCCAGGCGTTAAATACAGTGGTGAATGAAACAAACATTATTTTAGTTTTCACAAATATCAGAGTCAAGACTGGTAACTGATATCGTGGAAGCAGAGGAAGTAACTAGGTAATTTGTGCTATTGAGCACAAACCCGGGAGAAACTACATCTAAGAGGTGGAGAGAAGAGAAGAGGCAATCCAGAGGTGATATTGGAATGAATGCTTGCAGGTGTTTCCCCCTCCCGAGTCCTTGCACCACACTAAACTTAGTTTTCAAGATACAGTGCTTGCTTTTTCCGTGGCACGAGTGAAGTGCATGTGTTCACATTCACTCTGTACAGAAATTCTTGTGAAGTTGTCCTTAAAGTAAGGAATTTCAAAGGTTGGAACTGAAGCAAGTATCAGCCCGCAAGCAAGAGCCACAGACAGCAATGAACAAGAGCTGGACATCAACCCCGAGTTTCCCGTTCAACCCTGCGTTTCCTTGCTCTCGCTAGATGTGTTTAAGTCAAACTTCATGTACATTGTGGTTGGATTTCACTTGTTATAGTCTGTGGGATTAATGTGATGTCAACATCACAATAGGAAGAGATGTTATAGTCCATTTTGCCAAGACCACTTTAGAGAATTTTTATTTATTTGCTTATTTTTATTTCTCAGCTCTTTTTATCTAAGAGACAACACCTCAGGCGCTTACCAAATTAAAGTCAGCTGAAGACCTGGGTGGGGGTTGTTTCGAGAGGTGAAATTTCTTAAGTATGTCTTCAAATGGAAGTTTGCCATTTTACTTTTAAAAAGCAATTTATAGGGGCACCTGGGTGTCTCAGGCGGTTAAGCGTCTGCCTTCGGCTCAGGGCATGATCCCAGGGTCCTGGGATCGAGTTCTGCATACAGCTCCTTGCTCAGTGGGGTGCCTGCTTCTCCCTCCGCCTGCTGCCCCCCCCCCCCGCTTGTGCACTCTCTCTGACAAAGAAATAAAATCTTTTTTAGAAAGCAATTTATAGTGACTGCATGTTCTAAAAATTAGAGCTGTTTTATCTAAAATAACATATTGTGTTTGATATAAAAATTAACTGAAAAAATATTTTAAATTCAACAAAAAAATCTTTCTTAATTCTAATGCAACCAGAAAAAGAATAATTTGTCGGTACCTTTATAATTCTCCAAAACATAGTGATTTGATGCATGTGTTTATGTGCGTGACATTTAATGAATCTATCGGTGTGTAAACTATACCATAGGTAAATTTGCCTCTTCTTGGTAGTGGGCAAAATCTATTTTTTGTCAATAACATAAATCTTACTTGCGGGCTGTTTGTTATATATTCATATTGACCTGTTTTCTTATGTTGCATTTCTTAAAAGTATGTTTCTTATTTCAAAGGACAATTATTTTAAAAATCCCTTCGGCGAGCTTCTCCTTTGGCCCTGATTTTAAAGGAGGTGATTATGCTAACCCTAAAGACACATCTCAACTAGATTTTATCTATCTGAGACTCAGAATCAGAAAACTTGAGAAGCAGAGAAGGAAACAACATATCCTAAATTATGTATTCCTTGCTATTTATAAGTTTTATGTTCTTGAATGTACTATAAAAATAAACAAGCAAATGATAAGAGATTGTAATAGCAGATATCTTAAAGGAATTAATTATATCCAGCAAAAATAAAGCAGATGCAAAATCAAAGACTGTCATGTCGAACGATTGGTTCATTGTCTTTTCTCAAAAAAGAAAAAAAAAAGACTCAACCCACCCACTCACAAAAAAACCCTCTTGTTCTCAAAACAAATCTAAATTTTTATTTGTGCTCAAAAGAATTTGTTTTCATGTTTCAGGGTTGAGGCTTGCCTTTACTGGTTTGGCTTTTTCAAGATTTCACCCTGTGGTGCCTCTAAAAATGAAGAGAACATCTTTAAATCTTGTTTGATCTGAATGGATGGAGAGCTAATCCTGATCAGATGTTTCTTTAGAGAATAATGTTGAAAAACTGTTCTGGAATTTAGGTACCCTGGCTGATTCCTAGGTAGGCTGTTTTCAGCCCAGCTGTTAAGGTCTCGGAGGTCAGCCAAGGTAACCATTTATTTTAAATCTTCTTTTGTTTCAGATTTCCTGTTGAGTTTTTTTTTTTTAAACCATTTCAGAAATCACCCAGTTGTGTCAGAGCTTTCCATAGCCCCCAGATTCAAACCAGAAAACCAGCTATGTAACGAAATGACTGTCCCCGCCCACGTCAGCTCTAATAGAGCAGAGTAGGAAATTAGACATTGCCCTTTTTAATCACAATGAAACTAATATTTAGAATTCTGTTGTCAGATGTCTTCTGTTTATGACGCTGTTTCTTTTGTTTTTGTTTCCCCAGGACATTTGGGCTTCCAAGACAGTTTTGTCACATCAGGTGTTTTTAGTGTGACTGAGCTCGTAAGAGTGTCACAGAGTAAGTATAATTTTGCTTTGATTTGGTACAGATTTGTCTTGGGTTTGTGCTGTCTGCCTCGGCCTCCAAGAGACATAAATAGCTTTCAGAATCCCTTTTCCATTTACCCATTGGAAGAATTTCGCCACGCAGTTTATTTGACAGCCAAGAATTTAAATCAGGAAAAATTAAATATCATTTTAATGTGAGACACAGGGAAAGAACTGAAATCCTGACTGTCTCACATATTCCCTACTTTATAGTGTGAACCTGGTTGAAAAAATTTCTGAGGCTTCCCTGGTTTCTAAGAAATTCTGCATTTTAAAAGAATTTGTTTGTGACCTTTAAAGAATGCTAATGCCCTCAGGCTGAGTGACACAGTACGGCATGATCATTATCGGCTTGTCAATAATCACCAACAACAATGAATTAAGAGTACCTGTCACCACCCTGTTGCATTGATCAGAGGGGTCATTGATTGTATTTTTGCTATGACATAATACAGACAGTCCAAGGAGAAGGTATAGGATTCTCCCCTCCTCTCTCCCTCAGTCTCTCTGTCTCTTTCTCTCTCTTTCTCTCTGTCACACACACACACACACACACACACACACACACACACACACACACACTCTTGCCTTCCCTCAAAAACATCTTTTTTTTTTTTATTTAAATGCATACCTGCAATGAGTATAGTGTTGTGGGTGCCAACAAGAAGAGGAAAATATAAGTAGAAAATATTAAAATTTTACTTTTTATTCTCCTCCTACTTCAAAAGACTGCTTTACATTGTTAACATTGGTATCAAGCTGCATCAAATCCTTTCTGGAATGAGGTGGAGTAAAAATTAATATTTTCATTTCAATTTCATACCCCCCATTCACTGCATTACAGTATTGCAAGATTGACTGAGTACACCAGTCCATCTCTGACAAGATGTCGGGTCAAGCAAGCCAAGCCATCCCAATCTCACAGGCTCAGATTCTGTCTATTCTTATTTCTTAAAGCCGGAAGACTAGTAAGAATCCAGAAAGTGGGATATAAGATGGAAGCAGAGGATCTGGAGTCTGAGGGCTAGACAAAAAAATCTAATGACTGTTGAGCATTCACTATCTGCCAGACACTATGCTGTGTTTTCATGTATGTTGCATAAATTATCTTTGCAATAAAATTGTCAGATAAGTAATTACTCTCATTTTTTACAAATGAGTTAAATTGTGGGTCTATTTATGTCATTTACCCAAAGTCAAACAGTGGGTAAATAGTTGAAGCTAAGTCTGTGTAATGCTAGAAAATGTCCTCTTACACGGGCCCAAGGGGACTTGAAGAAATGTACAATGTGGGACAAGACAGGGAAAGTAGGGGGAAGTAACTATGAGTGTGGGAATTCTGGGAGCCGGGATCCTTGGTTGATGCTGGGGTGTTCTAGCGTTAGGGAGGCGGAACCATAAGGGATGAGGCATTAGGAGCAGGAGGGTGTGAGTTGGAATGGAGAAGTTTCTGCCATGTTATCAAATGTGCTTAAAGTACCAATCAGTGAAGAAGAGACGAGATGGCCTTGTTCTATCCCCAGGATATATGCTGCCTGCCCTCGCACAGCTAACTAGCCAGTCATTTACCATGATCAAATAATGCATTTATAGATTTAAAAAAAATTTTTTTCACTTTGTAAAACTTTTAAAAAGGATCGCTATCCCACATTTTTCTTGTCATTTTAATAGTAAAATGATATAGATGATATATATATATATATATATGTACATATATATGTCATAATGGCATTACAGGGAAATACGCCATTGAGCCCTTACTAAACATAGCCTTCAAGAGTGAGAAGAAAATCCTTTTAGCTCTAACATTGGAGCACCAGACTGTTTTATTCTACCCTGGCTGCTGTAATGCTTATATTTTGTCTTTATTACCATCAGTGTGTCCCAAGGCCTGGGTGTTGTAGAGAAGGCCCATGCTGCTCAGGACCATCCCCAGAATCATGTCCCTCTTCCACTTTCCATATGTCTCTTTAAGATCTTATATCCCAAGGCCTATCAGTTCCAAGCTAGATTAGACCTCCATTCAGTCTACATAGCATGGTTGCCAAGTGAATTCTAAACCTGCCTTCAAGACTGCCAGAGGGTATGGGCAGACCACAGATTGAATTTGCAGAGGGACCTGGTTTTGTTTCCTGTCCCCATTTCGGGGGTTATGTTGCTGATGTCTGGCATCGTGAGCGTCCTTCGGCCCTTGAATGCTTTTTGATTCTGCACACTGCTGTGTAATCGCTGTAGGACTCACTGACACATGGCCTCGTGCTGACTAAAACTGTTTGGCAAGAGTGGGACTGGGCTGTGTCAGCTAAATCATGGCTTCAAGCCAAACTGCTGGCCAGAGCCCCCCTCCCTCTTGCAGATCTTTAATCCAGGTTTGTCGGGGTACATGTCACAAGAAAACCTCGGCTGCTGGGGTAAGGATCCAGCCCCCAGCTCAGGTCTCCTCACCCACACACCTTTCCGAAAGACTGAACACTCAAGCTGCAGGAGGAGTCAAAATCCTTAACTATTTCTTGCAGCCCTGCCCCCTTCCCCGAGTTGGAAGAGCTCAATGTCCATGTTAGAGGTGCAGTGGACACTTTTTACAAATGAGTGGGGCTGGGGGGGTGCATTCTACAACCTTGAAGTAGAAATAAGCTAACTGGCACATAAGTTGATTAAATGCATAATGTTAGCCCTGGTAGCACAATACTAATATGAAAAATTACAGTAGCTAGCATTTATTAAGCATATACTATGTATCAGGCACTGTGCTAGGCACTTTGTAAACATAATCTCATTCAGTCCTTCTACGGGTGCTGTATTTGTCCCTTTTTACAGATGAAGGAGACTGTGATGCTCAAAGAGGTTAAAAGAAACTTGCTCTTTTTACTTTGTTGTGTTCGGCTAGCTGACTGCAGACATTTTTGTCATGACCTCTCCTATAACTGCATTACAGAGCTAAACAGAATCCAAAGATTATGTGCTTTAATTAAAAATCATTTCTTGTTAGAGTTGATAAACTTTTAGATTATTAATCTGTGCATTAAAAAAAGGTTGAAGCTATTTTCATGTTAACCAAAACAACTAAAATACTTAATTAAATGTTTTCCCCCTGGGTTTGTCTTCAGTTATGATTTTTTTAATGAATAGGCTTTATTTTTTTTAGAGCAATTTTAGGTTCTCAGTTTTAGGCTAACAAAAAGTACAGGATTTTACTGTTACACCCCCCCCCCAGTACAGTTTCCTCTATTTATTAACCTCTTTTGTTAATGTGGTACATTTGTTACAAGAAGTTTACATTAGGGTTCATCCTTTGCCTTGTAGGTTCTGTGTATTGACAAATGTATCCATTATTGCAGTGCCTTGTAGAACAGTCTCACTTCCTGAAAAATCACCTGCACTGCAGCCAGTCATCTGCCCACTCCCCCGAATTATTACTCATTCTCTGAAGAGTTCAGCCTTTATCTGGATGTTTTTAATGGCCTCGGTGTCTTTCAATTTCTTCCGCTCTGTTGCACATTTCTTCTTAACCCCCTCTTATTTGTCTCGGCCCCACCCAGTTCCCCCAGTCACACTTAGGACCACATGTATGGCCTGGAAATATCAAACTAATGGAGGCCGTAGTTTGAACGTTTTCCCTCTTCCTGAATCTTTAGCATGCAGTTTGAAAATTTGCTAATATAAATATTTACTTTCCTCGGGTTTCCAGTTAGTTTCTGTTTTTCGCTTTCCTCCTTTTAAATTTAATAGAGGAGGGAGGTGCGATTTCAGCACTTCCTCATGAGGATTCACTGAAATCACTATGTGCTAAGTTTGTTGTTTATAATCGTGTTACTACAGGGTGGCAATGGCAGAGAAGCTCCAGAGAAAGCTGCTGGCTTAGCTTCACACGTTCAGAGGTGAGGGTCAGGCGGCAAGGTTGCTCGTCATTAAATTATACTGATCAGATGCGTGGAGCTGTTAGAATCAGGGGCTCCTGCTGCAGTCTCACTAATTTCCCTCTCACCCTTGCCTCCTGCCTACCTTACCTTTTCATTTTTTGCATTATCTAGAGTCTACGAAAGGCAAGAAAGGAGAGGTCTGTCTCTCTCCGCCACAAAGTCCTGCAGCCTAAGAGTAGATGTCTGTGGGCGCGCCTCCTACCTTTCCCACCCTGTGACAGGGCCATCTGAAAGTCGTTGTCGTTATTTATTACTTTGTTCCAGGAGAGGGTCGGGAAGGGGGAATACAGACCACTAGACACGGTGCCAGAGGGAAAGAGAGGTCTTCTGTGCTCCGGGGGAGGGGGTTTCCAAGTGCTAACAATGCAGTTCAGAATCACTAAAGTTGTGTTAGCATGATACTATGAGGAAAAAAGACAGGAACCATCTGTTGGAAGGGTTCTTACATGATGCTGCATTTTCAAACAAAGCCTCCAAGAAGCATTTTCAGATGGGTCTCTTTCCTATGAAGCCGCCACAAAGAGAGCCCACTCGACCGGCTGCTAAATGACCCCGCTTCGATGGTCGTCACTCCTGCTTATTTTGCACTGGTGTTTTCCTCAAAGTGTGTGCTTTGAGGCTGCCAAATATCCTTCCTGGGATGAACCCAGAAAAATCCTCCCGAAAAATCCACTACTTCTGCCCATTTCCTTCTAAAGTGCTGACTGTTTTACTTGAAGTTGGTGGGGTGACTCTGAAACCTTAAATACTTCACTGGGAAAGAGGAAAACCGCAAATACACACATGGGCCATTGTGACTCTGGCCTGGCGGGTTCTAATTTTCGAGCAGTGGTTTGTACACCCGAGCGGGCTGCAAGGGTTAAGTAAACTTCGTGGCTAGGGATGACTTCATGGCCCTGGAATTTTGAAAAGCCAGGGTTCCCAGTATACTGTTGCCAGCCTTAGCGTCTTTGGGTGTAAAAACCACTCTCAGTTACCCAGACTGAATTTTTGGTTCCCGTTGCCCTGCTGCAGAATCTAGTAAATCCAGCAGCTGAACTGTCCTGGCTCTGCCACAAAGCCGGGTTGCTGGGTGGCTACAGGATTCCCGAATTGTTTGTCATGGGGGGCGGGGGGGAGTGAGTGGAGCCAGGCGTCTGCCTCAGCCTGGCATGAGGTGGCACCCTAGTGGCTGTTTTCTGCCTTAGACATGTGCACTCTTTCTGTATTTTCACACCGGAATCATCATTAGGATCCAAATTGCAGTTCATTTCTCAACTTCTTTTTGAAGCCTCGAGGCCCTTTGTGGAACTTTGAGTGCCCATATCCATGCGCTTGGGTTCTCTGGCCAGCAATATTGTAGGAACAACTGGCGGTATTCTAACCTGACACGTTGGAGCAAGGACAACAGACTTAACTCGGCTCCAAGGTACAACAAGAAAATGAAGCTCTTTGATAGGAATAAGCCCAAACTTGGAAATTACAAAATGTTCTCACAAAGACAGACTCACGAGGAAGTTGGTATAGGATGAGGGCTGCCCGACGTCCAGTCCGTTGGGGTACCATTGAAAATAGTTGCAGGATTTTTAGATCTTGGTTAAAAGAGAGGAGATCTGAAACTTTCCTTTCTGAGCAAGTGGCCTGTTCCTGCTCCTCTGCAAAGTAACATGAGAGTTGTGGTCATTGCATGGAAATTAATTGTAAAATTAATATTCTTAAGCAGGCCCTTGTTTCAAAAGAAGCCATTTGGGCTTGAGCATTAAAGGAAGAAACAAAAAGATTATAATAAAAAATAGACTGCAGCCCTCGCATGAACAGTGGCTGTGACCTTGCCTTTTGTTTGCCATTACACAATTCAATGGCAGTCCACTCAAACTATGCTCTCGATCAATATCCTATTAAAGCAGCACAAAAAGTCTCCATAAACTTAGTGGTTAGCTATGTTTATAAATGGAACTCGGCATAATTAGATGGTCAATAGCAGGCTCTACTAGTAATTTTAAAATGAACCTAACACATTTTCTGTCTGTAGAAGTCAATGGCACCTCTTCCAGATTGAGGTTATGGTGTGCCGCAGACAAGAGTGGGAGACCCTTCAAAAAAATCATAATGCCTATCTTTAAAATACAGTTTTTAAAGAAAATCTGTTAAGTTATGGACTAGAAAATACTGATTGGCCCTATAATTTTTTTCCATTTTGCCTGCCTACACCACCTTATTCTGAATATATCATAACATTGCAAATGTTTCCTAGTTTTAATCAGCCCTTCATAGAGAGATAAAATAATAAATATTGCCATACTCTTAGGAAGAAAAATATCAGTCTGGCTGGCTTAATTGAGTGGGTCTCCTCTGCTATAATTCAATAAATTTTCAAAATAAACCCTGAAATTGAATTAGTTCAGAAGGATGTTTTGTTGCACAGTTTTTTTTTCTTGACATATTTGGGGTGACGATTTGGATGGGAAAGCCGGTGGCAAATGGAATGGACTGGCGGTAATAGAAATTTTCACCAAACTACTCTTTCTTCTGAATCCCAGCTCACAGTATGGGCGGCCACGCGTGATTTTCCCTATTCCGTTCTTCTCACCCCATAGAGAAGGAACCACATAAAGTGAGAGGTGTCCCCGTCCTTACTTACAAATTGCAATGTACAGTGTGCCCTGTGTTCGGCGTGGGCCCTGGCAGTGGCTTTATGACCAGCATGGTGACTGAAATTAAAACTCTGGTGAAAAGATGCTTATGACATCAGCAGATCCATTGATCAACTCGATGCTTGAAAGTCCCGTTTTTTCTATTACACTCATTTTCTACAACCTTCCCGGTAAGAGTCGGTAGAGAGAGTTCTCATGGCAGTTTCTGGGGTGGGGGGTGGGGGGAGAGGAGGACTTTTGTTTTCTGTTCTTAGCTGAAGCTCTTGCTAAATTGACCGGGCCATAAGCATTCTTATTTTAAAGATTGGACTCAAAGACAAGCAAAACACATAACACCTTGATGTCCATACTAATTTGTTATCATGATCTCTATTCATATATTCATCTATTTCTAATCTTTTCTAGCTAATTCGTGGATTATGTTTCCTAAGAGTAATACATTCTATAAAATCCATATTTAAGATGGTATCATAGTTCAGGATATAGAATTGGGGATCTGGCTCTGCCACTTTCCAACTATATGATTTTGGGTAATACTGAACCCCTCCCAGCTATGTTCTTCTCGTAGGTAAAAATCATTTATTCAGTCAACAAATATTTATTAAATAACCAACTGTGTGCTGGGCCTGCATCAGAATGCTGGAAATAGTAATAGCTGTCAGGAGTGTTTTGAGGATTAAGTGAGAGAATGGCGCGTGTCTAGCATATAGTAAATGCTCAACAATGGTAATCACCATGCTCATCATTGAACAAAGCCTCTGTCCCTGGTCTTTTACTCTGCGTTCAGAGCTGATCCTTGAGGTGGCCAGACTATCAGCAAATTTATTAAGAATATGTGTGTATGTGTCTGTATGTACTCTGTGTGCATGTATAAATTAAGAAGGACTGATTTGAGATTCACATTCTAAAAGTCAATTTATTAGAAGGACCATTCTCATGACCCCTTCAAAGTTAATAATTCTGATGGAATAAGAGCATGCCAATACTAGACCTAATTCATCTGCTTTAAGAAACCAGAAAATTCTTACTCCTCAACTTTTCAGCCAAAGCCTATATGTCTGAGTTATTCTGGAAATTTCTCTTCCAGGGTATCTAATGGATAGCAAGATGTTTTAAAAATTCTCAATCTAACACTGACACATTAACAACTTTTTAAGTGGCTAGCCATACCTTGATTATTTTTATCAGAGTTCTTTAAAGTAGTTCTTAGTTTTATAGTATTTAAATTTTGCTTTTTTTATATTACGGGCATAAAAATTCCCTGTGAGTAGCAGGGGCATGCTAGACGTCATTACCAGCAATGTGATTTTTAGCAAATTTTTATTTATGCACTCATAAACCTCAATTTTTTAAGAGCAGATATTCCTATCCAGTGGATAATATTAGAAAACTAATAGGTATTTTTGGGATTTCCAGAAGCCTGACAGAAATTCAATATTACTCCCACAATAAGACCACAAATATTATTGAGATTTTGGCTGGTATATATCATCCTAGCTAACTCTTGCTGATTCGGAAGACTGCTGTTGGTGACACAGTAGGCACATCCAGAATGAGGTCAGTATAGTCCACACTCAGCAAAGCCACACGTTAAGCACAATACAGGAACTGAGTCAATGCAGTATGTGATTGATATGAGTATATATTAACACCCAGGATCTTTCAGTGAATGGAGAAGGAAAAAAAAATAAACAGTTCTTAGTGAAAATACTGAGACTTATTAGGACAAATCCAGGCAGCTGGATTTGTAGGTTGTTGGGATGAGACTCTGCTGATACCGTTTGGTCTCCCAAGAGCCAATGGTCAGATAGTCCCAGTACACTCTTGGTGAAGGGGCTTATGCTTAGACGCCCTTCCTGGTTTATAGATCACTGTGGTAAAAAGACGTCTCAGGCCATCAAATCCATCCCCTGTCAGGGAAGACTTAATCCCATGGCTGAGGCTGTATCAGGTACTAAACGGGTACCACATTTGACCTCAACCGAAAGCTAAGATGAGATGATACTCTAAAATGCAGAAAATCAATTTCAGTCCCCAAGGCAGAAGCCACTAATGCAGGAGATCAGTCAGCATTGCCAACCCCGCCGCGAATGGCTCTGCTCGACCACATATCAGGCCCTCCGTCCAGGGAAGTACAGGCTGACACTCCTACTCTAAAGACCTGAAAACACAAAGAAGGAAGAAGGAAGATGACAGATAGAAGTTTTCCCACGTCATGGATAGGTGACAGTTACTTTTCTCTATAAATCTTGTTGACTCCGTCCCTGTAGAAATTGATGATGAAAGAAAGGAAATGTGAGTTTCACCTCTGTTTCTTCGGGCTGGTATCTGGAGATACTCAGGTTCAAATCCTTGCTCTGTCACTTACCTGTGTGATCTTGAACATGTTACTTAACCTTACAGCTCAGTTTCCCATTTGTAAAGAAGAATAAACAAATACAGGTTCCGTGGGGATACTGCAAGGATGAAATGAGATAATTTGGGTAAAACACATAGCACATCAGCCTGACACGTAATAAATGATCAATAAATATCAGTTCATAGCTGTTTTTCCTTAACAAGCTCATGTAATTTTAGTTCAATTCAGTAAACATTTGTTGCATGTGTAATATACGAAACATCTCATACTGTGTGCTGAGAATACAGAGATAAGTAGAAATTGTTCCTTCCTTTATAGAGTAGAAATCTAAGTTTCTTGAGATCCAAGACTGAGCTCTCTTTGTGTCAATAAAATGCCCGAGTACACTTTCTTCACAAACTGAATTCACAATTATTATCAAAGGTAAACCATCTTCAAGAGTCAGAGTGGGGAGGAAGAGGGTATCAGTGAACTGTTCTTATTTTAATAAAAAGAAAACATTTTTTCAGAAATAACAATTTCTGTGTTCACCTCCTCCTACCCTTTCTGGCAACACAAACCCACATATTTCTTAACTTGTGTCCACAAATGTGGATGTGTGAAAACAGTGCTTTGTCTGCATTAGCAGATGCCATTGATGGGGTTAAAACATTGTGTGGCTTTTGGCACCTAATACTACGTTTCATAAAAAGCATTGCTTAAATCTCATAATAGCAGGGAAGTTCATTTCCACATAGAGGGAAATCCTCGTCTTGGTCCAGCGCCTTTCTTTTATGTTCCATTTTGGAAAAACCATACCCCTAGCCTGCACTGGGTCAGACCTTTTAGAAAAGAAGGGTAGAGAAAGGAGATCAGCACGCGGTTTACAGACCAGAAATCTGCTTGGCAAAGGAGTTGCTGAAGACTGTGGTGTAGAAGCTGCAGAGAAAGTACCTTTATGATTGATTTCCATTCAAGTCAGACTGACTGCAGTGTGGTCATTTTTCTAACCCATAACTGCTCACACTGCAGCAGGCTGCTATCTGCAGGGTGTCTGAATTATAGCAGTGTATGTCCGTGTTACCTCTTACACAAATTACTTACACTGGTTTCTTTTTCCATGCAAATTCATCAGTTTTACAGCCCCTCGTAGCCACAGTCAGGAAACTCTGGCCAACAGCACAAATTGATAAAATGAGTTAATTTTACTATACTTATTTTTTTTCTTCCTAAAAGCCCTCTGTCATAGGCAGTGTTCAGGAAGCATATTACAGTAAAAGGAAGATAACAAAGGAGTTGAATTTTCTTGCCATAAATTACTTTCCAAGTTAATTCCCTTTAACGATGATTCCAGATTTGCTTGAGTTTTCGTAGCATTGTGCGTTTTACAACTGTGCCTTTGATAGAAAGAAGACCAAGTATTTTCCCATGTTCACTCCTTTTGTGCCAGTGACATGGACTTTCTTATGAGATCTTTGCCACCAGAATGCAAAGCAACACTAAATTGTGCTGGGCCCCTAGAACTGTGTGCTTGTTGTTGGATTTTTTTTTTCTCCCCAAGCCTGAAAGTACAAGTTCCCAAAGTCTCAGTGAGTGCATTAGATTACATAATCTGGAGAGAAGTATACTTCTGTTATTTTTTCATAGTTATTTTATAAATTGAAAGTGAAGTAGTATAGTAAGTCCCAGGCGTCTTTTTTGAGGGTTACCTATTGGCCATGTGGCCATATTCCTTAGTTGCCGGGGAAATTCGAGGAAGGGGTGGCTATGATTGTTAATCTCTAAAATGGAAGCCCCACGAGGGCAGGGGGCCTTATATATCTTGTCCACTGATGGATCTCAAGCATCTGGAGCAGCACCTGGCACATGAAAAGGGCCCCGTGAATATTTGCTGAATTCCACTGGATGTAGCCTCTCAGAGAATATGTGCCAATTAGCGGTAGGCTGGCCACACTAGTCATTCAGTTAATGCTCCCCGCTGATTCCTGTTGAACAAGTTGTAAACTCAGTGCACTGTCATCTCCCAGGCAGAGTCACTTGAAATTTTGGAAGGAATTTTTTTTTTTCCATCACCCTCTCTTTCCAACAACACAAGCCCGAGCAGATTGTCTCTGGTGGATGGCAGAAGTTCAATAACCACAACCTTATCCAACTACTAATGTGTACAGAAGAGCAGGTCATTAAGAGGGTTGGCTACTAAAGTAACCCCTTTCTTCCAATAGCCCACATTACTATAATGATGCCTTAATAGCAAACCATTTATTAAGAAATGACACAAAGACTGTCTTCTACTCACGACAGGAAAGAAGGGAGTTGGGGGGACAAATGGCTCAGATATCACATCCAACGAGACAATTCCCCAAAGTTCATCCTTTGAGAAAAACTCCTCCGTGGAACAAAATCCACAAAACCTTCAGGTGTGACTCACTGCAGTCCTGCTTAAGAAAGGTGAGGCACCAGTCCTCACCGCTCATGCATATTTATAGGTTTCTGAGTTTCACTTTGTATGGCAAAAGTTGGGGGGCGGAGGGCAAACGGAGAGGGTGATTACTGATTCTTGTTAATTCAGAGCATATTTATTGATCATCAGCTCTTGTGTTGTATTGATCGTCATACAAAACTCTGCAGAGCTGTTTAGGAATACACAAAAGGCTGTCAGATCTGGAGGATTAAAGGTTACGTGGTATGACCCTCTGACTTTGTGGCTTTGGGGCGTTACTTCACCTCTTGGTACCTCAATCCCTCCCTGGTAGTGTCCTGAGGATTAAATGAGATGATGTGTTTAGAGGGCTCAGGCCAGCATCTGGCCCATAAATGATGCTTAATAAACACTGGTCCTTGTTATTGTGGTGGCGATGGCCTTGGCATTGGTGGTCAGTTTGCGTTTCTATCACAACTGTTATGGGAATTTTGAGGTCCAAAGAGTTGAAATGACTTCAGCTATACAGGGGGTTATTGGCAAGGCTGAAACCCTAGACGATCATGCCTAGGCCCACACCAGCACTTTTTCTATGCCCTGGGATGTCTATCTTTACAGTCCTCAAAATGCACTCAATCTAGTGGGGGAGAAAATGTCATGGGTGAGATAATTTAAGAACGATAGAGCCTAGGGTCAAGTACAAGTGGAACAAAATCAGGTTTCACAATATATGGAACAGACAGGAAGTGTTGTGGTTGGTCCAATCCTTCCTTAACATCCCCACCTTTGATTGGCAGTGGCTACACAATCTCTGTAACACATCAGGCAGGCTGTTAGTCTTTGGCTTCAGAAGCCCAGCATGACACCCTGGGCAGACGTTGTTCAAGTCATTTAACCCTTGACAACGTTTAGTTCCCTCATTTGCCAAAAGGACTTACTACCATTATTAGCTAAGAAGTGCCTTGGGTTATATACATCTTATTGATATTTTATATTTGTTGGGATAGTTTGACCTGTTTGCTCGTGTATGCACTTTCATAGTGCACAACCGGACACAGGTCTTTTGTACCTGTTTATGAAGGTGACAGATATCCACTGTGAAAATTCTGTTTTCTTTCCAGACAGCATGGTTTAGGCCTCCCTTCCCTCTTAACTCATGCGTCAACCTACCAACTGATTTCCCCACCTTAGTAACCTTTGGTGCATTCTGTAGGCTCTTGTCATATTAATGTTGCTCAGATTCAACAATGATCACTTCCCTACTCAGAAACCATCATGGATCCCACAGATCACTAACTGTACTTCCTGCCTCCAAACTTATGCACATACTCTGTCATCTGCCTAGAAACCCTCCTCTTTTTCTCAGCCTCTTTAAATCCTCCCATCCTTGAAGGCTTAGCTTCAGTGCCCAACTCCTCCTGGAATCAGACATTTTTCTCATCCCACAAGCCAATATGATTCTCATTCCTTTGAACTTTTCTAACACATCTGTTGCATTCCTCCTATGAGATTGAACACATTCAGCATTGAATTAGTCAAGTATTATTTTATCCTTCCACTCTGTAGTAAACCTTGTGAGACAGAGACACCGTGTACCTTTTTATCATCTGAAGTTTAAGGCAAATATTGTTTACAGCAGGCAGGGTAGTAGGGTAAGAAAAGCAACAGGTTTTGGGGTGAGATACCCTTGACTTTTAATCCTGGCCCTCCCTCTTTCTTGCCTTTCTGCAGTCCATGGCAAGCCAGTTAACCTCATTTTGGGGCTGATTAGTTTTTCTCATTTAGGAGAGGGACTTTCCTAAAGAGGTTGTTTTGAGGATGAAGTTAGGTATAAAAAATAAAATGCTCCATAGTTACTTGGGAAAACCTGCTGAAAGCCCACCCTCCTCAGATACCTCTCTAAGGCTCTTCCTGTTCTCCCAGACGAGGGGCCCTGAGAATACCCAGCCCATTGTGGGGACACTTAACAGTGACCCCTCCCCACAGGCATGGGGCTTTCTCTTTAACTGTCATAGTGTCACTGACTCCGATTCCATTCCGATCGGCTGACGTTCATACGATGCATACACACAGACAGTACTGGGGAGTGTTTCCTGACAAGACTTTTTGGAAGAATGCAGAGTTTGGGTCAGCACTTTATTAGGATTATTTAACCCACGTTGTGAAACCCATTCTCATTTCAGAAATTTAATGATGTTACAAAATTGAAGACGCACATAAGCAGTTTGTCAAGCCCTGAAGTT
This sequence comes from Callorhinus ursinus, assembly GCF_003265705.2. NCBI lineage: Eukaryota > Metazoa > Chordata > Mammalia > Carnivora > Otariidae > Callorhinus > Callorhinus ursinus. Next base: position 51,856,132 of record NW_027397071.1, on the reverse strand, counting down.
ATGCACTATAACTCCAAGAGACACTTTGAGAAAGTATCACAATTCCGCCAGCCCACGTGATAAGCGTTTTGCTAGTTACAAAGCCAGTGTGCTAAGTGCTTCACAGGAAGTAAATATACAGACAAGCGAAGGAACATTTCTGTGGGTTGGTTATTTTTTTATTCTCTCTGAGAGGTGTGCAGACTGTATTTACACTGTATTTTTCTTTCTTCACCTATTCTGGCTCCTTTGACATTTTAATAAGATAATCAAGGCAGAAGACATTTTTCCATGGTACAATGTGGTCAATAGAAGGTGAGGTGTGGGTGCAGCTGGGCAGAGGGCCCCAGACTTCTCCTCTCAGTCCAGCCAGGCCGTTCACTCACGTCTGGCTTTATCTTTCCTCCCGAGGGTGGGAGTGAGGCTTGCGCACTTCTGCTGGTGCTTGGGAATGAAGCAGCTGCACCATTAGGCTGAGGCCCGAACCTCATCCCAAAACTTAGAAAATCTAAATCCAGACCCTTGACACCGATCAGCCTCATCCCTCTTCTTTAATGAGAGGTGTGAATCTTTAAGCTCCAGGAAGGCACAAACGTTAATACGTACCTGTTCTACATCAGGCTGCTGAGAGGGATGAGGGGTGACGTATTGGAGTAATCTCCTCCCCACCCCCCCAGCCTATTTCAGCTATAAAATATTACGGAATAAAAGGGGAAACTATGCAAATAAGTTTAGCTGAAAAAGCAAATGAGGGAATGACTAGCAAAATCATTCACTGGAACTCTGTTTACACTTTTTGTCAAGCTCAACCATTGGTTTTTGAACTAAAGGCCCTTCCTCCATTACAGCCTGTCATTAAGAGAGAGGTTTGAATTTCAGAAAGTGTATGTGAATTTCAGAGCTTTCCATTTCTTAGCAGTGACTGTTTTTATATAATGACAGTTATGATTAAGGTTTAGCCATTGCGAGTAATCAAACAACTAAATGTTTAGATAATACGTATCCCTTCCAACCTTTCCTCTATTCCAGAGTCTTACTATGGTACTGCAATTCACCCAGCTGCCCAAGCAGTAATCTTAGGAGTCATCCCATACTCTCCCTTTTCCATTATTATCACACTCAAGAAATCAACACATTTTCCTGAGTCTGTCTCGTAAATCACTTACACTGGGCTCCTCCATTTCATCCTTGAGTTTAGACCCATCCCCACCTTACCTTTTTTAAATGACTCCACTGGCCTCTATGGTTTTACTGATTATATTCTTCAACGGCCACCCCCTTGTCCCCCACACCTACCTTCATGACAGGATGATGTTTCTAGGTTATAAAGGCAAATTTGGTGATATATTCTCAGGCTTTGCTGGTTCTCCTTTGACTAGCAATCAGTTCCATTTGACCAGTGCTTACTGACTGCCTCTTGGTGTCAGGGATTGTATTAGATGCGGCAGTGGCCCCCAATTAGTACAGTGTGATAAGCACTTCTGTAGCTTCTAAACTTGGGAATCTGCTGGACTCAAAGTCACGTTTCTTAAAGAAATTCATGTTCCTAAAGACCCTTCGTAATCTGACCTTAACCCTCCCCTCTTTTCTTCATGTACTGTATACTTCATCACACTGAGTTATCAGAAATCCAGTATTCATTTTATATTCCCTCACTTTTATAAATGCTGTCCCCCCTACCTAGCACGCCTCCATCCCTCCCAGTTGGGCAATTCAAACTTGTCATTTTAACATCTTCCAAGGGGTCACATTTTCTGAGGTCTTTTTACTCCCGGAACCTCTCATTCCCCAGCTGGGTTAGATACCCACTTCTATGTGGCCATATCAATTTTGGAATAACTCTAGCAAAGGACTTATCACACTGTATTGAAAATAACCTGCCAACCTTCCCTCCAGAGCTGTTTCAGAATAAAGACCATGTCTTCCTTCTAAGCATCCTCCTCACCCAGCCCAGTTCTTGGCAATAGCAGTGATCATTTGTTGAAAGAATGAAAAGTCCCTGGTTTGTGATATTTCTAATTATCCCTTCTTCTTATGGATATTAGCCTCTATTTAACTTATTTATATATCCACTTACACGGGCTTAACTCTGAGACCAGTGCCTTAGTATAATAATATATGAATCTGTTGCTCCTGATTTTGCATAATCTTTTAAAAGAAGAGGTTATTTCCACTCATACAGTTGCACCACTAACTTTACACAGAGTTTTTTAAATAAGATTGATAGGTGTTATTTATTCATTCAAAAATATCTATGAAACTACTACTGTCAACAAGGTATCTGGAGGTTCCAGGCCTTAAAAATATACAGAGAGTGACATCTCACACAATAGTCAGCTCTGAAAATCACATACAATCAAAATTATCTTTAACCATCTCTTAAGTCAGACCTCGGAAAATTCCTCTGTATAAGTATCTTCTCGGTGAGCCATACGGTGTCTGTGTGGCTGTGAATCTCTGCCGTCACAGTGTGGAAGCAGAGACCATCTGTAAATAAGTGGGCGTGGCCGTGTTCCAGTAAAACTTTATTTAGAAGAACTGTGGCTCAGGAACCGTGGTTTGAGGACCCTGCCTCACAAATAAAGTGAAGGTGTGTGTAGGCACCGAGGCGGTTCAGAGCAAAGAGAGATCACACATTTCTCGTCTCAGGAAATTGGGAATGGGTAGCCCAGAAAGATGAATTTGCAGTTCAGAACGATTTCCAAAATGCCGATGAGTGAAAGCGATCAGGATCAGACAAAGTTAGGAAAGCCCAGAGAATGTTCTGGCTGGTCATTCAAGAAAAGTTTCAGAGCAAAACGCGGAGGTCTTTCTGTTAAAAGCCTCCAGGAATGTTGCAACCTTGGTGACAGTTTGCCATTACAAGAAGAGAAAAGATAAAAGGTACATTATAAAACAAAGTCTTTCTGGCGTAGACAGTTTTTGTTGTCAACATTCTTTGGCGGTCAGAGTTCATTACTGGTAATTTTGGATAAGCTTACTGTATAAATTCAGAAATAAAATGTATTACATGCGACACTGATATATGCTCTCATTGATCTTTTATTCACGGAACATCACTATTTTTTTTTCTAGCACCAATAGCTGCAGGAACTGGCCCAAATTTTTCTCTCTCAGATTTGGAAAGTTCTTCATACTACAGCATGAGTCCAGGAGCAATGAGGAGGTCTTTACCCAGCACATCCTCTACCAGGTAATTTGATTGGTGGCTCGCCATAGTTCCACACCTTGATTTTGACTCTGAGCCTAGAGGCACTTGGATTGTGCGTCTACTGGTGGAAGATACTAGAGAAGTTTGTTCAGCCCCAACAGACTCTCAGTCTTATTGGGAAGAGAAAGCAAATGCACATGCTGCAGAAATATATATATAGTAGAAAACAATGAGCTAAATTGTATGGCATAAGCCAAAAATAGTTAAGGCAGGCTTTATCCAAAAAGATTGACTTGCGTTCAGCTGTAAATGTTGGTTTAGAGTTGGCAAGATGGGAAGGAAAAGGAATAGTGTCTGGGTGGGGTGACGACATGAGCAAAGCATAGAGAAAGGATGGATGATAAACACAGCATGTTCTCAGCAGATTAAGGACAATGCTTGACTAGGGAGAAGGGCATGTGTTTTGGCTTGTTTGGCAAAACGTTGACGCTGGAGACACCAGTTCCGGTGCCGGTGCCTACAGCAGACATTACAGCGCAGTCCCAGCGCGTTTCCCCTCCCCTCACCCAGGTCTCAAAATCCAGGCTATTGGAGTTGCCCTGTGGCATGAAACCCATTCGATATCTAGGTGTGCGGTCACAAAACTGAATGGAGTCCTGCGGCAGGGTGGGGCTGGCTCATAAACTCTGTTGCCCCAGGAGACCTTTAAAAAAGTAAAGCTGGAAGAGCACAACCAGATAAGGATTCTGGGGTTCTGGATCCCCTTGAGGTCACAAAGCCCCAATCAAAATGAAGCATTTTGCAAGATCCTGTTGTCTCTAGATAACCGGTACCAGAAGGAAAGGGATTAGGCATTAAACCCACAGTATTCTTTTACAAATTGGCTTTAGCACTGGACTGTGACAACCAAGAAAAGAATGGTGCAGAACGATCTTTAATGTTTGTGTACTTGGCAGAAAAACGTTTCACAAAGGTATATTCTTCTTTCAAGCAAGCCCTGGAATTTTACGATTTAAAACAATGGCCAGATTATAGAAATTTTCCTTGGTGGCGACTCCTTCTTACCTTGATTTTATATATTTTAACCAGCATTACTTAAGAAAGAAAGAGAGAGAAAGAAAGAAAGAAAAAGAAAAGAAAAAAAGAATCAGCTTCATCATGACGAATACCTTGAAGACAGTTAAAGAAGCAGTTATTCCCTAAATATAACCACCAGATCCTACGCTCATCTTTCATGTTGTTTAAGGGTTCTCCTTAGTTCCCTGTAGCATCAGATCCTCAGAAAAAAAAAAAAAGTCTGAAATCCAAAGTACATTTATAATGAAAGAATGGGATCGTGAACCCATTCGGGTGTTAATACATTTTGAGGATTTTGAATGTTTGCTGACGGAGGGGACATTGTGTGTAACTGCACTCAGTCAACATGAAAAAGCTTTGCAAATAACTTGTGGGCAGTGATTAATTTAAAAGTTGATGGGCTGTTTGTTTTTCATATGTGTGCTGCGCATGTACCATGGACATCCCAAACAGTCCGTGTCTCCCCCCACCCGCCACCCCATCCTTTTGACTTCTCCAGCTGCTTTGTTGCCTTTTGCTGTGATTCTCTGAGTGGAAACCTGGTTTTTAATGTCATTTAAAAGGCTACTGTCATTCTCAAATTCTGCAAATAACTAACCCTGATAAGGAGCTAATTATAAATAGCAGCAGTAGTTAATAACTTGGTAATATGTTTGTTTTACTCTCATTAGGCTCTCCTAGGATGATTTTTTTTTAATTATTCTCTAAATATATAGACTCAGCAGAATTATCTGTGTACAGGTTAGAAAATGTGCCCAGAAGAATACCCCAGATTTACATATAGAAAATTTCATCAACCAATCAATATTTGTTCATGCCGTGCCAATATTAATCGGTCACCTAGCAGACACTGTATTAGATGCTTTACAAACCTGCTATGATTTAATCTTCACAATACTTTTACAATATAGACAGTGTCGTCATTTAACAGCGGATCAACCCAGAGCCCAGAGAAGTTAAGTAACTTGACCAAGGTCACAGACCTAGTAAATGGCAGAGTCTACATTCAAACTCAGGTGTGCTGGAACTTTAAAAACATGAAATTTTCACATTAGATCCTCTTAGGAATGGGGCTTACTCTTTCAGTAAGGAACGACAGAACATGAAGCCCCCAAAAAGGAATATCTACTATCCCCATTTTTCCTGGATACTTGGTGTTTGCTACCTTTATTACTATTACCATCTTTGAGATTTGTACACGTCCTACCTCCCCATCTGGACTGTCAGTACCATAGAGGACAGCGTGTAACTCCTCCAAATTGGCAACAAACATTTCTTAACAAGGACATTGTCCTAGGCACTGTGGATAGAAAATCAAGTAATAGGAGCTCTGCAGTCTAATGGTAGAGACTGACAAGTAAATGGAAGTTTTCAGTTCAGCGTACTATGAACACTCCAGAAAGAGTCATTTTGCAGATTTGTGGGTATAGGGTAAGGTTTCTACGCTTTGCATATAGTCAGAATTAAACAAATATTTAGAATGAAGGTGATAGTTTTACCTTAATTTCTAGGTAGAATTGCTAGGAACACAACAAATTCCACACGTAGGAAGAGATGGTGCATCACTCCTCAAAAGAGTGTTTATCTTCCCCCTTAGGTAGAGACTTTACTGGTACTTTCCTATTTTCCTCCAGTGTTTCTGGGAGAATCAGATCAGTGTGTTAGAAAGTCAAGAGCAAGAAACCAAAATCCATGAATGATTCATTTCTAAATAAAAAAAATAAATAAAGGAGATGGGTAGGCATTTACTTCAGTTCTGTACCCCTTCATGGTAAACATCTCCAAAATCACAGAAGGGGTTGTGTAAAAATTGAGATAAAATATGTTTTATCCCAAAGAACTTCACCAAGATAAGCCAGTTGTCAAGTTTGTGAGGTCAGTAAACTTTGTCTTGGAAGCCTTCCCCCTGTCCCTCCCGGCACTTCTAACTTGCTTCACTCCTGGATCTTTTTCTCTCCTCCATCCTATACCTCCACCCTCCAGACAATTATTCCGTATCAACCTCAGAAAAGTCCTTGTTTTCAAACTAAGGTGGGAGCTAATAACTACAGACTCTCACCTTTAGGATTAACAACTGCATGGGGTATTTGCATTTTATTAGGGGACACCAAGGAAATCAAAAATTTTAGAAACTTGGGAAAATATTAGTAACGGAAGAATAACAGGCAGCAGAATTGGCCTTTTGCATTGGATCTCATTGAATCATGACACTTGGGCGAATGCTTGTCAGAAGTACTCAATATGGCTGTTTCTAAGTCAGTAGCCCAGTTCAGCAGTTTTTGAACATCTGCTATTAGCCAAACACTGTGGTTAGGCACTAGAGATTTAAAAAAAGAAAAGAAGAAGAAGGTCCTTTCCTTACAGATCTCACAGTCCCATCAGAACATATAGGTCTTGCCGTTTATTTGCCAGGAAACATAAGGGAAATATTTATTTTGTTTTTAACATGTATTCTACCAACTTCCAAAATCGTTCCAAGTGACTTTCAAGTTTTAAATACACCAGGTACCAATAAATATAGAGAAGCCAGAAACCATATGGAAAAATAGGATAGACTGTTATATCAGGAGCCTGACCCAAGAGTTGTACCTTACATTTAATCCTGAGATTCCTGGTTGCCAAGGCAAGAAGGGGAGGCACGAGGTTATAGAAGCTGCATTTTCTGATAAAAAGAAAGAATAGAAATTCATGCAAAGAGACCGTATTTTTTTCTGGTTTTATGTATGAGAAGGAATTTTTTGTGTACATCCTTCTACAAAAAAAAAAAATTCTATTTGATATAGTTTCACATATATTATAGAAAAGTTCTCCAAGTGGCTATTTTTCATTGAACTTCAAGGAATGCCAAGTGAAGAACATAAAATTAGCTATTAAAGGTTATGCTTTGGGTTCTAAGCTAGCATGCTACAGATATTTCCTGTGGTCTGGCTTTAATGAGAACAGAACTTAAAGACAAAGCATACTGGAATACCAACTTTAATAATGAGAATTTCTTGCCTTACATGGGTCCTCAACATTTTCTTACTCAGATTGCAGCCATCGCCTCTTCACTGTCTCACTGCCTGTAGGATCCCTCTCCTTCTTTTTCCTTTGCTTTTCCAAAGCCATCATCTGCACAACTACCAGAGCAGCCTTTCTGAAATCGACTCTGATGTCACTGTCTGTTGAAACTTTTTCAGGGAGTCTCCATGGCTGATAGGACAAAATCCAGATTCGTATCATCTTCTGTCACCTCCACCCCCTTCTTTCACTTCGACTTCAGCCAGGCCACGAACCTGGCAATTCTCTGCGTGTGTCACACCTTCCTCATGGTGTTGCTTCTGCCTGATACACACCTCCCTCCAGCGAGTAATGTTCAGAATATCCAATAACCTGTGTGACACGAGCGTACCAATTAGAACGGATGTCACTCTGCCACAGGGCTCAGGCTGAGTCCTGGAATGCCCCACATGCATTCGATGGTAACCCTTTAGTTTTTGGATCATGAGCGTGTCCTGGGGCAAAGGTGGGGTGGCAAGGGTGGGGAAACTTGAGATGGTGACACTTCGCCAACTGATAAAGAAGTATTTCCATATTTTGAAACAAAAATGGCTGCCTGAGTGGTGCATCAGCTGAATACCAGCCCATCCGTACCCTTTCCTTCCTTATGCCTGTCTCCTCGACACTCACTCATACAGACAGTGCAGGAACTACTTCCTTTGGGAAGCTTTTCCCAACCTCTCAGGCATATCACTGTTTTCTTCTTTCATCAAGAAATCCACTGTGTCCTATCCGTGCTCTCATCATAATACCTACATTTCTCTTTTGCACAATTTTATTTGCCTCTGCATCTCTATCTGCTAGACCGCGAACTCCATGGAGACAGGGGCCATGTCTGATGCATCTCGATATCCCAGCATTTAGCACAGCACCTAGCACAGAGAAGGGACACAACAGGTGTTTGATAAATGAAAACATATTAAAAAATCTGTACCCTGACACGTGAGGAAGAGATTTCCCAGAGGGCACTACCACTAGATATGAAATCTATTCATTCTGATAGTATGTTAGTGACATAATCAATTAAGACAATTAGAACATATTAGCAGCAACATGGCATTTCACTATCTTTCCACTCCTGAAGCCTCAACTTGGGAGAAAAATTCAGTCCTTCAACTGGAGGAAACAAGATGCATTCTGGAGATTTCTCAACCATACCTCTCCGAAAATAAAAAATATCCAGAACTTCATTTTGGTGACCTCTGTGTAGACATCAAAAGAGGAAGGGCATAAGAAGGATTGGGCCACTCTTTTTTCCATGTCCCTAGTTCTCAGAGGGAAATGTGCTCCTTCCCCGCCATCTTTATCTCTCTGGAGCATTGTATTTGTCTCTAGCATCTCCATCAGAATCTGGACTATGGTAGCTGCACAGCAGATACTTTCTGAATGAACAGATCCAAGTGGAAGATGAGAAAACAGGAAAAAAGAGAGAGAGAGAAAAGCAATCCAAGCTCTTCTTGAAGGGCTTTGAACCCTGATCTTTATCCTTTCTGGGGTGCCAGAGGGATTGAGTGATGTGTAGGGACACTGCTGATGGCGAGGTCCCCGCCGCTGCCTGAGGAGACACGAAATGCCGTCTTCCCACAGACACTTCCAGGTGGAGATGGGCGCAGGAGCCAGCCACCAGTTCCTCAAAGGAGAAAGGAACAGAATGTGGCAGCGGCAGCAGCAACTTGAGGGACAGTAAAAATCAAACCCAGATACTTGGAACAACACAGGCCCAAGACTTTGTTCCACCTCCAGTGACTCACTCCACTGAACAAGAAGCCTAAAAAAGAGTGCTAGAACTACACCAAGTTGCCCAATGGCTTCCTCCTTTGGCTTTCTTTCAACCAGAGATGCGCTATCCAAGAGAGGTGGTTTGGATGGCTTTTAAACATGTCCCCTTTGTTATTTCAGCTCCACGAAGCGCCTCAAGTCTGTGGAGGATGAAATGGACAGTCCTGGTGAAGAGCCATTTTACACAGGCCAAGGGCGCTCCCCGGGCAGCGGCAGTCAGTCCAGCGGATGGCATGAAGTGGAGCCAGGTGAGCGGCGCGGGCGCGTGGGCGCGTGGGCGCGTGGGCACGTGGCTAGCACGCTTACGTCTGAAACGTGCGTGGGGGGCGTGCGTACGTGTGCAGGACTGACGGCAGCCGCCTCACAGCGGTGGATCCTTCCACACCAACACGTGTTTGTCTCTGCTGCTTCCACCGAAGGGTGGCCGGGAGCAGATAACAGCTGACCTGAGAAGCTGTAAAAATGGGCTGCGGTGTTTGACTCTTACATATTCTTACCTATCCTGCAGTCCCGTAGTCGTGTGCCTTTGCTTTTGTTTTTCTCCTGAGTGCCTTTGGGGGTTGGCTTTTGGGATTATTTTTTAATAATCTTAAAGAAAACTCTGTCAACTTTTTCAACCGGGTGGATAATGTTGGGAAGGAGAAGAGGGTCCCTGTGCTACACAGTGTGTGCTTGGATTTTTATGAAATGAGGAAGTGTTTTTTATTTTGTTTTTAAAGATTTTATTGACTGATTGATTGATAGAGAAAGCACGAGTGGGGGCGGGGGAGCGGAGGGAGGGGGAAAAGCAGACTCGTGTTGAACACCAAGTCCGATGGGGGCTTGATCCCACCATCAGAGATCCTGAGCCGAAATCAAGAGTCGGACGCTTAACTGAGCCATCCAAGCGTCCCTGGAAGTTTCCAAGGTTTTTAAAGAGACTTACACAGCATTGGAGTCAAAATTAGACAGATCGCCAACACACAAAAAAATTGCAGCTCATTTGTGAGGAGGTGTGTAAATGTGTTTTCCTGTTACTGGTTATCGCCGCTGTTGTGTTTCTATTTAAATGGAAGAACTATCTTTCTATCCGTCTCTAGTGAACTAAGCAAATGATGACTACTAATCTGACCTCCCGGGATAGTCTAGTCTTGGCTCTGGAGTCTTGAGAGGAATGTGAATAATTCAGCTAGCACACGTGTCTAAACTCCACATGGACAAGGGAGAATCTTCTCCTGTGCCTTTCTCAATCTGCAAAGTCCATTGGATAGAGAGGATGGAGTGTGATCCTGGCTCTTGGTCCTGCTGGCTGTGGGATTATAGGCAAAGGACCCAACCTCTCTGAGCATAAGTGTCGTCATTTTTATAATGTCAATACTAATAGCTGTTTCAATGCTCTTGAGATTTAAATAAGGTAACATAACACAACCCATCTAAGAATTATACCTACCTAGCACAGAGGAAGGTTGAAACAAAATGCTTTCTGATCATTCTCCCCCACCTAGGTCTCAGAGTGATTCCTTGCAAGAACAGACAAGCACCAAGGAGATTTCTGAACTAACCCTTTTGTCTTCGGGTCTTAACTCCTGTCTTTCCTCCCTGACATATCAAAAAACAATCCTCAGAGGGAATGGCATGAGAGAGATTTTTGGGGTGATGGAACTGTCGTGTATCCTGATTGTGCTGGTGGGTACAGGAATCTATACATGTGTTAACATTCATAGAAATGGATACCTTCCATCCCCCTGCAGTTTTATTGTATGATAATTAAAAACAAAAGCTCAGGCCCCACTAGCGGAGTCCTTTCTCTTGCTCCCTTTACTAAAATGCAGAAGTTTCACTTTGTCTTGCTTCTACTTAATACTCTCACTCACTCATTCAGCCATCCTCACTGGGGACTTTCTGCCTGGTTCTGGGAACTGAAGGGTGAATGGGAAGGCTCTGGCTTTGGCTTTCAAGGAACTCACAGTTGGGGGTAGGACACAGATGCATAAGGAGATCGTTACATGGTGATAGGGGAAGTGCAGGGATGGGGAGATTAGCCTCCATCTTCTCATTATTTCTAATTATTACCAACACAGCACTCAAGGTGTGGTGGATCTTCTATAAAGGTCATACATATCTGCTTAGCACCACACTTAGCTCATGCCAGTTCACCGAGAGTGGCTAAGAAATAAAGCCAGGCCTAAATGCAAATGAAAATGCTGACTCCCCATTGCGGCTTTAACGGCATCATCAGCAAGATCTCAGGGAAGTGCCAATGAAAAGTTTATGTGCTATTAAAAAATTAAAAGATGTACAACTTCTTTGAACCCTTTTTAAAAGACTAATTGGAGTTCTAGCCAGTTCACCTGCTTCAGTGAAAATCAGAATCGAAGTAGTTAGGTTTGGTACATGGTGCTTGAGTATTGTGTGTGCTAATGAGGTTTTATACACATAGAAGCTGCTTTACTGTGTTGATGTACATGAAGCTCCCCCACTGGGAGACTCTTCTCTGGGTCCTTGTAGATATTGGGGGGGGGGGCATATTGGGAGTAGAGGGAGGCAGGTTGAATATAGGGTTCTTTGACCTAGTGACTTTTTTTCAGAGTGATTCTATTCCTGTTTGCACCTTATGATTGAAATCATCATAAATTTTAACATCTGAATGCCTAGATTCTTTGGAAGTCATTAAATAATGAAAGTTTAATGGCCGAATTCTTTTGGGGTAATGATACTATATATATGGCATAATAGAGAAATCCCCCACAATTATACTATATTCCTGGATTGATTCTCCATCCCCTCTCCCTGTTGCATTACAGAAAAAATGCAGTTTCATGGTATATGTGTTGGGGGTTGGGGGAGGACAGTGGATACATTTACATTTGGCCATATTCAGCATAGAAAGTCATAATTGAAACAGGGCCTGAGGGGACATTAAAACTCAACCGAAGGATGTTGTACATGTGCCTGGTGACTTTGGTGTCATTAACTCACACCAGCCATTTTAAATGGATAATTTATGCTGCCAGATGGTCCTTTTTGGGGATTTTCCATCTAGCCCAATCCCCTTTTTGGCACAGAGAACACCCTTATGTTGTTCCCACACTGATCCGGGCCTGCATAGCTTTTCCCCAGGGGTACAGTTCATTGAGTAGGAGGCTTTTAGTGGTTCACTCATGTAAATTACCTTCAGAACATGTTGGGAGTTATGTCTATCTGAATGCACCGGCAGCCTCTTGGTTGCCTACATTGGGGATAATTCTCTCAAACAAATCCTAAAGGGTACTTTGTTTATGCCTCAGATGTGACACAGGAAGCAAGGCCTGTACTTACTCCTCACTCAGAGAGCTTTGCATCTGTTTACCTGCCCTCAAATGCTTTTTCTGGACTCCTGGCCAAAAGAGGGCCGAAGGTTGCCAGAGGAGACAAATTTCCTTGAGCAACAGGAAGGCTTTGGAAAGTAAAACAAACCAGACATGCAGTAAATTACATGGGCTCTTTCAAATGTCTTTTGTAGTATCCTGTTCCCCATTAGTTTATCTCAGCACTTTCAGTGAACAGCTCTTATTATCTGGGAAGAAGGGCATAGGAGATGAAAGATGATGTTAGTTTAAGAACATCAGACAACCTCAAGCTGACTTTCGCGTCTCTTACAATGCTACATTTGTTCCCTCCACTTAGTTTCATTTCCCAGTTATCTCAAAACTGGGTTAGATTCGAAGCTTTGAAGCTAATCAAGCACTGATGAAATGAGTCCTATGAAATTCTATCAAGCAGAAACTCACATACCATCAACTCTTGTTTATCTGTACAAATGAAAAATTACAGAGAAGCTGATAATGTAAATAAATAGGAAGGAAACCAACAGGCGCCTACATGGGATCAGACACTGTGCACGGTGCTTTCACATACACGGTAAAAATTATAGTTATGATGGTTGGAGTACCTTCTGTATACCAGGTTGTTTTTTTTTTTAATTACCTTAAATTATGCAAGACAGAACGGACTCATCTTGCCTCTGTAGAGATGAAAACAGAATTATGAAAGGTTAAGTGACTTGTCTCGGGCCACACAAATAGTAAACCTGTGGATCCAGGTCCAAATTTGAGCCTAAATCTGAGTTCAGAGGTTAAGTTTTGTCTTCTATGCTCAGTAACCTCTTTTACCATAATGTTTATGCTTATAATTTAAGATCTCATGTCCTGGGTTTGTATTGAAATTAAAAACATAATAATAAAAACCAAAAAATAACTCAACAGAAAGACCTGAAAAATCCCCCACTTTCTTTATCCCAAACCCTTGTCATATAACTGAAGCCAGAGGAGTGTGGGTTATTAAATACACATAGGACACGATATATGAGCAAATAGTATTAACTTTTAACAAAGTAAAATATCAATTTTGCCCCATAAAATCAAATCATCTTCAGCATTCAGATCTTTGTTCAAATAAGACGTCATCAGAGAGGCTGCCAGTGATCTAAATAGTCGGTGTTTCTCTTCCATCATTTCATAATTTGTAACCTTCTTTTCTTTCTTCATACCCCTGTATACTGCCATTGTCTGTGTTCTCTCTAGAGAATGTACACTCCATGGGCAGTGGAGTGTCTTTTCCACTGCTTATCCCCAGCATCCATATCAGCATCGGGCACATAAGAGGTACTCAACAAATATTGATTGAATGAGTGGAGCCTACAAAGCAAGGAATTTGGGGTGTTTTCAATAAACCTAAAAACAGAATTTGCCACCAATAATCCTCCCAGAATTGATGTTTGCCATATTCTCCATCCACAGACTGTTACTTAGTCAAATCCAATTATTAACAAGTAGTAAGCCAAACAACTGCTCAGCCTCAACATGGGCCCCATTGACAAGTAATGGTGTACCAAACTTTATTACAAGTATCCCTTGCCTTAAAGGGTATTCCTTTAAGTGAATCAAACCTTCTTTTTTTTTTAAAGATAATACTTTTTTTTTTTTTTAAAGAAAAGTCTTTTCTCTTTAAGGTAATTCAGTATTACAAGCTCTATATCAAGAACTGCAATAGTGAATTTTTGTAGAATATTTTATATAACAGCCCTGATTTAAGTCTGAAATTTTTCAGATTTCCCTATCAAATTTTCTCTTATGCAAGTATAAGGAACATTATATGAGACACTATGAGCTCTATATCATATGAGTTATAACCTTGCTACTCAAAGTGTGGTCAGAGGACTGGCAACATGACATCACCTGAGAACTTAATAAAAATGCAGAATTTCAGGGTGCACCTGGGTGGCTTAGTCAGTTAAGCTTCTGACTCTTGATGTCGGCTCAGGTCATGATCTCAGGGTCATGAGATTGAGCTCTGCATCAGGCCCCGTGCTCAGTACGGAGTCTGCTTGTCCCTCTCCCTCTGCTCCTCCCCCTGCTCTCTCTCTCTCTCTCTCTCTCTCAAATAAATAAATAAAATCTTCTTAAAAAGCCCAGAATATCAGGCTCTACCCAGACCAACTGAATTTTAATAGTTGGTTATGTTTATCTGGGTGATATTTATACGTGTTAGGGATTAAAAAGCACTAATCTAGGCCCTTCTGTTGACTGTTCCCTTCAGTGAGTTCTCACCACTCAATCACTGTCTGGAGGCACCCTGAACTTTCCATGGTGTATTCCCCAACCTTCCCCCGCTACTTTAAATAGGAATGCCTTTAACATTTTTCTAGATAGATAAAAACCTAACCTATTTTAAAACAGATCAGAGAAGGTAGCACACATGCTCATTGACTCATGCAGTGTTGAGATACCTCACTCACTGCATGACAGGATGAATGTTCTCCATCTCTCTCTCTCATCTTCCTCCACTTTAAGTGCAATGTAATTCAAGTCAAACCAAGTCACTGAATCTTTATTAAGCGTTGACTGAGTGCAGTATGGAGTACATACAAAGATGACTCCATCCGGTCCTTATCTTCAAGGGCAAATCAGATTTCCTCAGTTGTCAGCCAGTATCTGTAAGACGGGAACTGTTGTTTCTGGCCCATCTTTGTCACAGAGTTGTCACAATCAAATGAGGTAATGAACTTGAACTTCCATTCCAAGTGCCAAAGTCCTTTTTTAAAGTGAATATCCTCTAATCATGTGAGGTATCATTATTATTCAGCTCATGGCGGTTGAAAGCAGGCAGGTTTAAATCCCTGAGAAGTAAAAGAGGAGAGTTGTTCAATCTGATGGGAGAATTCAGGACACTTTCCTCAGAAGGCAGCCATGGAATGAGGTGTCAGCTGGAACCCAGAGGAGAAACAGTCACCGACTTGTAAGTGAGACTTGATATTTCTTAGCCTTTTAATTAGTAGTATATATAAATTCAAGTGTTCTTCCTGTATCTTTCTTCCTGAGTTGCAAGGCAGCTTTGTGGTTGTCCTGTGAACCTTCTCAGGATCTGTGTCCCCAAAAGTGACTCAGTTAAGGCTCCGGAGCACTTCACAGATTACCGAGTGGCACCACTTACTGCATTTGAGACCACAGCTGCGTCAAGCACGTATGTTTCCGTGAAGTTCCACAAGAGGTGAAGATCATTTTTTTATGATCTTACAGGACTTTTGAGTGAAATTTAGTACAGTGCTTGAAAACAGGAGAGAGAGACTCCTGAAATTTTCTCCTGGACAAAAATGTTCAGAAATATCATGCCTTCCATTACACTGTGATTGTCAAACCTTACTAACAGACACCATTACATTAGCCAAGACGTCGGGAGTTCTAGACAGTTCAATGAAGTTTTTAAAGTCAGATTTGATAAATGGTAAGGTTAGTTGTAGTTCTCTTTTTAAAAACTTTCAGTGATAGGGGCGCCTGGGTAGCTCAGTTGGTTGGGTGACTGCCTCCGGCTCAGGTCATGATCCTGGAGTGCCAGGATCGAGTCCCGGATCGGGCTTCCTGCTCAGCAGGGAGTCTGCTTCTCCCTTCTGACCCTCCCCCCATCTCATGTGCTCTCTCTGTCTCTCTCATACTCTCTCTCGCAAATAAATAAATAAAATCTTTAAAAAAATAAAAAATAAATAAAAAACTTTCAGTGATAAACTTCTTCCCAAAGACTAAGTAGTCTTCGTTTTTGAAGGTCAAGATTAAGCGGTGCAGTAACATGCTGTCTGTTCTTATCGTGATTATTAAGTAAAGGAATACATTTTTTAAAAGATTTTATTTATTTATTTGACAGAGAGAGACACAGCGAGAGAGGGAACACAAGCAGGGGGAGTGGGAGAGGGAGCAGCAGGCTCCCCACCGGAGTAGGGAGCCCGATGTGGGGCTCGATCCCAGGACCCGGGATCACGACCCGAGCCGGAGGCAGGCGCTTAACGACTGAGCCACCCAGGCGCCCCAAGAAGTACATTTTTTAAAGGCATTTGTAAAAGAGTATCTTTGTAAACAGCGGGTCAACCACTGGCCTGGGACCTTTAGATGCAGAGTTCAGTGTCACTGCTACAGGGAGCCCAGTTGGATTTTGCAGGCTCCTGTTCATTCATTGTCATTTTAAATACTGTGTATTAGGTTCACTTGGATTCCCAACTCTGCTGCTCCTAATTTGACTGCCAACTGTCATTCATCAATTGTCAGAGTGGGGGAAGTTTACCAACTTAAACTTGTAGCTGAGACACATAGGAGGAGGCCCATTATCAATGCCAATAAAAAGGCAGCAGACTGGTAACAATAGTACATTGTCACAGACACTCTGCTACACTAGCATATATTAGGGACCATGATTAAATCTCCCACAGTCTCCTGCTGTAATAGGAATAGTCACTGTTACAGAACACTGCCATAGGATCAGTGTCTTGGCTTTTCTTCTGCATTTATGGAACAGTGGGAAAGCATCGTTCTGCGACCACATTCTCTTCCATTAGCCCTTTATTATTGGCACCTGCTCGTTAGAGACTGGTGCACCAGGACAGTAGCAAGGGGGCTGTGCTTTAGGGACCCTCCTTCATCGGAGACATTGCACCTCAACAAGGCATTATGGCGGGAAAGCTATATCACACAGTGTGAGCACTCAAACCCCCATTCCCAAGTGTCCTTACTTTCTTTATCAAGGCTGTTTTTGTCAGGCCAAATAAAGGGCCTAAAATAACCTATTGTAATTGGAGTCCAAAAGGTTACCTATAAAAAGAAAAGAAATACTCTTTTCACCTGTATATAAATATATACGAGAAAGCATCATCAAGGAAATGACTGTTAGATTCCTGCAGCCTAGTATAGTACCTGGCACAGGCTCTCCGTTCAATCAATATTTGTTGAATAAATAAATAAATAATAAGCTGGAGACCACACATGTCTGCGCTCGCCCTGTGAGTGGGGCGAAGTGCTCAGGAAGCAGAGCGCTGCGTACATTTGTTGTGTGAATGAGTGCAGCCCCCTCTTGCATCAGAACCCAGATGCACAGTCTTGTGAATACAGAAGCTCCCCGGAAAACAGATGCTGCATTTCAGCTGGGCTCGTCTGAGTAAAGAAATTATCCAAATCTCCAAATTGTTAATTTCATGTTTGAAATTGAGGCTGTGTAAATATTCCAGAAAGGAGGAAGAAAGAGATGGAGTTTATACCTTGGATTTAGATGGGAAATCTTCTGCCCTCCCCCGGCTCCGTCTCCATCTCCAGCACAGGCCCGGAGGCCTCGGTTAGCGAAGTGCTGGCTCTTCGCGTGGCCTTATTTAGCATGTTGTAAGGAGGAACTGTACGGCAAAGTTTATTCCAGCCACAACAGTCTTAGGGGCTCACTGAGGAGGGAGAGAATCAGAGTGAAATAGAACGTATCATAAAGAGGAAAAAGTATAAATTAAGAATCACAACTCTACAATTCTTGTATTCTGCCGTGAACCCCAAACTGCCTGGGGACTTGAGCAGACCACTTCTCTGAATTTTCCTCATATATAAACATTGGGGACAGTAAAACAGCCGAGGTTGTGTCCTGTATAGCTTTGACATGATCAAATAGATAATAAAAGTAGGAGCTACCATTTATTAAGCACCAGCTGTGTGCCTAGCACCAGAGGTAGAGTACTTTTAATATAGCTAAAGTATACTTCACAAACCATAAAGCTTTACCCAAATGCTATATATCTTTTTGTTTTGGTAAGTACTTTGAAAACTCTGAAGTGCTATATGAGTTTAAGAAACAAGCATACCTCATTTTATTGTGCTTCGGTTTATCGCACTTCTCAGATACTGTGTTTTTAACGAAGGTTTGTTGCAACCCTGCATCAAGCAAGTCTCTTGGCATCCCTTTTCCAACAGCATTTGCTCACTTCCTGTCTCTGTGTCATAGTTTGGTAATTCTTGCAACATTGCAAGCTTTTTCTTTTTCTTTCTTTTTTTTTTAAAGATTTATTTATTTGAGAGAGCGAGAATGAGAGAGAGAGAGAGAGAGAGTACATGAGACGGGTGAGGGTCAGAGGGAGAAGCAGGCTCCCCGCTGAGCAGGGAGCCCGATGCGGGGCTCGATCCCGGGACTCCAGGATCATGACCTGAACCGAAGGCAGTCACTTAGCCAACTGAGCCACCCAGGTGCCCCCACTGCAAGCTTTTTCATCATTATTATATTTGATATGGTGATCTGTGATCAGTGGTTATAAGTTGCAGGAAGCTTAGAAGATGGTTAGCATAGTAGTAAAGTATTTTTAAATTAAGGTATATACATTGGGTTTTTTTTAGACATAATGCCATTGTACACTGAGTAAACTATAGTATAGTGTGAATATAACCTTTATGTGTACTGGGAAACCAAAAATTTCCTTTGACTTGCTTTTTTGCAATATTCGCTTTGTTGTGGTGGTCTGGAACTGAACCTGCATTATCTCCGAGGTACGCCTGTACATGAAATTAAATGGAAAACATATTGTATGTATCTGTGTCTATTATATGCAAAGCACCGTGCAAGGTGATAGAGGGAAAAATAAATAAATAAACCAAGACAGACTCTGCCCTCAAAGTGTTTACAGCCAGCGAAGGAAGGAGGGCTAACTGCTTAAACAAGTAGCCAGTGGCTACAATACAGACATGAGTAGGCTAAGATTCATGCAGGTCACGAGTTTATTTACTGGCTTGGACAACATTCCTCCACTGTACCGGCTTGAAAAAGCTGGTGCATCAACCATTCCATTATTAAAGGAGCATTAGAAAATGCTAGTCCCTATTTCCTTCCCTTCGTAATACCAGCCTTTATCTTTCCTTATCTCTAAAAAGCATGTAGAAAACCAGTATACTAGAAAACTCTCAGGAAGTGTGCAAAGCAAGGCCATCTGACTCCAGCCAAAGATCTTTCTGCACCCATGGACTCAAATCTCCCTTCCTGAAACAGTGTTCTGATTTGTGGGTAATGAAATTGGGCAGAATCTAAGCAAATGTTTATTTAGAGGAAACACAGTTATTCTGAATTGACATTAAATTCACCAAAGGGAAAAATAACCAGAAAGTGTAGCTGGAAGAGAAGAAACAAAAGGGATAGGTAGATAAGCAGGCAAATCAGACTTACCTAAGAGTTGGCTGTGCTGGTTTTCCTGTATCTAATAAATTTTATTTATCTAGCATTATTAGATATCTGTAAGAACGCAAACAGAAGGTAGTTTTAACCTCTCATATAAAGAGAAAAAAATTCTTTAGCGTTCTTCCTCTCTTCTGTAAATACAATGTAGATATTTCATAGACTCAAATAATACCACACTTTGATTAACAACGAAAGGTAAATTGACCTATATTTTGTCATTGGAATGCTGCTGAAATTTTAACTCTAGAAGCGTTTTATAAGTAGCGGCTAATGTTTACTGAGCACTTACAATGGGTGAGACATTGCTCTAAGAGAGAAAGAGAGACAGAGAGAGGGAGAGATTTGTAAAAAATGATACAGGGCAACAATAAATCTATTTTCAGACTTACTTTCCTCTCTCATAGGTTTTTATATTTTTCCCACATACCGGTTATTCTATTTAAATGTTAAACAATCAAATACACCACCATCGGTCTATATAGGAATAAAGTTTTCTCTCTTTTTGGCCATCAGTGTCTTCAATAGAGTAGCTTTTTCATAGTCCAGAATAGGGGCTTTATTTGGGGAGCAGGGGAAAGAGGAAGAAAGAAACCTCCCTGCTCACGCAGATCTCAAGGGTCAGTAGCTTTTCTGCCTGTGCTATGTGGCAGTTTCTGATGCGATTGTGGACATTGCAGTCGCTTTCCTGCTCGGCAGAGGATTACAATAATGCCTATTTATCCAATTCTATCCATCCAGAGATTTCAAATATATCATAAACTCATCAATTAATGAAAGACATGGCACCCATTTCGAGATGATGGGTGAATTACATCCTACAAGATTACGAGAAATGCTCACATTGGCATAGTAAATCAGGGGCTGTTTCCTTGATAGATTCCCGAACAACACAAGTCCTAAAATGAAGAGGGTTCTGTCCAGCATTGAATCACAAAATGTGTCTCTCAAATAGGAGAAGATGTCAGGAATAAAAAAAAGTCATTTTATGTCATAGCATCACTTAACCTTGATGAAAAATTAAACCGCGACGGAAAAGCCAAATCTGTTGAAATACAGTGAATTGGCTTGCCTCCTCAGAGTAAAGTATTACTGACTGCCCTTTCTTTGACAATTGTGAAAACCCCTGAAATTGCTGGGTTTAAAATACTGGGTTACTCCGGTTCTTGGTTCTGTGGTCTGTTTGGAGTGAGGAACTGTGTTGTGATCCGGTGCCTTCAGCCCACCGTGGAGAAAGGCTTTCCATTGAGCTGTGAATTTTTGGTATTCATCTGGAGGTTACTCCAGCTCTCCAGGGTTCTCATGTGGTCCACACATCTGACTGCCCTTCATTTTAAAGAAACGTGCCAATTTTTAGGGATTGTATGCAATGAGAGGTAAAGTTTTGGTTTGCATTGTTGGAAATGGCACTCAAGTCATTAGAAATTCAAGGAATGACAACCCAGTATCCATTTCTAATCAGAAGGGTCCTCTGGAATACCAGATTACTCTGCCTTATTAGGTTATCCCAACCCAGAAATCACTTCCCTGTGATTAGCTTCCAAGATTAATGAATTCTAGGATATCGAGATTACTTACGACTCAATGCCGGTCCGAATTTGCCATCTGCCTTTCAGCCATTTCATGAACCCAACGGAAGAGAGGGTTTATCAAAATGGCTGTGCAACATCTCTTCTGTTTTAACACTCTTTAGGGACTGTTATAAGCAGCTCTTCATGTTCTTATGTCAAAATACATATGTAAGGATTAAAAGTAGTATGGGTTGCATAAGAGTGCTTTTCAGGGCCAGTTATTCTTTGATATTTATCACTTCATAGTGGTGACACCTGCTTCTAATTTTAAGAGTTCTCTTTTTCAGTGGGTGATTTTTTTTTCTTTTCAGAAAAGAAATCTTATCCTCAAAAGACTTAACTGGTAATTTTTCTCCTTTTGATGTGCTTGATATTTTTATGAGTTTGTCCATCAGCATTGAAGCCTTAACATGCCTTTAGTTAAAAAAAAATCTTTATAACACATAATCATTATATCGGGTTACCTAAATTTATATCCTCACCACACATTTGGAGACTTTTCCAGAGATATAATTCGTTATAAATGTCATTATTTGCCATTTGGACTACTTGATAGTTGTCTTAAGTGGACTAGAGCTGTAGAAATAAACTCTGCCTTGTGGGAGGAGTTCAGCCACTTACATTCAGTGTACATATTTGGTTGATTTTTACATTCAGGGACACAGTTGGTGACAACTGTCATTTGAGATTGGTGAGTGGAAGGGAAAAAAAAAGGAGAGGACCCTAGTTTTGTCTATTTAGACACATATGGAAATAGTCCCTTGGTTTGAGGGGAGCCAGCCCACTTGTAGAGCCCAGTGTGGTTTGCTTTTCAGTTTTTATCTTGTGTAAAGACCTTTTCCTAATAGATGCTGGATAAAGTTAATTATACGAGTAGAAAAAGCTGCAAAAGATGGTATATTGCTAGCAACCCATTCTGATTGGCCTGTGGGGAGTTGTCGGTATAAAATTGGATCCTTGTGTTGGGTTCCAAAAAAAAAGGTGTGAATATGAAGGAGAAGTGCTAAATCATGACTCCAGAGAAAATGTCGGCCACGAGCAGTTTTTAGTCTAAGTGAAAACCAAACTTTAGGATTTGGACAAATAAGACAAGGAGAAAAAAGCGTGAATCATTAACTCCAATATAAAAGCATGATGGTGATCAAGTGTCACCAAACCTAAGTGAAGACATTCAACAAAGACTGTGACTGAATGGAACTAACTCGTTGATTTACTTGATATGAAAAGCTTTGCCAAGTATTTACCCTTAGTGTCAGATAAGTAATTTTTAATAAAATATTTCCAAGATACGAAGACAGTTAAGAAAACACGGTTTTTAATCATGGCACTCATAAGTAAACGGATCTATCATTACGTTGTCACAAAGAATGACAGTGAGCAGAAACACGCTGCTAATCCCTCTCAGATAAGTATTCAGTGTAATTAGACAGACACCGTCTCTTGTGTTGAGTGTAGCATTAATCAGGAGAAGTGCAACTTTACACAGAAATTTCTTTTTTTCTGATATGCCATTGTTAAAAAAAGAACTGTTTTGTCAGATATTGCCTCAGAAAATGATTTATGTAGCTGTGCACAGTTATTTCCTTTTTTCCCTTTTTATTTTTTATTTTGTGTTTGAATGGTGTTTAAGAGCAGTGTGGTCCTTTTGCATCCACAGGGCTGCCTTGGAGGTTCGTGGTTCATTTTGTTTTGCATAATGAACGTAACTTGAAGTGTTCTTAAAGCTTTTGAAATGACCTGTTGGATCATCTATCGAAAATGAAGGCAGAACTCTTGTAGAGAGAGGTTTTCCCTATAAAGAAAAGGCCAGGAGTTTTCTGCATTAAATAAGAGCTCAAGAGAGAATCTCTTTCTGTGAAAAATTCCATGTTACAGTGATGAAATGTGTTGCCCCCTTCCAGCATCCACAGGCAATGCCTTTAAAAAAAAAAAAAAATTTCCTTTTGCTGTGTAGCGTCCAGCTTGAACTATGAACTGCTGCATAGTTATAAAGTCGTATCAGTTCAGCTCCTTGCACAGCTCTATCTTCCCACTTTCTTGGCAACTCAAAGGCCTTTGATGGCAAAGAATAGGGTTATTGAAGGATGGTGGGCACATTTCACTAAGTAACCGGTGGAGGTCAAAGTAGTTTATTTGTGGGGATGAACACAGTACAGAGATGAAAAATCAAATGCTTTGCCATAATAAGGTTTAGCAAGAAAATGCTGACTACACTAAGCTCAGATTCTAGCTGACAGAACCTTTTCTAGTGTTCATTACTTGATTTCACAGTTCAAGCAATTTGAAGAGGCCTAAAATTATATTTCTTTTTTCCCCTATGAAATGTTCCAATCAGTTTCAAATTTTACCTTAAGTAAAGTGATGGGCGTTCTGCTTGTATCCAAGGAACACTGGGATTAATAGATCCCCAGTGCAGACATATCCCAAACATGGAACATCACAGACGATATCTCTAAAATTAAATTTTACCAGTAAGACCCTTAAGCGCCAAGCTTTCGATCATATTCTAATGGACAGACGTGAGCATATTTTAATAAACACTTAACTTCACATCATTGAAACTGGTATTCTAGATAAAGTATCTATAAAGGTGTTTACCAAGCTTGAGCACTGGATTATTCCTAGCCTGTTGGGAGATGGGGAGGAGAGGGCTGTTCCCCGCCCCCCGCCACCTATATATAATTTTGTATTTGTATAGTGTGTATGTTTTGCTTCGTAACTTACAAAAGAGCTGCACATGCTGAAAAAAATATAAAAGTGAGGTTTACCTGCTGTATAACAGTAGGACCAAAAGATTGAAAAATTATTTGGTGGCATATAGACCAGAGCTATCTAATAGAACTTTCTGCAGCAATGCAAATGTTCCGTATCTGCACTGTCCAACATTGTAACAATTAGCCAAGTATGGCTCTTGAGCACTTGAAATGTGGCTTTGCTGAGCAACTGAATTTTTAAATTCATTGAATTTTAATTAATTTAAATGTAAGTAGCCACATGTGGCTAGTAGCTACCATATTGGATAGGGCAGATATGAACCAAACATATGTATGATTGAGTTTTTTACTTTTCAGCTGGGTATGTAGGCAGGATGAATAAAACATTTTGCTATACTATACTGAATTTATTTTTCATGCAAAGGAAATTATTTGGTTTTCTCAGTAATTTCTTGTTTATTCTCAGTCCTCTGTGAATGTGTGTGACTGCTATGTTGAGCCAAAATCAGTCCTTCCCTGAACACATGGGAGGATGGGATGGTTAGGGGGAAGGGGATGGGCAGGGAATCTCCAACTTGTAAGTAGGAGGAGGATGAAATACAGCATTTTAAACTTCAGTCCTGACACTAGGGTGTCTGTATTTACCCTGAAAGGAGAAGAAATCCCCTAAAAACTCAGGAAACTTTGTTGTTGGCCAAGGAACCAGATCGTTATATGACATTTTCCATGTGTCTATTCTTTATTCTCCCGGGTTGTAAATTTTCACTCACAAATGAACATTTGGAATACATTAGAGAACTCATCATTTCTTTTCTCCTGAATAATCCATATAATTTTTACTCCATTCTCACATTTTTAAAAATTAAAGAAATCACTTGTATGCAGCCTTTTAAATTAGCTGAACTTCTTTATGATGTGCTAATTCTTTTGGGGGTCCTTTCAGCTCATCTTAAATGGTTGTATATAGAGTAAGAAGGATAAACCTCAGAAGCTATATTAACTTCCATTTTATTCTCCCCATCATAAAAATGATTTTAAAACATTTCTATTCACTGAAAAAGGTTAAAAGTCAAAATAGTCTGAATGTTTTACCTTTTTTTATTGTTGAGTGCATTAATCATAATAAATTACGTTGGAATGAGCCATAATGGATTTTATCATTAGGACGCCAATCTAAGATGAGTGCAGGATCTTAAACTACCTCCTCGTATCACACAGCGTGTGTTTCTACCCAGAGGAATAGAATGGCCCTTTAACTGTGGGATTAATCTATGCAATCACAGCCTTTATTTAGCATCACGGTGGGTGATCCTCTCATCACAAGGTGCAGATGAGATGGTCCTAGGAAGGTCCTGTTCTTGCCTGTGCAGCAGCTACCAGAGAGCACTGCCTTCTCTCCATTGGGAAGAGATGAGTCTGAGCATAAATTTGCTGGTGGTAGATGACTTGCAAAATATGGTACGGGTACTGCCCAACTTTCATCCTGAGCTTGAGAAACAGTGTGGAAATGGATGCTGATGCCATTCATCTGACAGCCGTGACTGGGGCACCCACTGCCCGCACCTAGACCCAGAGGTTGTAGGGGACTCTGAACGCCGGAGGGAAAGAGGACAGCTACGGCAGCTGTTAGTGTGCCATTTAGGCTGTAGAAAGATATTTCAGTATCATTAATGAGCTCGATTTGAGACCAGCTCGTGATTCGTCTGTATTAGTAAGATAGATAAATAATGGGAACTTTTTTCAGGAAGAGGCATCTCGGTGGAGCGGTGCCCTGGAAGTGGGACGAGCTCTGACCTACTGGGTGCAAGTCCCGCTCCTCCATTGTGTGGCCTCTTGCCTTCTTCGGGACTTCCCTCCCTCTGTTATCTTCTCTCTGAGTCTTTGCTTTCTGCCCATCTCTCGCAGGCAAGCGTGCTTTACTGCCTCCCATCTTCAGGAAGCTCTGCCTTGCTCCCCCCCACCCCCCTATAGCTTCACCCTATTTTCTGCTTCCCTCTACACACTCATTTCATGAAGAGTTGACTACGCCCGTTTTCCTTTCTTCATTCCTGACTTTGTAAACCATTCTAACCTGTCTTAGAGCCTTAGGAGAGCCTTACTCTCCTGGAGCTCATTTATTCTCCTTGTATGTGGCCTCTCAATAGCATTCAACTCAGGCCACCACAGCCTCCTCCCTGAAATACTTAGAGTCGGTAGAACCATGCTTTCCTATGAGTTTGGTGACTCAGCTAAGTTGCCTGTTTTGACACTCACTTTAGTAGCTCAGAGGCCTCTCTTGATGTTAAGACTTACTGAATTCTAGATAATTTTGTGTGTTAGACTTTACCTCTGGTTGAGGTATTACTGCGTTATAACATAGACAAGGCTTGGGAGATACCAGTGGGTCTTAAAAAAAAAAAAAAAAAGACTTTTGATCCTGCTTATGTTTGTAGGAGGCTTTATAGAGAAAGTAACTTGTCGAACAGGCAAGAGGCCTCTTGTAAATATTAAATGTATGGATTTACTATTGAACAGTTTAACATCTTTGGGTCATTACGTTCTTCTAAGTCTAGGCGATACTTATTTCTTGAAGGTTCCGTCTTAAAATTACTGATAATAAATGCAGTATTTTAATAAAATCCTAACTAATCCCTACTAATGCCAAGAAAAACCTTTGCTATATAAGGTAAGATGATTCTTAGTATACTTCAGAGTTGTTTTTATTTTTTGCATGTTCTTTTGCAGCTGATATAACCTTTCTTTGAATTTTTTCTTTGGATAACCAAATTAGAAACTTCAACTATAAATATACTTTATTGACTTAAGTAGGACACAGTTTTTATAATATACAAGGGAAACTATATGAGGCAGTGTGATGTATCACAAAACATACAAGCTTTAGAACGAGAGATCTGGGTCTGAAATACTACTTAGTAGGTGTATGGTCTTAAGCAAGTTGCTTGACATCTCTTGGTGTCAAGTTTCTGCAATATTTAGTTATAAGTAGGCAGGCTATTAATACCTACCTATTGGAAAATGAAAATGCAAGCATTTGAGATATTTGTAAGTACATGGCACATAGTAGGTACTCCATAATTTGGAGTTTATTCTTTTTATTCTTTTCAGTCTGTGTTTTTGAAATGATCGATATGCAGAGGTTTGATGACCATCTCTTTAGCTGCCTCCTGGCTCTCTTGAGGGCACTGAATGGATGAAGCCTTCCAGCAGCCTTCAGGTTTGGTATAATAGTTGTTCTGCTAAAGCAGTAGT
This sequence comes from Callorhinus ursinus, assembly GCF_003265705.2. NCBI lineage: Eukaryota > Metazoa > Chordata > Mammalia > Carnivora > Otariidae > Callorhinus > Callorhinus ursinus. The sequence continues at coordinate 51,829,100 of NW_027397071.1, read as the reverse complement.
AACGATAGGTCATTGGGAATTAGGTGAGGGCAATGATCTGGAGAATACATAAAGTCAAACTTGCAGCATTTTGTAGTCCTCTCTAACCTGCTTATATATTGGATTTTAAAAGAAAAGTGCAGAGTTTGCTTGTTTCCAGAATTTTTCCCAAATTGCAACTATAAATGCGCATTACTGAAAACTTTCTGTTCTTGACTTTGATACTTTGAAGAAAGAAATATATACCAGTTAAATCTTCTCTGACAAGTTGAATAACAACAACCCAAACTCCACAACAGATGAGATAAGGTCCTGCTGTCCTGAGCAGCATTTACCAAGGATAATATTCACAGGACAATGAATTTTTGAGTAAGCACTCACACTGACTTGTCACAGTTTTCCTTTTTTAAAAATCCAGCATGGGGCGCCTGGGTGGCTCAGTTGGTTAAGCGACTGCCTTCAGCTCAGGTCATGATCCTGGAGTCCCGGGATCGAGTCCCGCATCGGGCTCCCTGCTCAGCGGGGAGTCTGCTTCTCCCTCTGACCCTCTTCCCTCTTGTGCTTTCTATCTCTCATTCTCTCTCTCTCTCAAATAAATAAATAAAATCTTTTAAAAAAAAAATCCAGCATGTTCCATTGTTTCTGGAATAGTTACAGTTTATTGAGATCTCTCCCTCCCCCCTTCCCATTAATATTGTACCTCCTTTGATTCCTAAAAATCCCCTTTAGGAAGCTTCCTTAAGCAAAGAACAACATTGCACTTTCTTCTCATTCCTGTAGGACTTGCTTCATAACCGTCCCTGTAATGTTCTTGGTCAAAGTGTTTAGTAAATCTCATAATTTGGGAGACAGATGGAGTTGAAATTAATTATTTTTTCCCCCTGGATCTTCTTTTTACTTTCTGTAACATCAGGTTGTAGAAAAACTTACCAAAACAAACCTTGGTTTGTTATAGGAGACCCCACGGATTATTTTTGAGTTTTTTCATGTCATTTGATCTGATTTTGTATTTCTGGTATTTCTTAAAAGAATCAAGGAGAAATAACAATTTTCTTAATTTATTTGGAAATAAAATTTATGCCATTGCAAATAACCACTTACTTGCCTCTTTTCCACAAAGATGTCTTACTGTTTTCTCTGGGTGAGTGTAGGCTAGTAGAAAACCTCACTACCTAGCAGGTATTTGCTAAAAATGATGGAAGGTCCTGGAATTCTAGTGAGTAATTAGTGTCTAGTAAGCATCTTTAATGCATACATTTCTAGCATGGTGAGTAGTCTCATAGTTGAGTAACATCTTAGTTTGCTATTGCTGTATAACAAATTACCACAAACGTAGCTTAAAACAAAACACATTTATTACTTCATTACATTATTACCAGTTAACATGGGTCAAGAGTCTGGGCATAGCTGAGGTGGTCTCTCACCTCAGGGTCTCACAAGGCTGCAATCAGCATTTCATCCAGGCTGCATTCCTTCCTGGAGCTCTGAGTCCTCTTGCAAATTCTTGTGAGTATTGGCAGAATTGAGTTCCTTTCAGCTTTAAGACTAGGGTGCCAGCTTTCTTAAAGCTGGCTGTCAGCCAGGGGTCTTGCTTAGCTCCCAGAGGTCCCTGCATTTCCCTGCCATGTGGCCCTCTCACAGGCCCCTTTACATCATGGCAGCTTCCTTCTTCAAAGGCAGCAGGAGAATCTCTCTTACTTCTAGTCCCTTTTTTAAAGGGTTCACCTGATTGGGTCAGGCCCACCCAGGATAATAACCTTTTACTTAATTCACAGTCACCTGATTAGGGACCTTAATTACATCTGCAAGAGTCCCTTCACCTTTGCAATACAACAACCTAATCACAAGAAGAACATCCATCATATTCACAGGTACTGCCCACATTCAACTGGAGGAGATTATATAAAGTATGTACCCCATCGGCCAGGAGCCTTGGGGCCAACTTAGAATTCTGACTACCACAGATATTAATGATGACTGTAATGGAATCTTTGTGAGTACTATTTTTGGCCTGTGGTTTCAAGGTTTTCCTCTTGGGCCTCTCACTTACAACTGCCTTCAGGGATCAGAGTCACTAAATGACTAGAATTTCATGTTTGCCTGTGTCCTCTGGACACTATTTGAAACAACTCAGGTCACTCAGGAAAATGGCAAAGTGGAGAGAAATTCAGAAAGTCTGATGGTTAGAAAACCAATGACAAGCCAAAATGCATTTTGAAATCCATCTTCTAGGGGCACCTGGGTAGTTCAGTGGGTTAAAAGTTGGACTCTTGATTACGGCTCAGGTCATGGTCTCAGGGTTGTGAGATCAGAGTCTCGCTTTGGGGAACTGCTTAATATTCTGTCTCTCCCTCTCCCTCTAACCCCCATCCCCATACATGCTCTCTCTCTCGCTCTCTTTCAAAAAATAACAAAAGAAAAGAAATCCATCTTTTATTTTCTTTACCACCATTGGGGTTTTTTTTTTTTTTTAGAGCAGTCAATAGGAGAAAATGTCCCATTGAAACACAGCATTCTGCTAAATTTCTGCTTCTTGTTCTATAAAATTCTTTATTTTTACATAGTGAAAAGAACTTTGAAGTAATATTTTGTTTGTTCCCGGGAAAGGGCAGCATTACTTTATAATCTTTTTTTAAAAATCTGATACTTCTGAAAAATACATTGAAATCAAAGTTTTGCTTTATTAAGAAAAGGCCAATTAGTCATTAATCTGTACAACCATGGCATAACAGTTGTGCATAGCTAATTGGTAAAAGAAGTTGTAACAAGATGCTTACATTTAATCTAATGGGCAGAATCCAAATTTGATTTCAAAAATAAAAGTCAAGATTAATGTCCTCTCGTTTTTAACATAAAGTAGTTTACTACCATTTTGAAATTTTATCCTGTCAATTAAGTTTATGAAGCAAATTAACCAAAATATACATTATGCATATGGAGAAAATATTAAAGTATATTATAAGGAAATGTGCTCAATACAAGTCTTTAAAAATTGAAAACACAAAGTAATTTTGAGATTCATGACAGCCTTAGGGTTCATCTTACTTGACTGTGATAAATTTAGAAGATTATACATAGTTTGGCTTCTTCTTCTTGAGTACGAACAGTATTTCTTTTCTCTTTAACCCTTCAAGGAGGATTTGAGTTTTGCTGTTTTTGAATGTTCACCAACTTCATCATTCTTCATGTTCATGATTGCCTGCATCTTACCTCTGTTCCCCTTTTTAAAGGATAAGTGTAAATGGTGGATTTAAATCACGTCACTCTCTTTGCCGTATTTAGAACGGCATGGGATGGAACTCCTGAACTTTTCAAAGAAATGGTCCCTTTTCTGTGAGTCCAACCATTTGCTTTCTTTAATAAGGTTAGTTCAGATGCTGCATTTCGTCAGTGATTCCATTGTCTGAAAAAACTTCTGCCATCTTAAAAGTTTTGACATTTTCATTTTCTCTTCTATTTCTGTTTCATGACACATAATTCAGACATTTGACTGAGCTTAAATCAGTGGACTGGTTGGCAGCCTAAAAATGTGTTTTGCACAAGAGAGGTTTGAATGAATTGAGAGGTTTGTTTACATTTTGGTAACTTTTATTTCTTCCCTTTAATTTTTTAATTTGAAATCCCCTCTCTAATGTAGTTCTGTGATTATACCTTAGGCTAGGTTACTTGCAATGAATGTTGGTCCAAAACCCCAATCAATCCTAATGATGTTAGGATATTGGTATGGTGTGCCTTTGGTTACTGATTCAAAGAGCAGGGAAACACAGCTGACGTCGCTGAGTGACGTGCTTTTTCATTCAAATCACATAGATACTGATCTGGAATGGATGGGATCTAGATTTGTCCAGTTGGTGTGAAATCACACACCACTTCATAATGTCCTCACTTGGTACCATGCAAATGTTCCTACCAGCTTGCAATTTGTTTCTTTCTTGGGGTCAAACTCCCAAGTTTTACTATGTCAGTAGGTAAAGCCACAGATAAAGCTGAGACCGTTAACACCTAGTTTAAATATCTTTTCAGGCCACTTGCTGTGTTCTAGACCCTTTGTTGGATATCCTGAAAATAGAAGGGGCAAAACACACTATCCTTATAGAATCTGTAGTCACACTCAAAGCCTGTGTTGTAGAACCTCACTGAAGGAAATCTGTGAACATAAATAACGAGGACATATTTAGATACAGGCCAAACTAAGTTTGGGAACAGGTCTATACCTATAAAGTGCTTGGCACGGTGCATAGGAGTTAGTAACTACTCACTAACAGGTACATGCTAATATCATTATTATTTTTATTACTTAGTTTTCCGGCTCACCCCAATAATTCTCTGGTCATAGAATACAACACATGCAGACATACGTAAGTAAAGGAGATTTGATTCTTTTGACGTGCATACAGACTAGTTTTGTGCTGCAAATTTAAGAGAGCCCAAATTTGTCCTGTGATGTGGAGACAAGGAGTCATTTCCTTTATTTTTATATCCAAGTTTTCACTGTTTTAATTGGCACCCTTCCAAACTGATAGATGCCTCCAGTTGTGTGTGTCAGCGTGGCTGCCGAGAACATTACAAATGCAGTAATTACAAGAGACGATTTTCCCATTATTTTCTTCCCAAAGCATTTTCTATGCTGGAAATGTTATGAAAACCTCAGAAACTATGGTAAAAATACTATTTTTAAAAACAAGTTTTTATTGTATTTTCTTAACATAAAAGTAATATACATTTATCACAGGAAAAACAAGTAAGCAAAAAGAGGCAATGAAAACCACCCAAATCCAACACACAGAGAGAACCACCGTTACGGTTTATGTGCAGTTCTTTCTTCCTTCCAGTTCTTTCTCTGTACAGAGACCTATATTTTTAAGTGGCATCCAGCACAACATCCTATTTTATAATTGCTTTCCGTGTCTTTATTCCATGTCATTAGTGGAATGAATGTCCTTATTCTCTGACAGTACTATTTGCATGGGTTCTATCCTATTTATTTAACCAGTTTCAAGTGTTGGGCATTTAAGGATTTTTTTTTTTTTACTTTGATCTTTTCTTTCTTTTTTCTATTATAAATAATTCATTGGATGAGCAACTGAGTTGTCATTGTTGAGGGTCTTTTTTTAATGTTAAAATAGCTAAATTATTTAAAATGTGGAGAAAGTGCTTTGGTGCTTCAGTAAGGTACCTGGCAAGATGAGATGGTTGCAGATGAGGTCTTCATGTGCCTTCGAGAGCCTCCTTTCTGAAGGGTCCCAGGGGCCACAGGCACATACAACTTTCAGGAAACACTGGGCAGGGGCCCTCCATAATTAGGCAAGATCAATAATGCCAAAAGGGACTATGATTGAGTAGAATAAGTTGGAGTCAATTCTAGTTGGACTTACCAAGGGACCATTTTGCTCCCTGTTGGGTTCCCTGTGACAAATTCAAAGCGATTCAAAATGAATTTTGCGCTCACAGGTGGGTTTCTTTTTTTAATTCTTTCAGTTTTATCTTTTGGGCTGTACAAGCTGTTGTGCCCTGAATTAAAGTGTGCTTATCACTCCATCCTTCTTGCCAGGAATGCCATCTCCAACCACCCTGAAGAAGTCGGAGAAGTCTGGTTTCAGCAGCCCCTCCCCTTCGCAGACCTCCTCCCTGGGAACTGCATTCACCCAGCACCACCGACCTGTCATCACAGGACCCAGAGGTGAGCCACTCCACAGGCACCCTTGCTTGTGCTTAGATCATGGCCTTGGGAGCAGCGTAACAAAAGGAGAGACATGGAGGCCTCTCCCAGAATGCTCCTAAAGGCAGTGAGCGCTCCAGTTTCTCATCCTTGGGGACAGCTTTGGCATCAAACCCTTGATCCTTACCTCAGGCCAGAAAAGGAACCAAACCTCTCATTCCCAGTGGGATGTTGCAAAGGGGTGGGAGGTAATTTGAACTGAACCCAAATCAAATCTGTCCTACAAGTTGGACAAGAGGAGTGTGTGTGTGCATGTGTGTGTGTGTGTGTGTGTGTGTGTGTGTTAGGTGAGTATATTTTCCTGTAGTTAGTTACCTGTTTTCAAGTAAGAGCTGTTTTGCATTCTCTCATCCCTGCTGATTCCCTTTCCTTGAAACCTGATTGCAGTATGTGGCGTTTTGCATGGAGGTTGCTTGCATCACGGTGTTGACGAGCAGTCTTCACCGACTCCTTTTGAAGTGGTAGATAGTTTGTCTGGTTTTCATTGCAATGTTTTCATTATTTTTTGTCTCGTGTGCTTTTAAGTTTATTATTAAAATGTGTCCACAAGAAATATGATTTGTATTTCACATTAAAGACAAGCTTTAAACCTCAAGAGAATGTCAGCAAATCACTTAACTTGATCTTATTGCAAGATGAAAATATTTATTAGTTTGTTTATGAAACTCCCACAGTAGGAGTATGAATAATTGTAACCACGTTCACTTTCTTCCATCAGATTGTCGCTTAGGTAGGTCTGTGATCTACCGGCTGGTATTATAAAACATCCTAGAAAGTTATGGTCTCTTGTCTACTTTGACATACGTCTGGGGAAACTGATATTTCTTGCATTAATCTCAGTGTTAGACTCAAAAATCTGAATCCCTTTATGAATACTCTGTGAGCATCTCAGGGAGAAATGGCAGTTGAGAGGGCCATCCAATGCACACATGCTGAAATTACACTGAAGAAAATAAGTATTCGGACTATTTTGTGAAGCGATTACTATATCCACAATTATGAAAACTTACTTGCTCCATCTTTTAAACATCTTGTGATCATTGACAGAATTTTCTCAAGATCCCTTACAACTTCACTTGTGTGGTGTGCGCGTGCATGTGTGTGTGTGTGTGTGTGTGTGTGTGTGTGTGTGTGTTATAATCAGAAAGGCAACTTATATATTTTTTTCTAACTTGAAAACCTTGCATCCAAATTGGATCATACAGTCCCAGGATGAGTCTCTTTTTCAGCGGGGTAGCATTATGATATTATCCTCAGAGTCAGCATTCATTAAGCATCTAAACTGTGGTGGAAAATAAAAGATATGAAGTCCTTTTAGTCAGAAGATTTTCAGTCTCGAGGAGATAGGGCATGTGATGTTTCTTGTCTTTCTATGGCTAGGTTAATGTTTTAAATGCTAAATGAATGTTAAAAGTAGAAATTTCTGAGGGAACTAGAGGAGGGGACAATGGAGTTTCATTCATTCATTAAGCGACAATTTACTGAGTGCCTGTCGCTGGGAGTTGAGTGGTTCCTTTCTTCATCAAGCATACAGTGTAGGGCAGAAGAGAGATGCAAGAAAATAAGCATTCAGAAGATGATGTGGAATGTGCTATTACCATTTTTTATCAAATAAAGAGACTTCAAAGTTTAGATAGCACTGAGGTCAAACCTTAAGAAGTCACTTACATGAATAGAGGCCGTTCCAAGCAGAAGAAAGATTCACAGTGGAGCCAAGTAATCAGGATTGGGAAGAACAGGGTGCTAGCAATCAGGATAGCTGATTGGGTGAGCTACCTCTTTGCCTTTCGACTTATCTTGTGGATTTTTTTTAATGTCCTCATCAATAAAATGGGACAGTACTATTGTTGAATGAACTTTTCCTCCCAGCCTCCTATTCTTACATAGAGACATGATAAAAAAAAATATATATATATATATGTATATATATATACATATACATATATTTGTAGAGACTCTTTGAGGAGCATAAAGCAATGTGCATATATTATCATTTATTCAATAAATATTGAGTGCCTTCTATGAGTCTTGTCTTAAAACCATAGTTCTACACATTATAATAACAATTCTAGCATTTACCCTTGAGGGCCAACATTGGGAGCTTCTTCATGCTAGATACTTAAACACATTTGCTAAAATGACCCACGCTGGGTTGAACCAGAGTGGACCTCCTTAGCCTTTAGAACAATGAGCTTTGATCTCCTATTCATACCATGAAAGAAATGTTTATGAGGAAAAGAGAAAGATGCCTAGTTTAAGAATTATGGAATACCAAAGATTCTTTGTTTTCACCAGAATTCAAGATGGTTCCCAGCATCCTCGGTTCTCCTTTCTGGAAAATCTACTCAGGTACCCATTCTTATTGCACCCTGCCCCCCCTCTTAGTGGTCTGGTAAGGGGAATTGGAGTAAGTTAGATGAAACTCTTCATTGGCGTCTTTGTGGCAAGAATCATAGAGTGGAGATGGGCTAACACGAGACATTTTGGGGCCAAGATATACTTTTTAAGGTTGGTATTGAGCCTCTTGCTATCTAAGAAATATTTGCTGCAGGCGCCATATTGCCCTTTATTCTTCTCTGAACAAGATGGAAAGCTAGTGGTTGGAATGAAATCACAGGATTAAGAGTTGATGTTTTAGGAAGATGAGGCCAAAGTGAAGGAGAGAGAGTCTGACTGAATGAGCCAGTGTGGAGTAAATGTGATGTGTACCTAAAGGAGACTTCAACCTCAATGTTCCTTTTATTGTAAAGAGTTGCCATAACCCAAATCAGTAAATCATTAGAGAATCCAGACAGACAGTCGAACTTCAAAGGGCCTGGAAGAAGAGAAAGGTGTGTCCTTTATCAGGGTCCTGGGGCACAGGGACAGGGGAAGCTGTTTACTACACCGTTGCTCAGAATCACATGACATATTCACCTCTCCATAGTACCCCGATTGCAAGGCTTCTGCTGCCTCCTTTGGGGAGGGTATGGGCTATGGTGAGTGCTGTGAATTGCGTAAGACTGATGAATCACAGACCTGTACCTCTGAAACAAATAATATATTATATGTTAAAAAATAAAAAAAAGAAGAAGAAGATAGTAGGAAGGGAAAAATGAAGGGAGGGAAATCGGAGGGGGAGACGAACCATGAGAGACTATGGACTCTGAGAAACAAACGGAGGGTTCTAGAGGGGAGGGGGTGGGGGGATGGGTTAGCCCGGTGATGGGTATTAAGGAGGGCACGTTCTGCGTGGAGCACTGGGTGTTATACGCAAACAATGAATCATGGAACACTACATCAAAAACTAATGATGCAATGTATGGTGATTAACATAACGTAATAAAATAAAATTTTAAAAATTTTTCTTAAAACTTCTCATGGGAATACCTTGACCAGACAAACACTATCCGTAAGCAATAACTGTGTAATATATCTCAGTGCCCAGGCCAGAGGTGATATTTTAACACTTTGCTGTAGAGCAAAGCAAGGTCACCTCGCTAAAAAAAAAATGGCCCTATTTTTTTTACTACAAACATAAGCCATATTTGGAAATATGGTGGACACTTGTTACAAAGGAAACCTCTCTTTGAAATTGCAAAGCAAATGCAAAAAAAAAAAAAAAAAAATAGGGCCTTGAAGGGAGGCAGCATTTCACAGTGGGTAAGCATAAAAGCTCAGGGGTCAAACAGACCAGTGTTGGAACCCTGTCTCCACCACTGTTACCAGCTGTGTGGACCTCGTACATTGCTTTACTTCTCTGAGTCATAGGTTCTTCATCTGTAAATTGGAGATCATAATCTTTACCTCAAGAGAATCGTATTATCTGAGGAGGAACTGAAATCATGTATTTACGGTTGTTTGCATAGTGCCTGGAAATATAGTAGGTACTCAAATCATGCAAACAAGTAAATCACCCATTTTTACCCAGCCTTTGTAAATTTCATGCTGTCCCTACTACTACTTTCACCTATCAACATTTTGCCTATTCCAAGACCAGCTCAAATATGATTTTCTACACAAAGACCCCCTAGCTCCACGCAGACTGCCATCACCTCACGCTCCTTAAAGTCCCATAGCCTTTCACGCCCAGCACCTTGCTTTGCTAGTTAATGTACGTGTCTTGTTGCTCTCCTAGAATGGAACCTTTGAAAGGGAGGATCTATAACTTAGACTTTTTGTTATCTTCATTGTGTCTCATGCAATGAATTTTATGCTCAAATATTGGTTGCATAAATAAAAAGTACTCACATTGTACATCAGTGTACACGGAAAGCATTCATCCCCTCCCTGACACTGATAATATCATATTGCTTCAGAAGAACTACAGAGCGATAAATGTATAATAGTTTAGGCAGGACTTCTTTATAAGGAATTGTCCAGGATGGGGAAGAATGATGGCCTTCCCACTAAAGAAAGCTTTTATAAGATTATATGAATAAAACTTTCATATAAAAGTTACGGTTTTTCTTAGTTTCTGCTATTCTGATCACTTCTCTGTGTACATGATGAAGGTAGAGATGTGTGGTTTCTTAAAACAAATCTGCCTCTGATATTGGCTTTCTTCGTGGTTTTGATAAGTCACTTAACCCCGTGGCCTCAGTTTGGCCATCTGTACCATAGGGACCATCCTTGGCCACCTATGTAGTTAAAATTAGATAAAGGAGTGAAAGCCTTTTGGAATATCCTGGGGAGTGGGGAAGACATTAAGTTTCCATAAAAGCATTTGTATGTCATTATACATTATTACAATTATGCACTTTAAGCTGAAAGATTGGGCTTTCAAAGACTTTCTTTTATCAGCACTTAATTTCAACCATAAGAAAGTATTTAATCACGACAGTTTATTTTATTCACTATAACTGAAAAAAAATCTTTCTTCTTCCCTTTGCTTTCTTAAGAGTTATAAGTTTGATAATTTAAAGGGTCTAACTCCTTTTATTGGAATTATTTGGAACAATCGGTGATATTTTAGAGTCTCTTGAAAGTTTGTCTTCTTGAAATTTAGATGTCTGCCTAAAATCTTTGCTATTTTCAAAAACAAGATAATGAATTATACTTAATTTAAGCATTTCACTTAATTTAATGCTTTACTCTAAGTAAAGCAACTCTTGTGCTTTAGGGTTTTAGAAATGGGGCGGCGCCCACACTGTACACATTGCAAGGCAGAGGTTGAAAATAATTAGCAAGTAAGCACTTATTGAGCCTCATCTAGAACCACAGAATTTGAGAACAGTGCTCTGGAAATCTGGTCTCATCCATTTCCCATATCAGCTAAGAATGTGTTTGATTGCAAGTAACAGAAGATCTGACTAAACAGGTCATATTTTTCTCCTATAAAAACAAGTGTGTAATTCAGGACTGTGATAATCCAAGGATTGAGATTTAATCTCTTAGCCTTGCTTTAGTGGGTTGTGTTCATCCTCATACTGTGACCTCTTGGTCACAGTGTGGCCACTGCATACCTGCCTCACATCTGCATTCCAAGCAGAAAGCAAGGCCGGCTCATTCTGCCACCTTTTGTAGAATGTTATGCAGCATGGTCCGAACCATGCCACATAATGACCTCTAGCTGGAAGAGAGGCTAAGAAGTCTAGATTATTTTTTTAGCTGAACACATTGCCACTCTGTATAAAATTAGGGCTTTATAAGTGGGTAAGTAGGAGGGGAGTATGCCAGTGAGCAGTTAGTAATGTATTCCACATTACTCCTGCAGATGAGAGATCTCAGCCAAGAACAGAAATCAAGTCTCCAATTCAGTGCCTCTTCCCCTATGTCACTTGGTTCTACCTTTTTCTCCCCACTGGGAGAAATAAACTATATTTATTTAAACAATTAATTTGTTTTCACATTTTTTATTAGTCTGAGACATAACATAGCCATTGAGATCTTTTGATAAGCGTGACATAACCCATGTTATCACACTGAATTTTTTAATAACAGCCATAAACAAATCACTTGACCTTTTTTTTTTATTAGCCCGTGAATCCTTGCTACTGGTAATGCAGGGTTTCTGTTAGATGTAAGCCACTTCAGAACACAATTTTTGAGGTCAGTGTGACTTTTTTGATATTAAAATTGACTTGCACACTCCCCTGACTGTCTGGGGATCTGTTCGTTTTTTCTACCAGTATTTTTCAAGCACTACAGCGGGTACAAGGTGCTCTACTCGTTGCCGAATAGAGTGAACGAGAGAAGGTAGGACTCTGGCCTCAAAGTGCTTACCTCCTGGTGGATGACGGGACAAGAAAGCCAGCAGTTCTGTTACTGTGATAGGGGAAGCTCAGGGTGTTGTCAGGGACAAGGGCATCCTGATAGAGAACTACTGTGGCATTTTGGCATTGCGAAGAGTCCAAACAAGCCGAAGACTTAACCCCTCTTCTCCTGCAGAGTGCCTTCTGATTGTAAGCATGCAAAACAAAGCGACAGCGACAAGTTGTGCTTTTCGATAACTAAGTACTGAGGAATTAAAGACCCACACGATGTGAGCATGAAGCTAAACCACCCACTTCTTTATGAGTCAAAAAACATATACACATGAAGGGAGTTTAGGAGTAAAATTGCCTGCCCCGGTACCGAAAATACACATAAGATATGCTGAAACAATAGCCATATAAGCCAAAGATTTATTGTGCGGCTTTCAAAGAGTCATGCCAGTTTCTGTTTGGAGAGGTAGTCAGAAGTTTATATGCTCTGTAAACCTCTCTAAGTCCATGATCCTCATGATTCAAGCAGGGATCCTGCTCGTAGTGATGAAACATCTAAGGGTCTGCAGTTAACAATATTTCCCAGTTTGGCCAAGAAAAACATACTGCAGAGAATTATGAGAATTAAGATCGCCTTCCAGGAAATGGAGGTCACCAGGAAAGGTTGGAGGAGTGTGGATTCATAGACAATAATAGAGGAGGAAGGAAGGAGAGGTAAAATATGAAGGCAGCAGTTATCACTAGATGACAGGGCCCCTTAGAGCAGGAACCATGGCTTTATTCTTCCTATCTGTGCTCCTCAGCCTCGTGCCTGGCATAAGGAAAAGCACTCAACAGATATTTGTTGAATAAATGAATGACTGCATGGATTTGATTGAAGACAAACAGAAAGCTTGGGAATAACAGAGTCATTTCCGTCCCCCCATTTGTAATAATAATACAACATTCAAGTGCGTGTATTTGGTAGGATTTAGGGAGATGTGTTGCGTGGTGAATAAATGCTCAATACATACTTGCTTCGCCTTAATGAAGAGCTTCTACCTTGCTAGGCATTAAGAAAAATACTGAGCTCAAGATGATATGATCCCCTTTTTGTAACATATTTGCTGTAGTATTACAAATTTTTTTTTGTCAAAATTAAGGGCCTGCAAGAAGTACTCCCTTTAACCACCACCATAACCATGGCACCTCTCCCTTGGCATAGGCCCCCTCGATCTAAGTGATAGGTGTGTTCAGCGTTCTCGTATCGTATCTGCAAACCTCTCTGCCTCTTAGGAAAGCTTTTAACTTAGTTGTAGAACTTGCTGGCGCTCCTTTCAAAGGAGCTGAATCTAATTTGTCTCTCCTGGTTTAGTGCAATTGAATCATCTCGGGGAAATGAGAAGCAATTAAGTACCTGTTGCTAACAAGGTGCTGAAATAATCTGCCAACAGACACAAGGTGTTTATTTATTATTGGAGTATGTCATTTGAGAAAACATTACGTTGTTATTCTACAATAAGAATTGCCAGAATTGATTTTCAAATGCAGGCATCATAGACCTACCAAGTACCACCTTTGAGGGAGCATTGAAAGTCAAGTAAGTAGGGCTTATGAACATTGGTCAAGGTTAGCTCAGGTGCTGGTGTCCAGCCCGGTGGGAAACGCTGCCAATGGGATTTGAAGGATCTGGATGGCGAAGAGGAAAGGCAGCTTTTTAGCAAAGGCCCTTCAAGTCCCAGTTCAGGAAATTATTAAATTCATTAGCCAGATACTTACAACCAGCTATTACTGCCCAGCCAAAGGAAAAAACAGTGCCAGCAAATGTTTTAAAACTACAACTAAACAAAAGTCAGGAAGCGTGTAATTAAAACTGTACCTTTATTGTATTGTAAAGAGTTTCACTATGACATGGAAAATATTTAAAGGAGAAGGCTGTTTAGCTAATTTGTCTGCAAGTGAACTGCTTAGTGGAAAACTATCCTAAATTAACTGTAAGGCCACCCACCGAGCGAACCTCATAAAAGGCCATGGCTGCTCAGCTTGGTTTTGTGTAACCGTTCAATAATTACTAGATAAATGCATAACTAAAAGCTCTATTACACTAATAATTTGTACTGAGATAGATGTGTGGGACACCCTGCTGGGTTAATTTGTCATCCCCACAGCAAACTTCTAAAGAGAGCTCTTCTGTAGAGGAATCGTGCTAATATGTGGTCCCAAGGAGGACAGGTTAGAGCAGTAAGACCAATTGGCTCCTTAATCTCCTAAAGAGGCAAAATGCCCCCAGGGTGAGTGCCACAGAGAAAAATAGGGTGCCTAACCACGTGGGCCTAGATTTAAACTCGTCTTGACAAAAGAAGCTGCTCTTCCTTGGAATTCCTGGCCCCTTTCTCTCCATCTCTCTGTCGCTCCCCCTCTTCCTTCCCCTGCTCCCCCACCATAGACCCACATAGGCACACATGGTGAAGGCAGCGTTCTGAGAAAGTTTCTTTAAAATCCTCTCATTGATAAGACTTCCCAGTATGGCTTCTACTGTAAATCACATAATCAGATAAATCCCTAGCAGTTCTTTCTTCTTGGTCTAGCTTAATATCACGCGGATTCCATGTTTGAACTCATTCTTTATTTTCCTCTTTTCGGAGTGGAATAAAAAAAGTCAGTATTGGACTTGTATCTCCTCTTTATGTGGAATGTTTTCCTCTGTCACATACACACACACACATACAATTGCTGTTTTAAATATGAGGCTCACATTGAAGCTTCAGTGCAGGGTTTTCAACCTCCCCTATTGACAGAACCATAAATCATGTTAAAGTTAAGTGAATTACTGTAGCATAGAACTGTGGCTTTAACAATGTTTATGTAGTATCAGCTTATCATCCATGTAGGCGGGGGCGGGTGGGGGGCGGTGAGCACTGATATTTGAAATGGGAACGGATGGCCCTACTAATGTGGTCGCAGTATCCCAGAGAGCCACCCATTTCGTGCCGCCTCCTTTGTATTATTAAAATTAGTGTACTTAATCACACGTAGAGAATGTTGTTTAAAATGTATATTTCCAGAGTAAATTTCCAGTTGTCATGTGCCATTTCTTCATATGAAATGGCGGTCGCTCCCCCCCCTCCGCCCCAGTCAAACACTTCCTTTTTCTGATGTGCAAAACACACGTGAGCAACATCAGCGTTGCCAGGTTCCAATACAATAATAAGGGACCTGTGAACAAAAACTTCTGAAGGGAAATAAACCATTTGACCTCCGAGAAAGAATTCAGAGGGGAGCCGCGGGAGCACAATGCAAAGTGCGCGGGCTGTGGGGTCAGCCAGCATAGAATTCGGGTCCTGGCTGGCCACTTGGGATCCGCGTACGCTTGTGCGGCTCACTTATCTTCTACCTGCCTTTGTTTTCCCACCTGTACCAAACGTCAAAGCCTGAGGAGGCAGAGGGAGTGAAATGACATACGGAAAGGGCTGGGAACTGTCGTAAGTACGGTGACTGAATGTTCCCTGTCTCTGTGACGGCTCCTTTTATCCTCATACCTGCATTTGCTTTCTTTGCACGTGACTCTCTGGAGAGACTTCTCATTTCCTTCATTCTTCCGCCCTCGTCCCCAGCCTACTCTTCCTGCCTGCTCCTGTGGGTCTGGAAGGAGTGTGTGTTGCTCCTCTCTGGCAGGAGCCACGGATGCTCAGAGGAGGACATGCGGTCTCAGGGAGGTGAGGCAACCTGGTTACCCCATCCCACGGCTCTTGTCTGTTTGGGAAAATGGGAATCTGCCCAGTGGGGCAAGTAAATAGCTCCCTCCCATGATAGGCTGCCCTTTAACCATGGTAGAGACTTCTCTTGGCTCTATCTTCATTCAGGCATGGCTCTTGCTAAAGTTAAGATAACCACCTCTTTGGTTAACAAGGGTCTGTTGTTTATAAGAATCAATTCAGCAGGTAATCATTGAGCATGCTAGGCCCTAATGAACAAACCAGACGAGTTCTGGCCCCACATCTAGCCAAACAGGTGGATAGGCAACAAATTATTATCACTATGATGAGATTAGTGAGAGGCAATCTCAAGAAAGGGATAATCCAGCACAGGTATTTAAAGTATTGGGGGGGGGGGTGGATTTATGTGTGTCAGTTTGTGTGGGTCCCTTCCATTGGCATGGGATACGAATTTAGAAAACCTTGGCATCCCTGGGGGATATGTCCAGATCTTTCCAAATCCTCCAGTTCCGGAACACTATAATAAAAGTTGTGGAATTGTTGCATACCTGGTACTGAATGCTTTGAAGATATGTTCATATAGATCCTTTCAAGTGAACTGTTTTTAAAAGTGAAAGAAACCCAACCAAATTCCTTCACCATCCCTCTACTCCTCCAAAAGAAAATCATGGATTGGTGCTTGTAAGTAAAATGTCTAGGGGTGGACGGCTTCAGGCAGAGCTGGATCCAGATGCTCAGGTGATACCTTCAGAAATCTGTATGTCTTGCTCTCTCCCTCAGCTCTTCTGTCTTCTGTGTGAACTTCATTCTGAGGCTGAATCTCCTCAGACTGTGGCATTAATGATGTGGGCAGCTCCAGGTTTAATTCCCACCAATGTAACAATCCCAAGGGAGAAAGAGAATAGCTTTTTCACAGTAGATCTGGAAAAGGTTCTACTCCTGGATGCTTATGGCTCTAATTGTCCTGGTTTGGGTCCTTTGCTTGGGTCACTTTTGGAATAATCCTTATGTTTAAGAGATAAGGGGGTTTCTCACTGGTGTGGCCTGGGTTGCATACCTACCTGCAGAACCAGTGGGTGGGGTTGAGACCACTCTCGCTACCTAGGCTGGGGCTGAGGGAAGGATAGGTACCCCCCAAAACCATGAGATCTCTGTTTCCAGAGGGAATGGCAAGGAACTGCTGGACAGACAGAACTACTAACTGTCCCCTGCAGGAGATAAGAACAAAGCTGTCCTGAGCTTGGAGCAATGGGCTCAGCTTTCTCCCTAGCTGAAGTGACTTATTCTTGTGGTGAGGACTTGCAGAGCACAGGTAAATTCAGGTACTAGAAAGTGGCTACTAGCCCATGCCATGAGCTTCCACGTCCATGAAAACAGTTCAACTTTTGATTCCCAGTTATCTCACGTTGCCACATTACATTATATGATCCTGATTATTTTTCACATATCTTAATTTATTCTAAAGAAAACAATTCTAAGAGGGCGCCTGGGTGGCTCAGTCGTTAAGCGTCTGCCTTCGGCTCAGGTCGTGATCCCAGGGTCCTGGGATCGAGTCCCACATCAGGCTCCCTGCTCAGCGGGAGACCTGCTTCTCCCTCTCCCACTCCCCCTGCTTGTGTTCCTGCTCTTGCTGTGTCTCTCTCTGTCAAATAAATAAATAAAATCTTAAAAAAAAAAAGAAAACAATTCTAAGAATAGTAAATAACCCACAGTCTAATATACTGTCTAGCACATAGTTGATTCTCAACACATACTTTTTAAATGAGCGAGCCCTGCTATGTAACCAGAATTAATTCTAATTCTGAGAAAAAAAATCTTTTTTTTGTATGCTATTTTATCCAATTTATAGATAAGGAAATGTGGGCTCAGAAATGTTAAGTGACTTTGCGTGGATTAGGATAGGGAGTGATGATTTCAAACAGAGGAGTTGAGCTCTAAAACCCAAACATGACATATGATTTCCATTTTGCAGTAGAGGAAGCCAGGAGGCTGACCCACAGAGCTGTCTGATACCCAACCTGGGATAAAAGCCTGGACCCCTGACTTCAGACACTGGACTGATTCTTCTTGTACTTCCTCCCCTTGTGTGAAATCTACCACAGTAGGAATAAATCCTTTGATCCTATGACGTGTATTCAGGAAGATACTTGGAATTCAGGAGGATGCTTTGAAAGTAACCTCCACTTTAGTAATCCTGTCTCTCAGAAATAGGGACTTAAACCACACCATAAACCTGATGATTTGGTGGGGGAAATGCTGCCAAACAGCCCGCGCCTTTATGTTTATCATGGGTTTTGTTGTCGTTTACTTACTTGTTTTTTGCCTTTTTTTTTTTTTCATGTCAGCAAACACAAACTTCCAGTCATCCTCTGAGAGGCTGGAGCATCTCCACAGACTTAACTTTGGAAACTCTCTTTTGCAGGACTACAGTTTGTAATTCCGGTACAATCCCAACACGTTGTGAGAGGACTCCCTGTCTATTTCTGTTCAGCTCTGTGATCACCCAGTCTGTGGGCTTGCTTTTTTCTCAAGTGTTTTGCCATGTTTCTTATTCTTCATCTCTTATTTCTTAGCATTCATTGCTTGCAGATAACGTAGAAGCTCAAGTTCCCTTCATGGAATGGGATTCTTGTCCACTTTGCTTATGAAACAGTCCCTCTTCATATTTCCGATAATCATTGCTGTTGTGGGGCATTTGAACATATTTCACATTAGCCATCATGACGGCCTAGGCAAGTAGTGTGCAGATGTGGCGTATTCAGAGAGGAGGTCCTGTCAGGATCCAAAGGCGGGAGCACTATCTCACAGAGCTTGAACAAGCACACTTCGGGATTTTAAAACTCTAAAAATTACAGCCTTCCCAAAGCCGGGATGTCATAGAGACTGTGTCCAGAAATACTCTATAACTTAATATCTCAGAAACATTTAAAAAATAATGTATTTTAAAGGGCACATGCTCCCTAGTTTCAGATATTTTAGATGTCAGTGTTATTACTATGGATCAATTGTACTGAGTATTTATAACTGTAATCCCAGAGACAGAGTTCCACTGGAATGCAAAGCTAGGTGAGCATCAGAGATCTAGAAGAGAAAGAAGTCGCCCGTATTTATAAGCAAAGTAGTGGCAGAAACAAAACTAAAAGTCCCTTAATCCAGTTAGAAATTTTTAAAAAATAATAATAATTAGAAAATTTTCCTTAAAAGTACTCCAGATCTTCTTTAAAAACTTTTTTAAATTTTTTTAATTTTTTATTTAAAGATTTTATTTATTTATTTGACAGAGACAGCGAGAGAGGGAACACAAGCAGGGGAAGTGGGAGCGGGAGAAGCAGGCTTCCCGCTGAGCAGGGAGCCCGATGCGGGGCTCGATCCCAGCACCCTGGAATCAGGACCCGAGCCGAAGGCAGACGCTTAACGACTGAGCCACCCAGGAGCCCCTAAAAACTTTTTTTTTTTTCCTAGCAATAACATGTATTAGATCTCCGATCAGCAACTCCCAAAGACTGACATGGTGGGCCTTTCAGGGGAATGATAGAAATTTCCATCATATCTGGGCTTGTGGGGGTGGGGCAGGAGAAGACATGCTCAGATTCTGATTAGGTTGGAAGCGTGCCTGGGTAGCAGGGGTCTACATGGTAAAGGGGGAGGTCAGTATGGACACTGAAGGACCGTAGATCTAAGTGAAAAATGGAGTCTAGAGGGAGACAGCCCCCTAGTTCTAAGTTTCTACTTTGTCAGAGTTTGAGATTTCAGCAAAGGTACAGGTTCAAAGTATATTTGGTCAAAAACAGTCTTTGTAGGTCATTGTGTCTATGACCATTAGATCAGAGTTGTTGCTATGGTTGCTTTGTTTTGCATTTTGTTGTTAAGGGATTTTTTTTTCAAGACCCTCTTGTCATGTCCATACTGATAGTACCTACTCTTTCATCAATATTTATGTATTCATTTGTCCAAGTGACAGATAAGCAGCAGGTCCTTCTTACTCTTACTTAATATTCCTTTCCCCTTGTGTATTCTGTAATCCAAACAAGTCTTAGCAAATAGCAACAGATTTCAATTTATTTATCTCCCATCCACATCCCCATCCTTACTTATGATAGTATTACCAATAAAAGAAGCTATTTATGGATCACTTACCCACATGGTCAGGAACTACACCTCGTGTCTTATATACTTGTCTCATTGGATCCTAACAACAGTCTTGAGGTATTATTAGCCCCACTGTACAGATGGCAAAACTGAGTCACAGAGAAGCTCGGAAACTTAAAGCATAACTGGTAAGTGAAAGACTTAGAATTTAAATCTGTACCTATCAGACTCTAAAGCCCACAGTCCTCATATTGTACCTCTACTTTTTTTGGATTCCTGTGTTTAACTTGAAATTGTACACACACAGGTGTGGGAAACCAGCACAGACCAAAGCAGGTTAAATAATGGTGAAGAGGGACAATCAAAGAGCTATAGTGGGGGGGGGGGGGGCGGTGGGAGCAGGAGTGGGTGAAGGTAGGCCAAAGGTACAAACTCCCATCAAAGAGAAAAAGAGCGACAATGGCTAGTTAGTGGAAATACAGAAGGCAAGCAGATTGCTTTGAAAGCTTCAAAAAGGTGAGTCTTCAGCAGAAAGGTGGACCAGGTCAAGGACAGGGTTTGGTAGGGAAGAGGTGAAAGGGGCTCAACTCATGAGCACAGCATGGCAGATGTCTGGAGGGTGGACAGGAATTATGTGGGTCTACGCCAGGGGCCTGCGAACTATGGCCCACAAGTCACATCCAGCCCTCTGCCTGTTTTCGAAAATAAAATGTTACTGGAACATGGCCACACTCGTTTGTTTGTGTAATATCTGTGGCTGCTTCTGCACCATAGCAGCAGAGACCGTGCAGCCTGCAAAGCCTAAACTCTTTGCTCTCCAGCCCTTACAGAAAATGTGTGCCAACCCCGGGTCTAGATTCTAAGACAGGGTCTCAGCACAGGAAGGGTCTTTCAGGAGCGAAAATGGATCTAAATAAAAATTTTAAAAGACCTCGCCCTCCCCCTCCCCCTCTCTGTCTGTTTTTCCAGAAGACATTGGAATTTGATCTCCAACCTGAGGATCCCCTTAATTCAAAAGGAATAGAATATACCAACCGTCTTGGAAATGCAGTGTAATATAAAGTTACTTCGGTAGCAGTAATATAAAAATACTAAGGGCTTTACCAGGTATCATGCAGTGTCAGATACGTTTCTCTCTTGTGACATCCGGGTCTTTCACATGCATCGCGGCCATGGTGAAGATAGGTGCTATATGTTTTGAAAACCTTGGTTTGCCTCAAGTCAAAGGCTGGTTATTCAGAAAAGGCTCCTCCTCCTTGAGGTTTAAAAACCATTGTCAATTCCCCTTTCCTTGTGTCTCTGTTAAAACAAATCCCATAACTCCAAAGTCCTGGGCTTTGATAAGTGGCAGGTCTGACTCAGGCATGATTTATAAATTATAGCTATGGACCATTAAGATAGATTTCTCAGCTTTAGGTAAGCTACAGTGGTGTCATATACGGTGGTTTTGAATTTCTGAAGAAGCCAAGTATATAGCAGTTGACAACCCAAATAATTCAAATTCCATTTGCCTTTGTGGAAGCCTTTATTTTTTTTTTTCTTAGTACAGTTTTTTTTTTTTTTCCCCTTCCACTTTCTTCTCCTTTTAGAGTTCTGCCTTGTTAAAAGTCTTTACTTCTAAATATGAGTAATCAGGAGTTCTTAAGGCCACCATTGCTCTATGGAAATGGTTATTTTTGTCTGAAGAACACCTTACCGCTGAGGGGAGGGGTGGCTTTTTCTGGTAACGGCGCTAACACAGGAACAGTTTGGACTCTCACCTGTTGCCACTGACTTAGGGTTGATTAATGGTAAGACTGAAGTTTTACAGATGCCGAGGCTTGGGAGTGATCATTCCTTCTGTGAGGGGAGAAGGCTGTGTGTCACGCTGTCTTAAGAGCACACTGCACCTGAAGGGGGATTAGATTTTATTGTTTGCACTGCTCTCTTGACAGCTTTTCTTTGCAGCATCCCATGCAAGAGACTCTAGGATTGCCAGAAAGCCACGTGAAAAGGATCCAAGTCTCTGTCTAATCTGTGAGAGTCTGTGATGGTTCGTGGACAAGGAATAAAGCAATTAAGGCAATGTCAGGTTAAATACAAGAATTCAACCCATAAATTTTGGTTTGACGAAAAATGCAGGAAGGTTATTAGAAGGTTATTAGAATTCTTGGAGGTTGAGTTTGGGCAAAACTGCTAAAAATGGTAAGGAGGAATCACTTTCCTCTCTCTTTTTCTTTCCCAAGATTTATAAAAAATGAAGTACGAGTTTCCAAACCTATCTGGCTGTGCCTCCCTGATAACCATCTTTTTTGAGCTAGACTTATATGTCTATAAGGCCTCCCTATGGAGGACCCAGACCAAGAGTCACTTGGATCAAGTAAGTCTCCCCAAATACACAATAAGACAGTAATGACCTTGACCTTCTCCTTCCCCAGCCCTCATTCATGCTTTAAGGGAGAAAGCATTTTTAAGTTAAAAAAAAAAAATACGTATTGTGTTGACTTTTTAGCTTTTTCCTCTTTCAAACCAAAACCAAGAGAATTTTTTTAAAGAAGTGGAGCGAGGGGCAGGGGCCGAGTACAAACAAGTAAACCAACCTGCCTGACCTGCTTTCTTCTTTTCAAGTATCCAGTAATATGATCATTTTGTAATAAATAACTGAGCTCTACACCCTTTGGGAAATTCTGGCTCCCTGTTTCTTCAATTGTGGCTACTTTGTTCAGAGTGTGTAGGCAGTGCCATTCTAGCCGGAGAAACCAGATCAAATTTCCTTCCTTCTTATTTGTATTGTTTGTGAAAAGCCCAGCAGTTGTTTTAAATAAGTCTGGCCTCTGGTTAAAGTTTAAGCTGGTAGGGAGATCCATCCAGAACGGAGTGTTTCTGACACTCTCCGCTGCTCCTGGCCTAGGGTACTAAGAGTATGAGACCCCAGAAGCAGCCAATTTTGTAGTGCCTTTTAATACACAAAATTGTATTAACATCAACATGGATACAGATGGATGCACTGCAATAAACTGTAACCACTTGAGAAAAGCCTTTATTGACTCTCAAGTAAATAATGCACATTTTAAAGGATCTAAATATGCATTTACATAATGTGCTATAATTTTTTATTGTGTCAACTGCTCACACACACACACATCCATAAGAGATGTTTTTCTCTGTCAAAAATTTGGACTGAGACCATTCTTTGTGCATTGCATTAGCACCACGCCAGATTCGTAATGTTAGAATTCTCAAATGGTAGTTTCTCTTCTGTGGGACCCCTGATCGGAAGATCTTGACGTACGTTTAATGAATTTTACAGATTGAGTGAGTGATTGATTTCACCCCAACGAAACTTTCTAAAATGATTTGAGGCTACTTCGACAAAAACTTAGGCACACTGAAAATGTCTAATTCAAGATAAAAGAGAGAAAACAAGAACTAGGAAATAAGAAAATCCAAATTTAGATGTTGCTGAAGTCTGAGCTTTAGAGAACGAAAGAACATGGGTCTTGTCCAGTAAAAGAGTAATACTAGCAGTTTATCCAGAGAAATAGCATGTATTTAATAATATTTAACAGGACTGTGTAGTGTCTGTAACACAACTATTTTCTGTTTGAAGAAATTAAAGCTCAGGATCTTGAATGATTTATATACCCAGTTCCACAATGAACTAATGGCTGAACCAGAAGTCCAAGGCATGAGAAAGTGAGGGCTGTGAGGGATAACCCTTTGAAATGCAGACTCAGCAATTGCCTAATTTGAAACTACAGGCTAAATGATTTCCTGGTGCTAATTAAGAATTAATTGGTCCCTATAAGTCAGTCATTGCAGAATTAATTTCATATAGTACCATGTGTTCTCAGGTTTGTGTTAAACTCTGGGCCACAAGGAAAATGTGAATTGTTTTAGTAAAATATAATAACGAAACTAAGGTCTAAATTTAAGTTGCTAATGGTGTTCTTTTACATATTAAGCAATAATAACAAAGAGGGCTAGGATGTTTATTAGCAATTAAAGGAGGGATTCCAAGATCTGTTGAATTCTTCCCTCTATCACCTTTCTTTAACTATTATCCGCCTGATCTTCACTCAAGTGAAATTTTCCCTTGGGCAGCATTCTCTGTTGGCCACCACAATTTTTCATAATCAAACAATCATTTATCACTTTCCATTGAGCACCTGAAGCCCTGTCACTTTATCATTAAGGTCAGCTTGCTGGGGACTCTTGACAAGGGAGTTCCCACCTTTGTGTTTGACAAGCTGCAGAAGTCCAATGTATCACTTTGTTATGCTTAGTACATTCCCAGCCTTGTTTGGGAAATGCCACATTCCATCCCTGACTAGAAACTATTTGGTCAAATGCAGGGTGCGGGGTCAAATTTTCTTGCTACCAGCAAAGACAACCATACCATATTAGATGAACAAAAACTCCTTTGGTTCTTTAAAGCACAATTTGCAAAGTAAGAGATGACGAGAGCCATTTAACTTCTTCGCTTGTGGGTTTTAACTCAGAGACAATAACGGATCCTTAAACTCTCTGGCTTTTTGCCAGGTGGGAAAAAAACCAAAGTTTTAAGTCTGTCTGTATGGTTCTTGATTTCTATACCACTCTTGTATTCAGTCGATCATTGTACATTCAACTAATATTTATTGAGTATCAGACACTGTTCTGGGGATATGACAGTGAACAATTAAATAGGTAGAAAAGCTATTTTCTAAGACGGGAAAGATTGGAAGAAGAGCAAGTATTAAGGATGGAAGATGACAAGAATTCTGGTTTCACTAGGCTGTGTTCAAGATGCCCTCAATTTATTTTTTTATTTTTTAATTGCCAGAGAGAGACAGCGAGAGAGGGAACACAAGCGGGGCGGGGGTGGGGGGGCCTGGAGAGTGGGAGAGGGAGAAGCAGGCTCCCCGTGAGCAGGGAGCCCGATGCGGGGCTCGATCCCAGGACCCTGAAATCATGACCTGAGCTGAAGGCAGTCGCTTAACCAACTGGGCCACCCAGGCACCCCAAGATGCCCTCAATGGTATGATTGAAGATAAAATTTTGTCTGTGTTGGCCCCCTGTTGTATCCCATGCCCAGAGTAGAAACTCATCAATGTTTATTGGATAGGTTAAAGGTTGTGTGAATGAAGATCATCTGCAAGGCATGGAATAGACTATTGTTTCCACTCCAAACCCCCATTTTCACTCTTTAAAAACTACAGATACTGTTCTGAACCTCAAAGTCCTAGCCATTTCAGTTATTAGTCAGAAAGTGCCCCAATACTAAAGACATCCCAGTAGGGAACAAAGAACCCCATGCCCAGTGTATCAGTGGGGATGTATGATTTGTACAGTCCTCAGCCGTGCTTATGGGGTAGTGGTAGGAAGTGTGGCCTCTCTTGCTTAGTTTGCTCTACAGTTTTATGAGTCACTCTCAGTAAGACTCTCGAAAGTCTTACTCCCCGAAAACTGGGCCATTCCTTTGTTTGGTCTTTGCAGGGACTCCCTGAGTTTGAAGACTTAACTGCAAAGAGTAAGGCAAGATAAATATTTTCACTTGCTTTTATCTGAGAGCCGTTTCTCTGGCCCTCACTGAGAAGTAAGAGCTGCCACCTTGGCGTTACTGGTTTGAGTGTCCCCAGTCTTTCCCATATGCTGCTCTTCTTCTCCAGCAGATTTTATCAATCACCCTTCCAATTCAAGGGCAGAAGTTCTCTCAGAAACATTATCAAGCGGCTCACATAAGTTTTTTAATCTAGTGTAATCTTCTTGTACAAATAAAATTTAGCAGGGCTCAAATAAAAAGGAGTAATAGTTGTCTGAGTTCTTTTATCAATTTTTATGGGCAGAAGGCCCACAGTTGAGCAGGGGTCACTGCCTACTCAGCCTGTGGGTTCCCCTTCTCTAATATTTATGCATTTCTGAGTTTGGCTTTGAAATGGCCAAAAAAAGGGTGGGGGGCTACGTAAACCTTCCATGTAAAGTGAGGCACCCAAATTGCGCAGGTTCATTAAGTGATCATTTACTACATACTTCAAAAAAATTTCATCCTGTATTAGTCCCTAGAAATTTCCTTGAAAGGGGTATAAGAGCTTTAACAATGAATTATTGTCTATGGGTTAGCTCAGCATGAAAAAGGATCCATATGTGCAAACTAGAACTTGTCATATGTAATGTCAGTTAAATCAGATCTAATCTACCAAATACATTTTTTATTGCTTGCTTCATTAAAAAGGCTCTTAAGGTAATGAATAATCTTCAGCTTCACCAAGGATTATTAATGCCTTTATAACTCATGTCCACTGAAAATGGAAAGACAGCCTGAAATCCTACCCTAATCTAACCTCCATGTTTGTCTTAGAGCCTTAAGGAAGAAAATCTATCAGACCTATCCAGTGTTAAATTCAGCCAAATGAACAGTGCCGTGAGTTGGGTCAGGAAAGAAAGGAAAAAGGATGTTGCATCGAGCTTAGATGCTGTGGCAAAGCGGGCCTTTCTCTTCATGACTCTGACGTTTTCTTTTCCTACAGCAAGCCCGCACGCAACACCGTCGACTCTTCATTTCCCGACATCGCCCATTATCCAGCAGCCCGGGCCTTACTTCTCTCACCCAGCCATCCGCTATCACCCTCAGGAGACGCTGAAAGAGTTTGTCCAACTTGTCTGCCCTGATGCTGGTCAGCAGGCTGGACAGGTGGGGTTCCTCAATGTAAGGAGACCTCTTTTTTTTTCCGATTTCTTTAGAAATATTAACCGAATGTAAAAATAACAAGGGGAGACCTTCTGACCATGTGACACAGTGCTCTAATGTTGTGCTGACGGACTGCAGGCAAATGTCATATTTATTCTAGATTGTGGGAAAGTTAACTTGCTCTAAGAGTGATTGGCCAGGGTTTAAAAAGTGTTTGTGTTAAGTTTGCAACTGTCAAGTTTATGGATATAAATCATCTCAAGGGTGAACCATATAACCTTCTAAGGTCTGTGGGCTGATAATTCCACCTCGTGCACACTAACCCTTGGGCTCACACAGTTAACAAAATAGAAAGACCAAATGATTTTAAATAATGATTTGGGGTGGTACGGAGAGGTAGGGGGACAAGGGGAGCACAGATGTTTCAGATCAACTAAGTTGATATTTTTTTAAAAATACAGTCTTCTAACACTTTAGATCAAGTTGACCAGTACTTGAACTCAAGATGCTAGAAGTACAGTTTATTATGGTTTGTTATTTCTGCAAGTAGTTATCTTTCCCACTTATCTTTGTATAGAGCTAAACAGTATTCAACAGCTTCAAATGAATGTTTTCATTTTTTCTCTGATAAACCAAATAATCACAACTTGAGACAATATTCCAAACGTAAAAGTGATTTTTAAAGATCACAAATTTTATTTCAGAGTTGAACTGAGTGTTTACAGTTGGGTAGCTGTATCCCAATGCCACTAATAATAATAATGAATAGTAAGTAATGACCAGCATAAAGCCAAATGTGATCTTCCTTTTCTCTTAAGAACTCCGCGTGAAGCCACAGATCAGAGGTCATTATTACTGCCTAATTTAGAATATTATATCACACGGCCCTATCACTGATTTTTCCTTCCTTGCAGAAATACCTGATTCTGCATATCTGAGACAGAACAGGCAGCTTTGACTAATGTCTGGTGATGTGTTAGCAGATACATTTCTGTCTAGACAACAAATCAATATGGGGCCTTTTTTCTTTTTGCTTGTGTATTCATTTGCTTGGCTTATTCTAAAGCATTCACTTATGGACTTTCAGCCCACTCAGAAATAACACACGGGCAGGTTTGCTGGCAAGAAAGCAGAGCATTCTGATTGTCAGACGAGATAGTCTTTGAGGAACAATACTAAATATATAAGAAAATGTGGATGAGGGGCTGGCTGAGGCTGCCTCTGTGGAATTATTAAGCTTAAACTTAAAAGCCTGGGACAACTGGTTCTCCTTCACCTGAATGTTGACTCGGGACAACAGGCTAAATACCAGCTGCGATTATTGGTCATGTACAGTGTCACTAAAGTCTGGAGTCAGAAAGGCCACATGGGAGACCATGAAAGATCTGAAGTGATCACCAGCATCAAGCATCTGACTTTTAAATTTCTAACTTTTTTAAAAATAGTCCTGACATTCTCCTATATAACTGTCAAACTCCCGGTTTTGCATTTTGATCAAAGTTTTATGGGGTTTAAGGCAGTTCTCTTCATGGGACTGTTTTGAAAAACTTGAAAATAAAATGGATTTTATTGCTTTCTTCAGAGGGGGAGCTTTCTTTTGTCAAAGAGCTGTTATTTGGTTGTTCTAACATCAGGCAGCCAAATAAATATGACTGTTATAGCATATGCTTATATAATTTAAATCAAAATTAGAAGTGATATTTTTCCCTAGCAGAATTTTGACAGCTCAATTCTAAAGTTTCTGTGCCTGATGTTATACAATATGTGAAAGAAATTTTTTATGTTCACTTAACATATTTATTAAATGTTATATAATATCAACTTTGAGGAGTGAAAATAAAATATTATTTTTAATTTCAAATGCGTATTTGGGAAACTTCATTATATCTGCATAAGTAGACAGTATGGAATAATTCCACAACCTATAAAACACTTATATATTAAATAAATAATAATCGTGAGACTGACAATGAAGGTAGCAGTTAAGACGGAAGTGAAACATTCCAAGCAAAAGTTGGCAGGTCGTTTTAGGGAAGCAGGAGGTAGAGAAGGTCAGAATAATTCAAGAGATAAGTTTAGGCTCCATTGAGCATGTGTGCCTGACGCTATGCTTTTGTGAAATGCCTTAAGAACAACCCAACAGTTTTTTGTCTATATGCTCTGAAGGAAGAATTCAAGCAGCTAGAATACTTTGTAATTTTACATAAGAGATAACCAATGCGTCTTTCGGTTTCAGAAGCAGCTAACAGTTGGTATCTGTTTCTTCTTTTCCTTCTGCATGTTTTGTTTTGCTCCCGCCCTCACAGCCCAATGGGAGTAGCCAAGGCAAAGTGCACAACCCATTCCTTCCCACCCCAATGTTGCCACCGCCGCCGCCACCACCGATGGCCAGGCCTGTGCCTCTGCCAGTGCCAGACACAAAGCCTCCGACCACGTCAGCAGAAGGAGGTGCAGCCTCCCCCACCTCACCAAGTAAGTATGGCCGAGACAAGGCGCCGGTCACTTACCAAGCTCTGTTTACTTGAATCCTCATTTAAGTGTGGTCCCTAACTGCATAGGCTCTAGCAATAGGCCCAGATCCCCAGTGATGGTGATAGCATGAGTTTGCAGAGCCAAGACCAGATCGCAGTGAACACCACTCTGGGGTACTATCAGCTACACCAGATGTGGAAATATCTGGGTGTTTGGGTGGGATAAAGTTCTGTGACTACATGCCCAAGACTGAAATCTAGATATGACTATTAAATTTTGCATATTATTTGAGTGGCTTTGAATGCTCTCCTCATTATCATCAAACAGCATCCACTTGCATGAATTCCTATTAGCAAAAAAGTTCCTTTTACTTTTGTATAGCTTTGCTATAACTTACCGTCCAAGAGAAATTCACTTGATGAGCTATAAAGGCTGTGCACCTCGTACATCAAATAGGTAAAAAAAAAAAAAAAGTTTAAATCAAAGTAACAATTCAAAGGTGTGTGCCTTGAACATTCACCAAGAGTAGGAGCCTAGCAGAAGATCAGAGCTGGTAACCATGGAAATTGCATGGCCAGGTGTGGTGGGGGGAGGAGATCGAAAGTATAATTGGGTGGAAAGAGAAAAGAACTCTTGACTGTCCTCTAAATAGTATGGGAACATGTGATCAGACAATATGAGATTTCCAAACTTTTTTAGATGATAGGAATAATGACTTGTTGAATTAGAGGGATAGTCCCCGATATTTCAGAGATGACAAGGGAATAGAAATAGCTCAAACACACAAATTTGACTTTTATTAGTACCTGGAACAATGTCAAAAAGAGTGATGTGACCAGAGGCAGAGTTCTGAGGTGATGAATGGACGACCCAATTTTGACAGAGGGTGTGATAAACACCTCCGTAAAGCTTTACTGAGGGATCAAAGTGTAGGAAAGGGTAGGAACTATGACAGTAATCCTAAGGAGAGCAGGTCTCCAAGGAGTTCTTCAAAAGTGAGAGTGGAGGCAAGGAATCTACTGAGGAAAAGATTAGAGTAGACCAGGGAAAAAGTGTTAAGATCAAGAACTTGAGCAGCAGTTACAGAAGTTGAATGGAAAAGAGCACAGGAAGGGATATTTTGTAGACATAAGCTTTGGGATTGGACAGTCATTTCAATGACTACAATGAAGGATGATTCTAGGCCTCTTAGGTTCCTTCCTTTCAGTTTAGGGAACGTGGTGGTATTGGGTGCAGGAGGGAAAGAGCCAAAGAGGAAAAATAAGCTTCTGTTGACACTGTGGGATTTAATCCTGGGGACACTAAATCCAAAATGTCTGGAGTTCCTCGTGGACATGTCTCTGAGGGTGAACTCTGGGTTATCTAGTATTTATTCATTTTGATAACATGTGGAAGTGAGTGGCATTGTACTTGGATTCTGGTATTACAACAGAAAGATTGAGGGTCCAGAGGCAATTTTGTGGGGACCTACTTCTCTTGATAAGAGGTGGTTCAATACTTTTCAACGAAGGAGAAAACCCTGAGTGTCCAGTGACATAGGAAACAAACGAGGCTTGGTCTACGGATCTTGGAAGCTCAGCTTGGAAAAGAAGCTTCTGAGAAGCAGAGGCTCATAGGTGCGTCCTACTTATTGTGTATTAATGTAGCATCTTCCAACAAGTTAGAGAAATCACCATCCCCAAACTCTATTTAAATCTGGTCACTGGGGATTGGTAGTCACATAATTATTATGCCCTGTACATGCCTCCATGTGCCACTTTTCTGTTCATCTTGTGCCTATCCTTGCAGGACAATGACACAGTTCTTTAAAAGCCTTGCGGTAATACTCTGCCTATCGCATTTAAACACATCCTGCCCTACTGTACCAGTGTCTCCTACATTCATAGTGCATTTTCCAGTAACAGGGATGGGCCCCTCTGGGGCGCTGTGGAAAACTAGGAATAATACCATGTGTAGTTATTAAAGACTGAAAGATTAGGACTCAAGTCCCCACCTTTCACATTACTAGCTGTGTTTCTCTTCAAATCAGTTTCCTCATCTGTAGAATGTGGGTGATGATCCCTGCCTAGCAGGGTTGTGTGAAATCAGCCATGATGAGCACTACCACCAAATAAATTGGAACATTTTATTATTTGCCAAAACTCTGACCTAGTAGAGTCCCCAGGCTTGAGTAATGATGAAATAGGTCTGTAGGACACATATAGCTACTCAGCCCCTGAATCAGGTTGGTGCCTTTGGGTCCATACTTCTGGATTCCACTCCATGGATTGAATCAAGTGCCTTGTATGAGAAAGTATCTGTCACCCTGTCATGGCCAGACTCAAGCATTCCTTCAGCATTATGGGAAGAAGTGTGGAGGGGGTCCTGGCAGATCCAATTCATGTGGTTGCATGTCCACTAGAACAGGGTTTGAAGATTTTGAGGAAAAGGAGAGAATGTCAGGAGGGAGAGGCCCAAAAGTTTGATACAAGTAATTTGATACTTACTTTTTTTTAAAGATTTTATTTATTTGAGAGAGAGAGCGAGCGAGCACGTGTGAGCTAGCACAAGCTGGGGGGAGAGGGAGCAGAGGGAGAAGCAGACTCCCTGCTGAGTGGGGAGCTGGGCAAGGACTGGAAACAGGACCCTGGGATCATGACCTGAGCAGAAGGCAGACACTTAACCGACCGAGCCACCCAGTACACCCATGATACTTACTTTTGGACCATATGATTATAGGAATGCAGGCAAAACAAAATGTTCTGCTGGTGGCATAGAAATGCTTTTATCATCATAAAGTCTAGCCCTTGTTTCTGGGCTTCTTGGAGTTTGCTGAATTCACAATAATGTATTATTTCACAGCAATATCTTGCCTTACTGTCTTCTCCTTTATTAATAAGACAGTGGTAGGCTGGGGGACCTGTAATTTATAGCAAAGGAGAAGCCTTTCAAATTAAAAAATATCAAAGCCCACTGGTCCACACTGGGAAGAGATTTAAGAACCTCCCTCCCCAAGCCCCTCCGCCCCCCCACACACAAAATCCTCTTCCATGCCCTGATTTCTGAACCAATTGATAAATAAAATATAAGACAAATCAGATTGGAAGACCAGACTATCACTTCTACTATCGGAGAATCTAGTTTATAACTGTAGGCAAATGAGCTTCCTAATGCTGAATCCCCAAATTACACAGACACACCTCCAGTCATGGGCAGTGCTGGACCACCGCAGGCCTTCCCAAGTGGGGTCTGCCCTCCTATTTAGAGCCCAAAGCATGGAGATCCAGATGGCTGCATGGTGCCGGCCGGTACCTGTCTTCCTAAGAGAGAAGAGCTGGTTTCTACTTCCAAACTCTACAGTCTAGAGACTAGAAAGTGAGCAGGGGAAAGGGACCAGAATGAAATCGCCTCCCCCTCTCTTCCCTTTCTTCTTGATGACTACCTTCTTCCATTCGCTTAGTCAGCTCTCATTAGGGAGCACCTGTCATGTGCCAAGGACTGTGTTAGCGCTTGGGATACAGAGGTGATTAATCCCTGCTCGTCAGAAATGTGGGATCTGTGGAGGGAGACAGCTGGGAAATGGGTGGTTCACATGAGGCAACACTGGGACAAAGGCATAGGTTCTACAAGAGCCCTCGGGAGGGAGTTTGGTCCAGGCCCAGGGTCTCAGCTAAAGATGATTTTGGAGAGGGTGACTTCTATGCTATTTAGTAGGGCTCATATTCTGGTGTTTTAAATCGGAGAAAGAAGGTAGAACTTTCTTCAGAAACCAGCCTGGTGGGGGGAGGGGATGTCTAAAGTTAGATCACCGCTGAATAAAAATTTAGGGCAAAAATATAGTTTCATAAATTATGTGCTTTCTTAGAAATTAAAACCGTAGGGAGGTTGGATCCTGTTTATCTTTGCCAGTTTATTAGAGCTCAGCTTTAGCAAGAAGAAACATCATGACAGTGTATTAAGTACAGATGTTCAACATCCCAATAGTATGTCCCAAATTGAGGCTTTTTTCAAAAACACTAATTGTGTAACCTAGGACAACTTTTTTTTTTTAAATGAGGGGTTTTTTTTTAATTATTTATTTATTTATTTGAAAGAGAATGAGAGATAGAGAGCACGAGAGGGAAGAGGGTCAGAGGGAGATGCAGACTCCCCGCTGAGCAGGGAGCCCGAATGTGGGACTCGATCCCGGGCCTCCAGGATCATGACCTGAGCCGAAGGCAGTCGCTTAACCAACTGAGCCACTCAGGCGCCCAGGACAACTTTTCTATTTGGGGTTTGAGATGACTTGCAGTAAAATAAGATTTAAAAAATAAAAGTAGTAAATCATGCCAAGGGTCTCCTATATTACCAACTTTTCTGGGCCCAAATTCCCTATCTGTTAATGGGAATATCCCTGACTGCTCTACCCACTCTCTTAGGCAGATTGTCAGGACAAACTGGGGTGACAGATGCGCTATGCTGTAGACAGTTCAGAGTCCAAGGCATAATTTTTAATATCATCTTATAATGCAATACAAATGGTTGCCAGCCTAAAGCAGAGTATGTATTTTTAACCTAATCAGTTGCCTCTGGCACCAAATACTCAACTTTGCAGCTGTGGCCAGAAAAACATGGGTAAGGCAGATTTGAGGAAAAAAAAATCGCCTATGAAAGAAATACATTTTAATGGGAAAAATCCTTACTAGTGCCATAAAACAACAACAACAGGGGAGTGGGGGTGGAGTTAACAGTTCTCTCTCTTGAGAACTTTTATATTGTTGACTTGCTTGGAGAGAGATTGATATACTACTATGCCAGGTCTCTTTAGGATACGGTGATAAATAGAGATAACCTGTAAGAGTAATTCACAACGGATGTATTCTGTTCCTGCTGACCAACTACCTTTGTGGGTTTAGATACCCACTGAGAGAATATCACTTCTTTCATTCATTCAATAAATAGTAATTGACCATCAACTACGTACCAAGTCGTGTTCTAGGTGCTAGGATTCAGCAGGAAATGAAAGAGATTTTAACAGTTCCCTGATCTTCTGGAGCTCGTATTATAGAAAGGGAAGAAAGTCAATCCACAAAACAGTGAGAATAAAAGGCAGGGAATGATGTAAGATGGTTCTACATTAGCGGAACTTAGGAGTCGAAAGTGGTAAAGGTGGGGGTGTGACTGTCCGTAGGGTGGCCAGAGAAGGCCTGTCTGAGAAGAGGAAATCTGAACAAAGACCTCCCTGGCAGAAGTGAGAAGGTGAGCCCTGACACTGTAGGGGAAGAGCTTTCTGAGCAGAAGGAACAGCCAGCACACCTGGCCAGGGTGGGGAGAACAGAATGAGTAGGCAAAAGGAGGAGGAGATGAGGTGGGAGGTAAGGTGGACCAAGGCTGGGAGCTGGGAGTAGGGGGTGGGATAAATAATGTAGGCTTTCATAGGCCACTGTAAAGACTTGGGCATTTACTCTGAGTGAGACCGGGAAACAGAGAAGTGATAACTCCCTAGGTTTTAACAGAAATCCTTTGAAGGTTTTGTTGAAAACAGATTTCTAGGGGCAAGAATTAAAGCAGGGAGACCAGTTAAGAGGCTGTTTTTTTTTCTTAAAATCAATAAATATAATGAGTGTCTTCTACCTACCAGCTGCTATTTTAGGCACAAGGGATGCAAAAGGGCACAAAACAATCCCCT
The DNA here is from genome assembly GCF_003265705.2 of Callorhinus ursinus. NCBI lineage: Eukaryota > Metazoa > Chordata > Mammalia > Carnivora > Otariidae > Callorhinus > Callorhinus ursinus. The sequence continues at coordinate 51,794,665 of NW_027397071.1, read as the reverse complement.
TCCCTGTGGACAAACAGTAATCAAAGTAGAAGTAAATTAGGAAGTCCAATGGAGAAGGCTACAACAGGGCGGGGGGGGGGGGAGGTGGTGTGCTGTGGCAGGGATCCAGGCACCAACATGTGGCTGTGTGGGTGGTAAGAATTATTTGAAAGGGAGAGCTGACGGGATTTGCTGATGCATTGGATATGGGTTGAGAAAAGAGAGAGAGAAATCAACAATTACTCCTAGGTTTTTGACCTGGGCAACTGGAAGGATGGAGTTACCATGAACTGAGATGGGAAAACTGCAGAAAGTGCCATTCTGGGCAAGGGGCGGGTACCAGAGTTTGGTTTGACCAAATTATGTTTGACATGCCCATTAGGTATCTTACCAGTGATACTAATTATAATAGCATCCTACCTATGAAAGCTCTTCGCAGTTTGCTGAGTTTTTCCACGTGCATCATGCATTAATTGGGAAGGGACTCCTTTTCAAACATGTAATACACTGAGTGGATATTCCTCAGAGTCCTAAGGACAACAGCAGAAGAATAGGAGAAATAACTCATTACATTTGGGCCTATTTGTGATATGATGATTCACAATGCACTATTCTCTCTTAATTGTATTGTAACATCCAATTTTTATATAATAGGTTAGTACCAAGATCACACGATAAAAATGGACTTTTCCAGAAAAGAAATTGCAGATTGGCATCATAGCCTAGAATTATAACAGAAAGAAAGAATGCTTTTGGATTATGATGGAAGATAAAACGTGTATTTTCTTTTTTTAATTAATTAGGAGCACAAAAACTCAATTTAAGAATGCATAAAAGACTCATAGACATTTTTCTCCATGCCTTCTTAGCCCTGAACTTTTGATTTTTTAAAACTAGAACTCTATTAAAGTAGAAGCATGCAATAACAAGTTTCCTTTATTATTTATTTTTATATCTCCCATGAATCTTACATACATTCATTATATGAATGAATATGAACCTGTTAACCAAGAATATAACAATAATCTATGACTGGGATGGAAATTTTGTAGTATAATAATTAACGTTATGTTCAGTGCCTTTCATTTAGCAAAACTCTTTACACGAATACATTATCCTGTTCTGTCTTCCTAAGAGTCCTGTGTGGTCAGGATTTTATCGACAAGGAAGCTGACATTAGAAAGTGCAGATGATTTCCCCAAGATTATACTCCCATGGAAGCGTGGTAGGGACTCAGATGTAGGCCTTCCCATGCTCTTTCTACTGTCTCGCACCTACCTCATACAAATTGCAGAGCAATGTGACATGATTCCTGGTTGCTGGGGAGCCACGCTGCCTGCTTATCTGAAATTAATAACAGCACAACAAAGCACTGAGCTTTTACTCATGTACCAGGCACTTTAAAAGTATTTTTATATGTATTATCTTGTTTTAATTTTCCCAGGAATCCTGTGAAGTAAATACTTTTGTTACCCTATTAAGATAACTTTCTCCAAGGCTTCTCAGCCAGATATAGTGGGATCATGATTCACACCCAGCCACCTGGTAGTTCATACACTTGGCCATAGCATCCTATGGGTATCTTTGCATTAGCCCAAAGCTTCCGTGTTTTTGCCGTGAAAACCCTATGGGAGAAGTATAGAAGAAGAAGTTAGTTGGTCATCTGTGCTTTAGTGTGAATTGGTTTCTGTTGCTGAGAGTAACTCTTGTTGTCAGGGAAAGGAAGAGAACAGAAGATTTGGAGGGAAATAAAACAAAAACAGCAAAAAATAGGAAATGTCAATAAAGGCAGATTTCCTTTATTCTCCAAGACTCCTGAGAACTTGGACTGTTGATAAATGCTTTGAAGAATTGTTTTCTAAGTTATCACCCGAATAATGATACCTCTCCTTTTCACTAATGTATAACAATAATTGGATTTAGAGCAAGCCAGTGAATGATATGTCACGTTTTCACAATTTTTAGATGATGTAAGGACTCTGTTCCCTCTTTCAGAGAAGAACCAATGAATAACTACAAGAGAGAGTGGGAAAAGAAATAAGTTAGGGGCTTCCTTCCACAAAACACTTTCTCATTACTGATGCCTGAACGATAGCATTATTCTTTTTCTTTACATTTTTAAAATTACATTCAATAAAATCCATTCTTTGCTGTACACTTCTTTGAGTTTTTATAACATCATAGATTTTTTTAAATGTTTTATTTAAATTCAATTTAGTTAACATGTAGTGTAGTATTCATTTCAGGGGTAGAATTTAGTGATTCATCAGTTGCATGTAACACCCAGTGCCCATTCCATCACATGCCCTCCTTAATGCCCATCACCCAGGTACCCCATATCCCCACCCACCTCCCCTCCAGCAACCCTCAGTTTGTTTCCTAGAGCTAAAAGTCTCTTATGGTTTGCCTCCCTTGCAACCAGTCCCACAGGTAGGATGGAGAACAATTCCAAAGAACTCCCTCCTTCTTTCTCACTCTTAAGTTAGTGTCCGATGTCACTTACTGCCAGGGAACTCATTTTATGCTGATCTATTTCCACATTGCTATCATTTTGTGTTGTTTTTTTGTTTTTCCACATTGGTTTTAATTTCTCTATCCTCTCTGCTGTTATCTCCATTATATTTCAATGTTTTATATTCTTCCGAATTGGAAAGAGACCTATATACATGCAATATTTTAATATGTGACAAGAGTGGCATTTCATATTAGAGCAGGAGAAGGGATTATTCAGTGAAGTCTACTGGGACAACTGAGTAACTGTCCAGAAAAAAATAAGATTCCTTACACCAAAATAAATTCCAGCTGGAGGAAAAAAAAAAAAAACATACAAAGGTTGAGCTTTAAATACCACATAAAAATATAGGAAAAAAATTTTAAATAATATTGGCGTGAGGAAGATCTTTCTAAATCACACACACACACAAACCCAGAATCCATGAAAGGAAAGACTGACAAATTCTACTCTAAGAGTATCAAAAATTTATGCATTAAAAAAACCCCACCATAAAGTCAAAAAGACAAAAATGAGAGTGGGAAAAATATTTGCCACACATTTAACAGGATTAAATTATCTAACATATAAAGACCAATAGACAAAAAAAAAGGGCATAAACATAGAGAAATGGAGAACATTTGAAAGTTGTCTCATTCGTGTAGCATAAAAACAATACAAATTAAGACTTGGGTGGTATTTTTACCCATCAGATCAGTGAAAATCAAAGAGTACCTTGTATAGTCTTGGCAAGTGTGTGGAAGACAGGCACTCTTCTGCACTGTTAGAGGACTGTGAATTGGTTCAACCTCTTCAAAAGACAATTTAATTTTTCATGTATATAAGAATATATGTGAATATTATATCTTTATGTATGTAAATTTTAAATGTAAGTGGTAAAGTTGGACATGTAAACACAGACGTACATATTCAGTGGAACATTGATTATAATAAAAGATTTGTAATAACCAAAATATCTAACAATAGTCCACACATTAGGAACCCTTTAAAAATAAAGAGACAGGGGCGCCTGGGTGGCTCAGTCGGTTAAGCATCTGACTTCGGCTCAGGTCATGATCCCAGGGTCCTGGGATCGAGCCCCGCATCGGGCTCCCTGCTCCGCGGGAAGCCTGCTTCTCCCTCTCCCACTCCCCCTGCTTGTGTTCCCTCTCTCACTGTGTCTCTCTCTGTCAAATAAATAAATAAAATCTTTAAAAATAAAAATAAATAAAAATAAAGAGACAAGTCTATATGAGTTATGTTAAGTCAGCAAAGGAGAGTCCTAAGAAGTGTGTATAGAATACTACCATAGATTGGGGGATGTATATACACATTTCCTTGTGTGTTGAAAGAAACTGGTTTGTCATAGAATAGCTCTTCGGTATCTTATCCACTGAGAATGAAAGCTATTACTGAGTTTTAAATCCCCTTTTATAGCAAATATAATTATTTTCAAAAATATTTGTCTAATGACCTAAAATTCTTCTTTATACCTTCATCACTATAGGGACCAAAACTCACTCATGGTGGTGGAGGGGAGGGACCCCATAAAATCTTTGGCAATTTTTATACATCTAGATTTTAGCTATGCTAACCTGAACTTTGGATATGACAGCAGAAAATGTGTGATCTTTCTGGTAAAGAATATTTTTTTTCCCTCACAGATAGCATGCAGCTTAGTGTAAGGTTAGCATTTTCATTCTCCACAGCCAATATTTGGTCCCAATTTCTGCTTTAGGAACCCATTGAATACAAATGTACACATACTGTCTTAAATCATAATTTTTCATAAATGCTTTCTGCAGAGTATCACTACTCTGTGTACAATCCAATTCTGTTATGTTTAAATTTGCAAAGGACTATTGAAACTCAGGCACTTTGATAGGTATGTTCATATGCATTACCGTAATTTCATTTGATTATGATTATAAATCTGCAAAATTAGAATTGTTAGCCCTCTTTTAAAAAAGAGAATGCTGAAACTGAGTCAGCCTCCAGACTCAGGTCTGTTGGACTACTGTGCTTTGTACTCTACCAGGACACATCCCGTGTTTAGAGATATAATATTGTATGTACGCCTGTCCTCTGAAAATCCTAAGACACTCCATAAAGAACTTTTATATTATTCCAAGAATAACATACATTTCCATACCTTGCATTGGACAAAAAGTAGAGGAACGAGAGCAGAGTAAGAGATGGACATTATAAAGGAGTGCCAGAAGAGAACAAGCAATGGATGATTCCATTCATTTAGGTTTCATAACCCATTCAAGGCTTGTTTTTGTCTCATTTTGTTACTTTTTCAAGATGACAGAAGTAACCAAGGACTTTTAAGATTTTCTTCATAAACATAATATATGGCAATGTAGGAAACTTGGAAAATATAAAGTATAAAAAATGAAATTATATTCTCCTATAATCAGTTACTATTAACATTTTGGCCTATTTTTTCCCGTAATGCATGTTGATGTGTGTATTTATGTGTATATGTACACAGACACATATAAGATGATTATGACCATGCTGAATATAATAGTTTGCATACCATTTTCTTAATTAGCATTTTATACCTTTTCCTATTTCATAAAAAATTAGGAAATGTGATTTTAAACAATTTGTACCTATTCCTCTATCACACATTAACTTTTTTTTTAAAGATTTTATTTATTTATTTGATAGTGAGGGAACACAACCAGTGGGAGTGGGAGAGGGAGAGGGAGAAGCAGGCTTCCCGCTGAGCGGGGAGCCCAATGTGGGACTCGATCCCAGGACTCTGGGACCATGACCCGAGCCGAAGGCAGACGTTTAACGACTGAGCCACCCAGGCGCCCAGACATTAACTTTTGCCCGAATCTATGAAATACGCTCCAGCGTATTTTTGAAAATATATTTTGTCCCCAGCTTTAATAGTTTTATTAAGATAGATTTCTAGAATTGGAATTACTAGTACCAACATTGTGAATATTCATTTTGATATACATTACCAAATTGCTTTTCAGAAAAGTTGTGTCAATTTACACATTACTTATGAGTCTGATCACAACATTAACCCTTGCGAGGTTTAAGTTTTATTTTTTGTAAGTGTTGGAAGGCAGGTATCTTGGAGTGTAATACTCTTAATTAGATATTGGAATCAGTCCCTGATTGGATGATTTTGGCATTTTTCTTGAATTGTTTTAATATAACATATAATGGAATTTTGGGGATTTCCCATCTTGTTGACTAAGCTTCTCTTAGGGATTACTTTCTGGACTGCTCTTGTAGAGAGTGTAACCCATTAAACATTCACAGAGGGATGAAGCCTTAAAGGGCTATGCATTAGTGGAGTAAATAGTATTTATTATGCTGGACTCTTTATATATAGAAGCTCAGAGAGGTTAATTGGCTTGCCAAGATCACATTTCAAGTAAGAGATCAAATGGATTCAATCCAGGATTTCTGGTTCTAAAATTCATTTTCTCCTGATTACCTTGCATTGCTGTAAAAACAAAAGTATTACTTGGGGGTTTTCAGGTTCTGTTTATGTTTATTTAAGATTAAAAATTACTGGAAGTTATTTTAAAATCATTTATAATCCCATTCTTCAGAGGTAATCATTTTATGTGCCTATTTTCCATTCATTTTCTATGCGTATTTTAAACATAATTGATCATTATGTGTGTGCATATGTGTGTCTATGTGTGTATATATAGTTTTATAAACTGCTTTTATTCATTCATTTTATTTCATACTATCAACATGTCACGATGTCATTATTATTTTAAAATGTGCTTAATGACTGCAAAATATTTCAACATATGAATGAAGCATTAGTTTATAAGGTGGCTCCGGTTTGTTCTTCTTCATAAGTAATGCTGTAATGAACATCTTGGAGCATAAATCTTTCATCTGTACCTTTAAGTATTGGTTGAGGATAAATTCCCAGAAGTAGGTTTCCAGAGTTACACTGCCTTTTGAGAGGCTGCAGAAGCCTTTCAAAAGGGAGCAATCCAATATATTGATCTAAGTTTCTTTTTTTAGTAAACCCCAGCTGAATCCAGGGTTTATTCCCTGTGGCTATTTAATATAACTTTCACCTGTGCCTACCCACATACTTTGTCGCTTTTTTTAAAAAAATTTTATTTATTTATTTGAGAGAGAGAATGAGAGAGAGATAGAGAGAGCACATGAGAGGAGGGAGGGTCAGAGGGAGAAGCAGACTCCCTGCTGAGCAGGGAGCCCGATGCGGGACTTGATCCTGGAACTCCAGGATCATGACCTGAGCCGAAGGCAGTCGCTTAACCAACTGAGCCACCCAGGCGCCCTACTTTGTTGCTTCTGATCGATATATATGTTCTATCAATCGTACAACACACAGCATTTACATAAAAGTAAATGACAGTTATAGAATTTGGATTAGCCATCAGAAATAAATTTAAATGAACTGAAATAAGCCTCTATTCTTATACTTCACAGCTATTATGAAAAACAATGTTTATAGGCAGTTTAAATAGACTGCCTACATGAAACAGTCCAAAGTGCCTGCTTATGACACAGATTTGGGTAACATAAGGTCAGAGTGTCTCCAGCTTACAAGTTGTTCTGACCCCCTTCTCTCTGTGTGCACACATGAATGGTCTTACACTTTCCTTTCTGCATATTTTACCCCAAATCATGATGTAGCTAGAGCCCCTACCTCCCTGTGAGGATCCTTAATACAAACAGAAATACCAGCAGAGCAAAACCATCTGGCTAAATTGCCTCTTCTCAAGATTTTTGTGAACTACTGGCACATTAGCCATGTCATGCAAATTGCTACCATACATGTTAAGTAATGCTAATATATTAAAGTTAGAATTCATTAGCTTTTCAGGAAGAAAGCTTATGGATATGTTGTTCTATAATAATTTACTAGCAATAAGTAGGTTTTAATTTCATGCCCTGAGGGCTGTGTCTTTTTTTGTTGGTAATTTGTTTGTAGAGACAAAAGATTTCCAGAGATAATAGAATGAGGTAACTGCACAGATGTGATCAAAATAATGGAAATTCAGTGTGGTTATCTTCTAGATTCCAAACATCTGGATGACAACTACAATATCTATTCAGTCATGTGGGAATTTCTAAATCTCTGAGTACTGGATCATGTGTAAAGAAAGGCTGTTTCCTTGGGTATATAATGATATTAATAACGCTAACCCAGGCCCCGTAAACTTGTCGATACCGATAGATTTCTCTAAAGGGAAAACACTCCAATATCATCCAGCCTTTCTTTGTGACCTTGCAAGAAAATAGTGCTGTTCAAGTTCCTAAATGAGTTCAACAACTGTAATGGGTTTCATTTAGAAATTAGCCAATCTATTTCCTGATAGTTTCTGCCTTTTTTTTGTTTTGTTTTTAGAAATAAAAGTTTTCTCACGGGCTTTTTTGTTTTAATAACGTGATAGTGCAGTTAAGATTTTAGAAACTATTTCAGTTAGGTATTTAATCATCTCACTATTTCAAGTTTGCAACTGAATGCTTTCTCATGCGCTTTTCCTTCACTGTCAGGTGTCACTGATAAACATTTAATAAAATTGCAATTTGAATACACAGGGATCTGTTCAAGTCTGCATTCCTGAACTTGCTTGGGTTACCTCTGTCCAATAACTAGCACATTCCTGGGCAGGTGGTAGAATCACAGTAAGTCTATTTTGAATGAGATTGAATTTTTGACTAGGTATTCTTTAGAAGGGAAATCCCCACATGTGAGTTCGCCTGGGTTTCTGAAAACGAGGGAACCTGTGACGTGCATAGTGATATTTAAGATATGAAGGGAGTGGTTGAGAATGTGAGTGAGGACGTCTAGTTGTCTTAGTCGTGTTTGGCATGGAAATGTGGTATCTTTGTTTATTTTATAAATTATTCCTTCTTAAAAGAAAAATAATTTCAATAGACTTTTCCCCCTTTGTTTTCAAACATTCAGGTCTCTGATTCTTAACATTTTACCTTCCCGTGCTGTATGACAAAACATAATTTGCGGTGTCCTGTCTTTTCTCCCTTCCCTCTGTGATTGACGCCTCCGCGCCTTTGCTCGTGCTGCTTCCTTTGTGACCCCCCGATCCATCCAAACCTGCCGGCCGGCGCATCTTTTACAGCACTGTCGCAAAAGCCATGTTATCCTCATTTCCTCTGAGCAGCTTTTCCTGTTCTCCTGCCGGGCGTCCCTTTTCTGTCCATTAACGTCTCACAGATTCTTATTTATGTCACCTTTAAGCACCCATATTTTCATTTTCTACACACATCTCTCGCCATTAGATGGTAGCATTTCTAGGATGGCGGTGTGTCTTGCTCACCTTTGACTCTCCCATCGTGCTCGGCACAGAGCAAGGCTTCCTGGGAGACGGAGAGACAGGAGGAGAGAGAGAATGAATCTGAATCTATTAAATATATTGAAATACCTCTCTTTGATGCGCTCTAGAGGTTAGACTTGGTAGAGTTCAAGGGGATGAAGAAGGGGATGTCAGTCTTTTCCTGTAGTTGGAGTCTGACGAAACAGAACACAGGTCTCTCTTCAAACTTCGTGTCAGTGTGTAGGTCAGGCTGCCCCGGTTCAGGGGACGTCATTGCTTCCTGTGTGTGGCAATAAATGCAGAACCTCAAAGTTCACCAGGCCTCTCACATTTTCTTTTCTGCCAAGTGAAACAGTCCACTGTTTCACTGTGCCACTGACCCCTAGCCAGGGCAGAGGAGCTGGCCATCGCTCTCCTCAGGCAGTTCAGCTGCAGCAGCTTCCCTGCGGGCACTCGGAGTCCCCAAGGGGCGTCATCCAACACTCACACTCACTCCCCACAAAAACATGTCTAAACGTTCTCCCTTTCCTTCCCTTCAGTGATTACATATATTTTAGTGGTTGCTACACTTGAACCAGACCTTGAATCTGTCTGCCTACTTTTAATTTTCTAGTTTGTCAGATTTGGGTGATTTTAATGATATGGTTTTCAACGTAAAGAAACCTCAACTGACAATGGTACACATACTTAATACCTTAATATCTTTTTCTTCAGTTACATCCTTTTCCTAAAACAAGGAACGCTCCAAGCACTCTGTTCAAAACTGTGTGACCACCTTGTTAACACAATGGTCAGATTTGATTTTATAGTTGAAGGTTATTACAGACTCAAAATGGATTTATGGGGGAATATCATGATCCCTTTATCCAGACACATCTCTTATTCCTTCTTATTGAGAAAAAGAAACAAAACATGACACCTTGGGGACAACAGAAGTGGAAATTCTGTTTGGCTTGCAGGAAGTCAGTTACATGCATTTCTGAAGACAAAAAAAAAAAAAGTCTGGGTCCCCCCGGGGAACCCTACCTGCACAGTGGTGAAGAGCAGATTTAATGGGTGATCTCTGCCACTGTCCCTGTCCACTCCCTCATGCTCCCCCCAGAGTCCCCACTAGAGATAGATTCCAGTGTCCTCAGAGGCCCTGTAAAAGTCTTGCTTATAAAGCAAGAACTGTTCTTGAGCCATCCTCCCAACTGATCATACTGGGGCAAGACTTACACAGCCTAAGTGAAGGATTTTACAATTAGCAATGCATATGGTAAGTAAGTAACACAGAAGAATGGGATTTTCTGGATATGGGATCAAATTCTGATCTGGGATTTTCATACTTACCACTGTAGCTAAGGCCAAACTAAGACCATAGGATAATGGGAAGAAATACAAGTAAAAAGAGGAAAAATATGATCAGATTAGTACAAATAAAATGGTGGAAGCTCCAAATGGAATGTTCATCCATAACATTAGGAAAATAGTCGATGATAATATTGCTCTTGTAGGTAAGATGGCTGCTAAAAAAAAAAAAAACAAAAAAGAAAGAAAATCTTCAGAAGCAGCCGAATAATCAATAATTTGATTTCTAATAGTCATGTTTGCCATGAGGACTTTTACAATGAGATTACATAAGCAAATTGATTTCCCTGTTGACTTTATCAGAAAATCATCAAATGCCCCTAAATCTCCCCTCCAGAATCCTCAAAAAAATGCCTATAATAATCTTCCCAGAGAATTATTTTCTGGATTTCCTGATTTCCTGAAGCTTTTCCTGTGGCATTTGATTATTGCTACTGTAAATAATGCCAGAATTATAATTAAGAAAGATATGAATGTGATATAATAGCATAGTAAATACAGTTGTATATAATTAATTACCACATTGCCCCCTTTACTTGATTTTATATTCATGTTGAAAGCTCTTAACTGTGCATGTATAATTGATTCGCTATGGTATATGTGGTTGTTTTAATAAAAAGTTGCAATTGAGGTTTTTGTTCAACAGTGTAACTCCCTTATTCCACTTTTTCTTTGGGAAAATCAAATTTTACTGTCACATCATTTCTGGAACTACATCCTGTTATAGGTGAACACTCTGCCTATTTTAACTACCATATGGAAGATGAGTCAGACTTTCTTTCTTCCTTCCCTTGTTTTCCCTGTGTCCTTGAATTTTCCCACAAGCTACATTTCTATAGAATTAATTTCCCCAGGCACCATTTCTTCCATTTGATGACTTGGGTACTCAGAGATTCCCAGGTTTTTGTAGTTTTAATATCCTTTTTTTGTTTTTTCTTTTTTTCTCTCTCTTTTTTTAAAATGCTAACACACTCTCTCACTGTTGCTCTCGTTTTAAAAACCAGACTAAACTTTGAAGCAGTTTTAGGAGCCTATGAAAGTATGAAAGGCCTCCTGGGATATTTTGAAATCAAGAAGGCAAAGTTTGCTTCGTGCCTGAGGAAGGCAAAATATCCAGTTGTTAGCCACATAGCAGTTTTGAGTGACTGAATTATTTGTATGCTACACCTTTCAAATGGCAAAATTTAGGTCTGGCAAACAACAGGGAACAGAATGTAATACAGACCTTTTCAGGTTTAGTAAACTTGCTATGGTCAATGGAGAACTGTCTTCACAGAGAAAGGAAAGCAAAAAAAATGCCATGATTCCTCGGTTCACCTAGCATGCTTGTTTCTGATGTCACCAGGATGGTAAAACCATCATAGGAAATCCTGCTATATGTCTGTGATGACCAGTGCAGCCCAAGCACGCAGTTCCACTAGGACTCACATTTCAGCATCTGTCATCAGTCACTTAGTCTTAGTACCTTAGCATACTCTTCATGCCTTTTTTTTGGTTCCTTCTTGACCTACCTACCTATTCACGTGTGAAATAACACTCGCCACCCCCCCAACCACTGAGAGGTTTGACAGGTTATTTCATCTACTAGCTTCCTCCTTATCTCTCCCACATCCTGTTTGTGCCCTAGGAGCAGGTAAATTCACTACCGGGTTATTAGAGTCCATCATTTTCAATATGTAACTTTCTATGGAGACTTCTTAAACCATATCAAAGCAAAGCAATAGGCTGAATAGAGCAATTAATAAAGAGTATTTTATTGAACTTCTAAAAACTTACATTTCTCCCATACCAGTGAGTGAGAGGCACGTACAGAATGGCTTTATGCAGGGGTATTTCTCAAATCTGTTCAATTTAGTCTAACATAGAATGGGCTGGGGAGGAAATCAGTAGATTCACATAGCTAGACAGTACATCCCATGATACATTTTTTATATAAACATGTATATATACATGGTTTTATTTAAAACTATTCCTGGACAGATCCTTCTAAAACAAACACTACAACAAAACTTTCTTATTAATAGACATCAGAGGATCCTCATGTTCATCCTCTGTTTCATGCTGGTTTAACACCGTCACACCATGTGACCATCACAGATCTGTGTGGGTGACTTAGCTCTTACCAAAGGTGACCAACAGGACTTGGGCCAGATTGGTAGAAATTTTATCTCTAGATGTGCTCAACAAAGGAAACAAGAAGTCTGAGCAGTTTTCTGTAAAACAGAAAATCAAAGAAAAGCAGATGATGCCAAAAAGGAAAAAAGAAATCTGGCAAAGGAATTTGGTATTATTCCCTCAGTTATCTGTGTTAAAAAGTTGCAAATCCTTTTCATCTTTTAGATGGCGTGTGTCAGGGTTAACTCGAAAAATTTGGGCCTTTTACAAGTATTGTTAAGAAATTTGAAAGTAAGCAAGAGTCTATCTAAAAGTTCTGGTAAAAAGAAAGAATGTGAATAAATATTGGGAGTTTGTGGTAAAGGAGTGAATTGCAGGACACCAAAAGACCAAATGCACATTTGGGTTTATAAGCCGATAAAACAGCAAAGCCCCTGAGTTTTTTTCTCACTAGAGGGAAGCTCTTAAATATAAATATAAAAACCAAAAATATAAAAACCAACAACAAAACTTTCATGAACTGTGAAAGGATAGTAAACCGAAGTGTGGTTTTAGTGTGATATCTTGGTTTACACGGGTTCTTGATAGTTTGTGCCTTAACAGAAAGGTTCTAGGATGGGAAGACTACAGATGTTAATATTTTAAGCACATCTTGTGCTTCATAGAGATTCTAGAAACTCTCCCGAAGCCTGTAAAGACAGCTGGTTCTCCGTGGTTTTCCACCTCCTTTCTGGAGAAGCCGTTAATTCCTTTTTTTTAAAGACTTCTCTTCGATATTTAGCTATAGAGGCACAGGACTATCTCATGATTTTTGGGAGTGCCATAGTGTGAAAAGCAAGGTTGTAAATTGAACTGCTCTCCTCCCCTTCCTACCTAATCTCTTTCTCCCTGTGCTCTAAGGATTAGGATATCTCTTTCCGGCCCCAGAGCTCATGTTTAACTCTGAAAGTATACTTTGCAAATGTCCTGCATGTTCTAATTTGTATGATGGAAGGAGAAAAGAACTCATCTGAGCACCAATTTGACATTGTTTTATTCCAACAGTCTTTAGAACCCAACACCCCTTCCCTTTTATGACTGTCTAAAATGCCCTCGCTAGCCAGATCCCTCTGCTAGCTCCAGTGTTTGCACATTTCCTTGTTAATCAGCTGCGTAGGCTCGGAGACTGTGTGTTTTGGTGTTGTTTGTGTGTGCAATCTCGTGCTGCTTCCTGAACGCATGTGTCCCTTCCCTTCACAGCCTACTCGACACCCAGCACCTCCCCCGCAAACCGATTCGTCAGTGTTGGACCACGGGATCCAAGCTTTGTAAATATCCCTCAACAGACACAGGTGGGCCGCTCTCATCTTTTCTGTATGTGGTGCAGCTTGTTTTATTCATCAGGTGCATTGTAACTTGTCTTTTGGCACAACAGGCTGCATTTCCCAGCCCCTGTTCGGTCCCCTTTCCTCCCAACCCCAACCTTCCCGGCCCTTCAGCCACATTTCCCTGTGTCCTCAGAAATCGTGGAAAACGCTGTCTGCGATTTTTGTGTCTCGTATTGAGGGGGTAGAGGAGGAAGGCTTCTGTGCCAGAACTCCTTTCGCTATGGCAAGAAAGGCTTCCCAGGGCTAGAGAGTGTGTTCCCTCATCTAGGAATTCGTGTCTCTCCACTTGCAAGCGGACAGAAGTCCGCCCCTGCCTGGAAAAGTCAGCTCTGGCCGCCGGTGAAATCAGAGTGCATCCTGGGAAGGGGGAGCCAGCCGCTCTTCTGTTTTCGTTATAGGGTCGCCAGGAACCTGAAAGAAAAGAAAAGAAAGGGTTCACGAATCCTATTAAGTTGCTGGTGTTGGTGCAGGAATAGGTGCTGTTTGTTACTTACTGGCTATGCTTGCTGGTCCCTAGGGAGCAAGGTGCGGTAGGGCGGGAGGGGAGGTGTGTGAATATAATGTCATGTGTTGAGGTAGGTGATTGAGAAAAGATGATACTAGGACATCTAGAGCTTGTTTTTCGGTTGATAGGTGTGTTTTGTGCTAGTATAGGTCAAAGAGAAGAAACCTCTTTTATTTTTTTTTCCAGAAAACATTTTTTATTTTGCAAAACTGAGGCTCTGTACCCATAAGCAATAACCTTCTATGTCCCCTTCCTCTTTTAAAAAGTTTTGAAAAGGCCTGCTGTTAGACACAGTGAGAGACTCTTGGAGTTCAAAGGTAGTGGGTGCAGACATACTTAAGAAGTTTGTGAAAGAGAATTAGATTCAAGTTTTGAAAGGAACGACTCACTGATGTCCTAATTAGAATGTAACCATATACCGTCATAATCGACATAAAGAGAGTATTTTCTTTGTGAGGTTCTCAGTGTGTGGTTTGAAAAAAAAGTCTCCGAGCTATTTGGTGCATATGCCCAGGTGTGTATCCTCCAGATGCCGAATTTATAACTACTCGTCTTTGTTTATAAGAACAGGACCAGATGCTTATCAACGGGAGAGATTTGCCTTCCTGGGTCCGTTTGCGTGCGCTCTCTGTAGAGGATTTTAGTTTATTGCTGTCGCCCGTGCAGGTGAGACTGCACTGCCTCTGAAGCCTTCCTTACGGGGATGCAGGGTCACGGAGAGTACAGCCTCGGAGGAGGCAGCTGGAAGGAGAGGGGGAGCAAGAAGGGAAGGCAGAAGGTTAACTCTTGAGTGTCCCACTTCTGCTGTTTCTCCTGAAACTGGCGTGTCCATGGCTTCTGGGATTAACACCTATTCAGGACCTCCCATGAAATCACACCAGTGTATTGCTTATGGTCCCATACCTCCTAATGCTTAACTGGTGAATTTGAAGTTGAATAATCACCTCAAAGGCATGGACATTTCATTTTGTACTTTCAGCACATGTGTTCAAGTTCAGTGGGAAAGGAGAACCGGGGACAGTGGTCTATGTTGAATGATTGCTTTTCTCAAAGCCCCAGTGTGCTCGGGTTACTTCGTGAAGAACCTCAAAAATGCAGTTTGGAAATGTCCTGTTTGTCTTTTACATTGTATTTTTTTATGTAATCTGTGATTCACAGCACTGAAATGGTACCCCGTGTTCCATTCAATTTGTTTCTCTATAATCAAAACGTGTTATATTCCAGAATGGCTTTGTTTCACAAATGACTTATTTAACCCAGAAACTGAGTCTTCATGATGTTGACCACAAAAATTCAATTCTTGAAAATCCAGATTTTCCACGCATCTGGATGAATGATGTCATTTAGACCCAATTTTGGCATCTGGAACTGAATTTTTTTTGGTTTCTGTGAAATATTTGGCATCATAGGGACAACAGCTTAAATGTTTCTTATCACAGTTACACCTGCCACATTTGTCTTGAAGAAAGCCATCCCCAGTTGTCTTAGGAGAAACTGTGCTAATGGAGTTGTCATTTTTTTTTCAAAAAAATATGTATGTGTATATATCCTGAGGTAAAAGTTATGTGCTCAAAATATTTTAATTTAAGGTTTATATATTAACTCTTTTTTGAGAAACGGAACTACTTTCTGGAACCATTTAAAGTGTTAGATATACAGATATAGGTAAAAATGGTCCTATACTTTAAAAATAATCTCCTTTTTGAGAAGACATTAGTTCAGAAGAGGGTTTTTTTTTCCTTTACAGGAATTGTCTAAGACTCAATTTGAACATGGCCTACAGATTAGTAATTTTCTAAAAGCAAGCTTGCATTTATTTGTTCTATATTGATACTTTTGTTAATAAAGCATGAAATTTGTATTAATTGGGAGGACATTTTGCTTTCTACCTTTAGAGAAGTAGAAATTGAAGAGTCACTCAAACAGATGCTTAAGCTTTACAAATGCAGAAGAGGTAACCTGCACATAAATCCATAAACAAATGCAAAGTAAATTGGTGTCCTTATCTCCAAAATGCCACTTTCCAATGGAAGTCTCTTCAAATGCCTAAACATCAACCTATGGGAGACAGATTAGATATGGTCTTTTTTTTTTTTTTTCTAGCAGATAGAACTTGAACTACTGCATAGACTTTTTTTTTAAAGACTTTATTTATTTATTTGACAGAGACGCAGCAAGAGAAGGAACACAAGCAGGGGGAGGGGGAGAGGGAGAAGCAGGCTTCCCGCTGAGCAGGGAGCCTGATGCGCAGCTCGATCCCAGGACCCCGGGATCATGACCTGAGCTGAAGGCAGACACTTAACGACTGAGCCACGCAGGCACCCCTGCATAGACATTTTAAATAGGCAGCTTTCAGTTTATCATAAGACCTTTCTTGATACAAAGTATTCTTTAATGATGTATATATATTTAATGAATAATCTTCTATTCATTCAACATTTTTATGTACTGAGTACCTAAAGTTTGTTACCCAGCTAATCTTTTCAGCCACCCAATAGGATAGATATAATTATCTGCACTTTGTAGATGTAGAAACTGAGACCTAAAGAGATTGTTCATTTTCCCATGGCCATAAGCAGTTGAGATGTGGAGCAAGAATCTGTACCCAGTTTGCCTGACTCCAAGGCCTGTGTTCTCTAACCACTGCACTGCCCAGCCTCATGAGCTGGTGAGCACCTTTCCTTGCAGGTATTCAAACCCTGACTGATGCTCAGCTCTCAGGAGTATCACTGGCCTACTCCCTGCTTTTAATCTGAGACTGCATTAAAATCTAATCCTTAGTATACACCCAAGAGAATTGAAAGCAAGGTCTTGAAGAGGTTTTGGTACATCCATGTTCTTAGCAGCATTATTCACAACAACCAAAAGGTGGAAGCCATCCAGGTCTCCATCAACAGCCAAATGGCATAAACAAAATGTGGCATATACATTTTATTGTGTATCTACCCTGTTACTGTGGTATATAGTACGTATCTACCCTGTTACTGTGGTATATAGTACGTATCTACCCTGTTACTGTGGTATATAGTACATATTATTTGGCCTTAAAAATGAAGGAAATTCCGCAGTGTGCTACATGGATGAACCATGAAGATATGATGCTAAGTGAAATAGACCAGTCCCAAAAGGACAAATACTGTATAAGTCCACTCATGTGAGGTCCCTGGAGTCATCAGATATATATATAGAGAGAAAGGAGAATGGTGGTTGCCTGGGAGGGAGGGTGGATGGCAGAATGGAGAGTCATTGTTTCATGGGTATGGAGTTTCAGTTTTGCGAGATGGAAGGAGCTCTGGAGATGGGTGGTGGTGGTGGTCGCAAAACAGTGTGGCTGTACCAAAGACCACTAAACTGGCCACTTAAAAATGGTTAAGGTGGTACATTTTATGCTATGTGTATTTCACCACAACTTTCAAGATGTAATCGTTAGATAAACTCGAATGGCCCCTTTCACCTAAGAGCATAAAATTCTGTAAAACAGGACGAGTAGGCAGTTTATCATCAAAATCCACTGTGAGTGTGTGCTCATCTCTCTGAAAATACTATTTCTCATGCCCATCACATAGTGGGTAGTCAGCATATATTGCTTGAAGCTAAATGATTCATAAGGAAGTTTAAAAATAATGACTTTCCCTTATTACAGTCATGATACATGTTAATTGTGGAAAATACAGATGGGAAAAATAATAAAAATCACTTGTAGTCCTACTGTTAACATTTCCATATAAATCCATCCAGACTGTTTCTGTGCATACAAGTGTATTGCAAAAATGAGATCATATTATATACACTGTTTGATAAGCTGCTGTTTCTTCCCTCTAACAATATATTATGGCCTTCTTTCCATGTAAATTGGAAAAATTGAATATTGGCTTTTATTGCACCAATTCATCATCGGTAATGATTGGTAGGGAAAGATAACGTGGATAATTGAAAGCCATTTTTTCTCCCCCTTCCCTTCCAGTCTGTTTTTTTCTCCAGAGAATTCCTCCCTTCCCTGAGACAGAATTGCCTTCTTAGCCTTGCCCTGAGCTAGTTTTCTTTCAAACAGCCTTGCAATTGCTTTGTATATTTCACCCCAGCTTTTGGGTGTGTTTGAGCCTTCCTGCCCAGTTATCTGTCCCGGTCTTCTGCCTCACTTGTCTGCTACCTCTGCTACTCTCATCATTTGCCTCCTATCCTTCTGCATCCTCCATGTCATAACTCATCATTAAAATAGGGGGTGGCCACCTCCCTGCAGCTTTCAGAACACCCATGTGTTTGAGAAACCATGACCCTTCGGCCCCACCCCAAATCTCTTCCTTTTCAAATTTGTCCCAGGACGGTTGATGTTAAGGTATAGAGAAGTCCCTGGGGCATAGGGTATTTACTTCACTTTGGACACCATTAATGTCCCCTGCACACCCACCGGATGATATAATAGAGGACATGCTGTCATCTCAAATAGCAGAAATCCAATGGCCATTTCAATTGCATCCCATAATTTAATCTGATCCCTGAACAAGAGCCATTAAGAGGAGGCATTTATTTAGAGAAAAAAAAGTTAATATTTCATCATCAGGTAATAAATAGAAATACCAATTCCCACACAGAAGGACTGAGCAAAGAACTCATTTTGATTCAGGTTCTAGTTTAATCAGAATGTTCAAATAAAATGCTTAACCTGCAGAACTCCAATGAGAACTAATTCTTTAAAATGAAAAATGAGTGCAAACAATATTAAAAACAGGCATTTCTTCCCTGCCACCCAAATCTATCACTGTTCTGCATCAACAGAATTGTGGTATCTGAAATGCTATTTAAAACCAAATTACCATTTAGGTTATTAGAAGAATCGCTTGGCATGGCGTGGGCCTGATTTGTTGACAGAAAGGCACAGGTGCTGTAACCTTTGCTTAATAAATCATTTAGCTGCCCGGCTTGTGAGCAGTGTGACTGCCTTTGCCTCATGAAATTTACACACGTATGCACAAGCCACACACTTCACGCTGTGCCGAAAACAGCTGATCTGGAGGTTATGGGTGTGTCGCCCATTGTCTGCCTTTGGTGGGGATGCACAAGGAATGTGGGGAGGCGGCAAATATGGAGGGCATTTCAATCTGTTATCATTCTGTGTCATGTTCCTGAAGCTCGACTTGAGAAACCAAAGCATGGGCACTCTACAAAACTCTTCCTAAGTTCCTTTCTTCGCTTACTCATTGTTTCTTACAATATTCCCAACACCTACAGAATGAGGAGTACCAATTCTCCTCAAGTTGTTCGAAGACTAGTAGAGGACACCGATGTAAAAAAATAATAAGAATAGTAATGACAACAACAACTTTAATAATGCAGCATGATACCAATTACAATAGGGATTTGCCTAAGAGGCTTTGAGACCACAGAGTTGGGTAAGGGAACTTTCCAAAGAGCAGAAGGGGCAGAAAGGCTAACCCATTTTTCTGTCCATATCTAACTTTGGTCTGATGATATGGTTCTGATTCTCATATAATTTACCTTTTTTCTTGCTAGCTTCAATTTTCACCCATTTATCCATGAGCTGTTAGATAAGGCTTTATTTAGCCCATCCTAAGAGGAGTGACATGTTTGTTGGGTTCTGTCTTCTCTGGACCAAGTCGATAAAATTAGAATCCTTTCCTGCTGCAGTCATGTCAGTAGGTAGCTCCCTCACCCCTCGTTGCCAAGAAACTCCCCCTCCTTGTGTAATGTCCTCACCCGGAGCACTAAGCTCACCTGAGACTGCACTCAGATGAGCAGAAGCCTTCCTGCCTCCCCCCGCCCCCCCCACCCCACTCTGTGCTGCCTGCCTGGAGGGGGTTAAATATCCACAGAAGTTCAGGGAGCAGCTGGAGAGTTGCAAAGGCAACAAACTGAGATTTCCTTAGAGAAAAAAAAAAAAAAGAGTATCTTCCCCCTCTAGTTAGAATGGGGTTTGAGCATTTCGGTTACAGGCCCACACAATGACAGGTAAAATTTCATCTCCTCCTGCCTTTGGAAACAGTAGGAAGTCCTACTGGTCTAATTTACTCTGTCTTAAGCACCCACGTGTGCCTACACTTGCTGCAGTACTCAGAGTCCTCTGAGGTTGGTGCTATTGTCCCCATTTTACAGATGAGGAAACTGAAGTTTCCAGAAGAATACATCCGCCCCAAGCAAGTGAGGTAGCCAGGATTTGAACCAGTTTGTCTCTCAGATTTCTTTTTCCCAAATGCCATCTGCATGCGTAATTAGTGTTAGTGAAATGTTACTGACCATTTTCTCTTTAAGATGGTCTAGGACTGACTCATCCTCTTACATCAAGGAAATAAGAAGCCTAGAAATTGGGTCCCGTGGGATAGGACTGATGTTGTGCTTGGGTCTTCTGAAGACCTGCTGCAGTTTCCTATTAGTTCATGCATCTGTAAAATAAGACTGAGCTCATTCTCTCATCCTGCCTGGGAAAAAGACCTTTACTAATGATGTTAGTCTGCATCTGTGAGAACAGCTAGCCTCTGCCCAGAGACCAGATAGGGGAGCAGCTGAGATTGTGGGCTTCCTTTTCAGATCTTGGGTGGAGCTTTATTCCATCACTTAGAAGCAGTATATGTGTTTCTTTTCTTTTCTTTCTTTCTTTTATTTTGTTGTTGTTGTTGTTTATTCTTTTCTTTCTTTCTTGGTAATTCAATTTTTCTAGTCTGGTCTATTAATTGTAGAATGGTGATCATATCATCTCTGATGGTTGTTTTAAGTCTTAAATTGTACTGGTGTAAAGAAAATAAGTGCTTGGCTCCAACTAAACATTCAACAAACGATAGCTTTTATTGTTTGGTTGATAACTAAACTCTTATATTTAAATAGTATCTTCTGGATTACAAAGTATTTTCTCACTTGATCTTAAGAGCAACCCATTGAAGTAGGCAGAACCATTATTATTATTATCCCCATTATACAGATTTTAAAACTGAGGTTTAAAGAGAAGAAGTGACTTCCCTGGAACCACATAGCCAGGACACAAACCCACTTCTGATTCCCAAGCGCAGGCTCCCTTCAGTGTGCCCCGTTAGGCAAGGTCTTGGATGAACCTTTCAGCACATCCTCACGTGCTGCTATGTGGATATGGCCCAAACCTACCTACCAAACTCTGGATCTAAAGCAACCATCTAGCAAATTAGGACAACCCCTCCCCTAAAGATTATAACCCCATGGATCCTTCCATTGAGCATCTGCCCTAAAGGTACCTCCAAAGCCTAATTAATTGGGCGCATCTATTCCTCTGCACACCATTTCTCCTCTTTAGCTCAGTTGTGCCCCAAGGAAGAAGAGACTTCCCAAGAAGAAACTCTGTATCTGAGGGTGGTAAGGACTGGCAGCAAATGAAAATACCTCCCCCATTAGACCCTGAAGGGAAAGGCAGTGCCTGGTCATTTTTTCTCTTATGTGCTCATCCCCAGTCACAGGTGTTGAGTAGTAAACAACACCTCACCAGGATGAGTTACTCATGCAATGTGCTTCCCCTCCCTCTGTACTGCTGTGGGCCAGAGTGAATCCTCCCAGCTTCCCATCTCCCACACCAACCTGTACATTCTTTTCTGGTACACTTGGTAGCTGACTCACTGATAGGTTATGAGACACTATTAAGATATACTTTTCAACAAACAGAACCCTTGTCTTTCAGTTTTTAATTTAGCAGCTCATTTGAGATGTTCTCAGTCACAAACTTCACTTCTGGGCAAAGTGATAGCATCAGTTCTAGGGAGTGGTCTCTTTTACCTCCCTCGGTTCTTTTTTTTTTTTTTTAAGATTTTATTTATTTATTAGAGAGAGAGAGCATGAGCAGGGGGAGAGGCAGAGAGAGATGGAGAAGCAGATTCCACGCTGAGAATGGAGCCTGACGCAGGGCTCAATCCCAGGACCCTGAGATCATGACCTGAGCTGAAGGCAGATACTTAACCAACTGAGCCAACCAGGCACCCTCTCCCTCAGTTCTTATACTTCCATAAGCCCATTACCTTTAACTTCCGTGTTGTAGTTTGGTTTTAGCCTTTTCGTTTGTTTGCTCACGCTCCAAAAAGATTTGGGGAAGCTTCTTAGTTAGGGCAAATGGATGATGATTGAAAGAATTAAGTGCCTACTTGGGATTTGGCACACAATAGGTGCTCAGTAAATCCTGTCTCCTTCCTCCCTTGCCTCTTCTCAGTATTCAAATGAGATCAGTGGCCAGGGACAAGGGGAAGATAAGAGGGAGCTTGCACCTGAAACTTTAGATCTTACGGAAGAAGTCTAATTGCCGTTGGGATTGTGGGAAAATGGAGGCTGGAAATGAAGTGGGAGGAAGGCTTGAAAACAAGGTGAGAATTTCTGTAGAGTTCTAAGAGGAGTGAGGTCAGAGTTTGATGATAGCCTTGCAACAAAGCCAGAAAACCCTAGGATCAATTGCGGGATTGCTGTCAAAACTTCCAGTCCTTAGATGGATCTTGATAATGATGCTTCTTCTGATCAGGGGATGTTCCAGGATACTAAGGGAAATATATTTGGTACTTGTGGCCTGTTTCTTTTGGAGGAACAGGGAAAAAGTCATGAATTAAAGAGTTGGATAGACCTATTTTCACGTCCTGGCTGTGCCATTCATCAGAGTGATCTTGGACATTATTACCCTTTAAAATTCAATTCCTGCATCTATGAAATGAAGGCCACAATACCATCTATCTACCTCATAGAAGAGAACCAAATTAAGCGTGGCTTACGCCAATCAGGGTTATTTTCCTCATGTGAAATCTGTGTGGTTGTTGGCCTTGTTTCATCTGCTATATGATGCCAGTAGGAACCCATGCTCTTGCAGACATTCCGCTCTGCCATCCTCGGCATGCTGTCTATTCATCCTCATGCTTGGTGCCTCTGGTTGCAAAATGGCTGCTGCAGCTCCAGACATCATGCCCAGGTCTTACTCCATTATCCCTCTTGCATCAGGGAAACAAAGGCCCTGCCATACTCCTCCCCTGCTTCCTGTTAGCAAATTTCTCTTTAGGTCTCACTGACTAAAACTGGATTACATTTTGAATCTTTAGCTGCAAAAAACGCCGGGAAAGCTAGCACAGAATTATCTTGATTGGCTAAAATCGTGATCTATTACCCTGGGCTGGTTACATTGTCCTCCCTAAATAAAACTGCCCCAAGAAAGAAGGGGCCATAGATAGTAGGTAAACTGATAGCAATAGTTGCCATATTCCTCTTTCCCACTCTCTGGTAGGTTTCATGGGCTTTTAACTCCTATTCCAGCACTTGACTCCCTTCATCCCTTGATGCCTGTCTTCTTACAGTGCCTTTCCTCTACACTCGCTCCCCATGTGTCTAAGAAACATAAATACTGTGTGTGCACACGCATGTGTGTGTGAGTGTGAGTGAGTGTGTAGCGATCAGGTCATTTTAGCCCTCTGTCCAAGTCCGGGATTCAGGCAGACATACTGGAGTTTTGTGCAGACCAGCTCCCATGGGCTGGGTCAACTTTCTCCCGGTAAACTGGACCTCTGAAAAAGCTGAGTTGGAGGACATGTCCCTTTGTAATTGCAAGGGAACCCTGTGAAACAGTGCCCTCCTCGTGCCCTCCCAGGTGCTTATCAAACAGTCAGCAATGGGTTCTGGGTTTCTCTTTTATGACTTGGAACCAGATGCTTCCTTTGCAAAAGAAAAGAGCCTGGTTTTGCTGAGCTTGAGTCAACAGAGTTCAGAGAACAGGAAAATGAGTTGATTGGCCCCGCTCCGTGAACTATGAGTAGAGAGGCAATACAGGTGGCCAACTGTCCCCCTTTCCACAAAGCCCCTGCCTGTGAAACTCCCCTGCCCGAGGAATTCGCTTTTCCCAAACGTTCCTGGGCTCCAAAAAATAACTGTTCACGTTAAGGAGGGGGTTCCTTTGGGGCACAGGCTTTCCCAGGCTTCCTCATGAGCCTAAGACCTTGAAGGTCCCATGGACAGACAAGAGTTTCAAAGCCAGGACCTATTGTCTAAAGTGAGATTTTCAAAGCTCTCACATGAGTTCTCAGTGATGCTTCCTGCCCACTTTTCTCACACCCACTTGTTTACCTTCCTGTTTGTTTATTGAGGACGGAGGCACATTCTTTTATGGGGGGGGCCTCTCTTTTTGAGATATAGCCTTTCAATGGAGCCTATTCATTGAGTTACATTCCGTAGCACACGCCTCCCCAAAATATTTGCATGAGAATTTTTCCTTGGGCTTCACATTGCTTCTTTTACAGCAGAGATGAAATAACTTAGCACTTCTAATTAGCTTTCCACTTTCCAAATGCTTTACACATTAACTAATGAATCACAGGAGCTTGGGATAAGCTGTATCCCTGTGTTGGGGCTGGGCCGCTGGGTTAGGACAGGCTGTCCTGGCCCTCATGCCCTCCCTCCCACACTCTGAATGTGGCGGCATAATGGAGCTGCCGCCCGGACGCGAACTTGAAGGGCCACCTCAGACCCTCACCCTGCTGCCTTAATAATGTGGAAAGTGCTCAGTCCTCCCTTCCAAGGCAGGATATGCTGTCTCGTGTTGCCCTGAGTAGTTGGGGGGAATTTAAGGCCTGTTGTCATGGCACACAGCCTCTGCCCCTCTCAAGTATGATCCCCTCCCTTCTGCCAACCCATGGAGGATGTGTGTATGGGGAAGGAGTCGTGCTGGGGGAATGGAAGGACAATAATAATAGAAAATTCTAGTAAGGGAACTGACCGTAGTACCGTAGTAGGGACCCGTGCATCTTGGTAGAATAGAAGGAGCACTAGACTAGGAGTTAAAATACTTGGATACCTAGTTTATCTCCCCTACTCATCAGCTATGTGTTTGATCTTGGGGACAGAAAAAAAAAAAACAGAATTTACTGAGCACCTACTATATTCTTGCCACCACACTAGGCTGGAAGAGGGGTGTGTGTGTGTGTGTGTGTGTGTGTGTGTGTGTGTGTGTGTGTGTGTGTGTCCAGTCCCTGCTATACCTTGCTCACAGACTTCTAGGGAGAAAAGTAAACAAAGTATAGTAAGGTATGATAAATGAAACAATTGAAGTATGCCTAGTCTATAAGGAGTAGAGAGAGTAGGTCATTAACTCTGGAGAGAAGCAGGGGACTCACGGAAGATATATTCTCGAGGAGAAAGACACATGAGCTGGTTTTGAAGGAGACAGACCTGCCTGGTGGGTACAACATTCCACTCCAGGCAAGAGGAAGAACACATGCGAAAGAGTAGCAATGTGTGTTCGAAGAACATTACTCTGTTTGGTATATCTGTTAATGTAAATGGCAGAGAATGTTGAATAATGAGGCTAGGAAGTTAGGGTCTAGCCATGAATAAATACATTACTTTTTACAATGGTAAGGCAATTGGACTTCGTTCCGGGGAAGGTGGGAAGCAAGTGAAGGACACAGTGGAATCTCTATATGTGAAGAAACTTTAACCGAGCTTACTGTAATGCTCCTTAGATCCAGGATGTTACAGAGAGTAGTAGTTTGAAGACCTATGATCATGAGGTACCCGCCTCTCCTGGGCAGTATCATAGAGTAGAGAAGCCCTCAGCCTTGGAGCCAGACAGACTTGATTTTGATTTATCTCAGTACGTGACTGCTGTCAGCTGAGTCTTGTTGTTCCCCCTTTCCTCCCGCCCCTACCCCTGTCCTGCCAAAATTCATATGCGGAAACCCCAGCCCCCCACTGCGACGGTATTTGAAGATGGGGACTTTGGGAGATAGGTTTAGATGAAGGCGGGGCCTCACTGTGGGATTAGTGCCTGCATAGGAAGAGACACCAGAGCTATGGGGAGCGCTGTGAATTGTGTAAGACTGATGAATCACAGACCTGTACCCCTGAAACAGATAATACAGTATATGTTAATAAAAAGAAAAAAAAAATTTTTTAAGTGGAAAAAAAAAAAAAGAAAAAGAGACACCAGAGTGTTCTGTCTCCACCGCATGAGGATTAAGTGAGAAGGCAGCCATCTGCAAGCCAGGAAGAGGACCCTTAGGTACAAATCAGGTGCAGATCTGCTGGAACCTTGATATTGGACTTCCCAGCCTCCAGAACTGTGAGAAAATAAATATTTTCGGGTATTTATCTGTTGTTTAAGCCACCCAGTTTAGGATGTTTTGTTATGGCAGTCTAAGATTAGTACAATGATCTTGGGGTAGTTTTTAGCCTTTCTGAACCTCAGATGTCACATTTATAAAATTATAAATTAATTCGTGCATTCCACTTAAAGCTTTATGACTCTATGACTCAATACAGTTAGACTATAAAGCCCCCAGCACCCTTCCCTGGCACACGGAGAGCTGATGTGTACTGCTGCTTGTTCACCCCTTAGAACTGAACCTCTGTGAAGCACCAGAGGTCAGGCAGGATGCATCTCATTCATCTTTAGGACCAGGAACCTGTGATTGCTAACAGAAACCCAGAAATGTTAATATGGCGAAACCCCCAGAAGTAATCTGGTCATTTTCCCCCTAAGCTGAGTCTCTTCTCCCCCCATCCTCCCACGTCCATTTTCCATAAGTTGTGCCATTAATTCTCTCATTAGCTAGTGGAATGATATTTATTTATTAAGAACATACTTAGCATACTCCCAAGGAGCAAGTTAAAGCTCAGCTAACAGCTGCAATTTCTGGTTGGGAGGCAAAATACGCTGAGGAATGCATACGGAGAGTTTGTATGGATGTTATAGTTTCATATTAAAAAACTCTTAAACTTTATGCTGGATGAGGGAGAAAAGAAAAAAAAAATCCCAGTGCAAAAACAAGTTACGAACCTAGGAGCACAGTTTCAGAATGTTTATTTTGTCAGATACACAGCTGACATGATTAGTTCTAATGGGGTGGTGATCCTCATTGAATTGCAGATCCGTCTGAGTGACTGAAATACCGCAGGGACCTAAATATTAGTGGTGCATACGGTATTACTTAGGCTGCATCCTTTAGCCAAGTTGAAGGCTTCTTTTTCTCTGTCCCCTAACACGCATGCACGTATGCACACATGCTCATGCACACAAGCACACCATGTATGCGTTCATCTCTTCCAGAAACTACATGTAGAGCATTATCTATCCAGAGCAACGCTGGCTTGCCCTTGCTGATTTCTCCCCCTTGCCCTCGGCCACCCAGGCGCACCCCACCCCACCCCACTCTCCACTGCAGATAATGGTGTATCAGATCAGTCTGCTTTGCTGTTACATCAAGACCCAGATCAATTTATTGACTCTGTCAGAGTGGCTGGTACAGTAATTGTTACAAGAGAAGAATGGAAAGTGAGAACGCATCCACGTGAAAAATAAAAATGACGTTTTGTTCTTTCCTGCCCCACCGTTTTGCTTTTTTTTTTTTTGCCTCATAGATCTTTATGTGTTTACACAGCAGAAAGCACTTTACTTAAGTTAATCAGCCCCTTCTACATTATTAATTGTGACAGGTAGGGTGCTACATGACAGGAAGAGTATTATGGGAAGCATTGATCTCCCTCTGATCGTATGGACCTGAGCAGGTTTGGTATTCCTTACCTTATCTCACTGGTTTGGGGTCCCATCAACTCACATTTCCCTGATTGACAACACAGAACGCCTCCCGTCAATACAATTGATTTTGTGAAAAAGGACAGGGAACATTTTTCAGCTGGAGATAGATGAATTATGGTGATGGCAAGAGAGAACATTTCAGAAATCTTTCAGTTTAGAAATCTAAATTGGGAACTAAGGTACTATTATCATCCCAAACACATGCCTAATTTTTACCCTCAGAAAAATAATAGTATTAGAGGAAACTTAACTACAAGTGAAAAATAGACTTAGTTGAGGCCAGCTGAGGATATAATCGCTATTTTTTAAAGACTATCTGCTAATTTTTTTGTGGGAAATTTTTGGTTAAGTGCATGTCTTTGAAAGACATTTCATTAAAGTTCAACTTTCATGGCTTATACCTGTAGACCCTAACATAAATCCTATGTGAACGGACAAAAGTGAGTGGGTGTCATTTGTGACCTGGAAATAAAAGGTCAACCATTGGATTTATAGCTTTTTTAGTGAAAAGAACATAAAGATTCCTGCCAACTGGAGTCAATCCATATTTTAATGTTTCCTAGTTAAGATTATAAAATCAAGGGATTAGGATCATGCTGTTCAGTGAAGGTCAAAAATTAAATGTGGTGGGCTAAGTGTCATTCCCATGGGGCAGAAGTTAATATTTCAAAAACCATTTCTACCACTGGCAGTCAAGAAATGAATTGTCTATGGTCATTAACCAAGGTAAGGGGAATCCCACTATCATTACTACCGTTTAATGATGATTATTACACTAATCAACTATATTGTTAAATTACTCTGCTGTTCTCCTGTAATGTCCCCGAACAGTGATGGTGGATTGATTGCTATCAAATAATTCTCATATGCAATTGGGAACAAGTCAAGATGGAAGATCATATATGAAGGCTTCCTTGTGGGAAAAGAAGTGGTGGCTATCTTATGAATGTAAGAGCAATAACAGAATCTTATGTCACATATAACATTCTTCTAAGACCAAGAATCTGTGACACTACAGGCCTGTTCTTAGGTATGATCCACCAGTACAAAAGTGTTTAAATACAAAAAATGAAATGCATTTCTTTTCATTATGTTTTTTTCTTTTTCTTTTTTTTTTTTTTGCACTTGCTGCCACCCCCTCTGCTTTTGTTTCCATTTAGAAAAAAAAAATTCATTTGCTACATCCTTTCCTTCCTCAAATTTTTGGAACTCTGGATTCCATCTACTTTGGATTTTTATTAAGGGAGAAGAAAGGTTATTTGAATGTCTTTACAGGATGATTCAGACACATATCCCCCATACCATTTTCAGATCCATTTTAAGATGCCAGTATTTTTCGAAGTTCTAGAACTACAGAATATTGAAGCTGGTAATTTCCTTAAAGATTATCATGCTAGACGGCGTCATTTCCCAGATACAGCTTCAAGTGCATTCTGGAATGAAGTGTGCATCCTTCTGATAAAACACCACCTGCAAATAAGAGACCCAAAGCCCAGGGAAGGTAGACCGACTCCCAAGGGCACATGGGTAAACAGAGGCAAAGCAGAACTGAAACTCAGGGTATCCAACTCCAGGAGGCAAGGGACTGGTGGTTTCATAGGTGCCTTAGGAAATGGGTGCGTGAATCCTGTTTTACGAAGGTGTTTTATAAAAACCCAATATCCATTAGACTGACCCAAGGGCATTAGAATCCCCAGGAACAAAAGCACTTAATTCAAAAGTCTACCTCAGGGAATTTCTCTTCGGACACTGCCATGTGTGTGCATTGTGTGGGTGTGGGTGTGGGCGGGTGGGGGTTCAGCCCGTGCTCCTGTCTCTGCTCCTGGGGAGCTTTTGCTTACACAGTTGTCTAACTTTTGTCCTTCACAGTGTAGACAAAGGTTAAAATTCCCATCCACTTTCACAGGCAAACACTTTAAAGTGCTTCTACAGGAGGCAGAGAGCAGGGAGGACCTTTGATTTAAAGTTCAACATTTACATTTGTAATTTTGACTAATTTCTGTGCTCGCATTAATTAAATTGAAATTGTTTAATTAGAATAAAACTAAAATTGATCATTAGGATTAATTTAACCTGATAGGCTTTGTGTGCCTTTCTAGACAAATATTATGAAATATAGTGATAATGAAGCAGTGAGAGGTATAATTTCACATCTTATAATGATTTTAATATCTGCCAGTTGTTCTCCCTGGTATCTGGATAGCTCTGAATGTTGCTATTTGTTACATCATTACCATCCAGCTAGGGCCATGCTGTATCTCACAGTTGGCCTCTTCCCAAATATTTTTTCCTGTCAAAGTCTAAAGATGGACCAAGTTCTCTTCACCCCCACCCTCCTGAAAACATCATTCTTTCCCTTTCCCCCACCCCCACTATCTTCCAGGAAGACTGCTCGCTAGGCTTTTCCCCTGGGCCTTGCATCACAATGACCTTTGTAAACTAAGAACTGCTGCTTGATACTCCTTATGGAATTCACTAATGCTCCTCAGCCGTAGGGTCCGTGCTGTCACATCTGGACTGCCCCTCTGCACCCCTTCCTGGCTGCTTGCTTGGAATACGAACCAGGCACAAATTAAGCTGCATGATAAAATGAGGGATTGATGCCACTGAACAACGAACTTGAAGGGAGTGGAAGAGAGAAGGCAGCTTCTCCACGTGTCTAATCGGCTTCTAGGAAATAGCTTGTCCTCTTCAGCCCCTGCCTTCCGTGTAGCTCTATCAAGCAAGTATGTTTCCAGATTTGGTGCTCTCTGTTTCTTAAAGAAAACCATGGAAGAATAAGTCCCCTGTTTTATCAAAGGATTCAGCATCAGTTTTTAAAGACATGAGGGGCGCCTGGGTGGCTCAGTTGGTTAAGCGTCTGCCTTTGGCTCAGGTCATGATCTCAGGGTCCTGGGATCGAGCCCCGCATCGGGCTCCCTGCTCCGTGAAGAGCCTGCTTCTCCCTGTCCCTCTGCCCGCCGCTCTGCCTACTTGTGCTCTCTCTCTGTCTCTCTGTCAGGTAAATAAATAAATAAAAATCTTTAAAAACGTGAGACCTGCATCTACCTACCAACACACTAACGAATGTACAGCCTTTCAAACTACCGGGTCGACTGTCAAATTATTTCATCTTCAAAACAATTAAGATTCACATTGATAAATTAAATCCTCAGGAAAATCTGCAAACTGTCTTGAGTTTCAAAATTCCTCCCATCCACCATTTTGCCAGAGGAACTTAAAAAAAAAAAAAGTAACAGCAGTTGTGTTTAATTTGTTTCCTATAGCAACCTTGAACAGCAGAATCCAAAGGGCAGTGGAGAATGAGTCAAAATTAGATGTTTATGAAAAAGAAAAAAGAAAAAAAAACCCAGACGAAAGAACATGATTCTCAGTAATCTGTGGTTGACTGACCAATGAGATTAGCAGAGACTATCTCATATGCAAATTCTCATCTTTCTGCCGGATTGCCCAATCATTCCTGGTCAAAGGCTGAGAAACTCTTAGGGTTACTTAGGAGCCCAGGTTCCACTCAGTCACCATAAGAAAACCGCCATCCAAAAAGAAACTCCTTTTACCATCCATTTCTTCAGGATGTCATCTAAAGGATTCCACTTTTTATTCATGTCCTTTATCCAGTAGAAGAAACTTCTTATTTTCATAGCAAAGGGTTTTAGTTAGAAGCTTATTAACATTTAATTTGTTTTTAGAAAATCCTTGATGTTTCTCAGAATTTAAGCTAATCTAAGTTCACGGGTTGAGGGAAGAGTATATGGCTAGCATACTCGTGCTGTTATTGTATTGATTCAAGAAAAAGGACTGCCCCTCATTGTACCAGGCCAAGAAGAGCTGTGACCTGGCACAGAAGGATGAGCTTTCTGTCTTCCCCATGTCAGAAAAGAATACCATAAAACAAGCCTCAGTTCTGCATAGTCTAGTTCAGACACAAAACACTTCCATATATTATTTCATATTATCCCCATAGCCACCATGCTAGGAAGGTGGTCTTAATCCCTTCTTAACAGAGGCACACACTGAGACACAGATTCATTGTGGACTCTCTGTCCATCCACCCTCGGCCAGGTAGATTCTTCTCTAACCCCCACAGTATCACTTAGTCTTTCTTGAACTACCTGCCTCATCACCTATCACTCTGCAGGGAGGCAGCTGCTGAAGTTGGGAATGTCACGACCCACAGTGATGCTGGATATGCTCACCTATCAGGAAAGAAGCATCCTGGGGTGAAGAGATGCTAGAAAGTAGCTCTCAGCCCCAGCATCATTGGTTTATTACTCCTCTACCTACTATCTCACTAGATAAACTCAAATTTCAGAGAGAAGTTGAGTGGCAGGGTCCATGGTGCTATTTCTCTGGTTCTTTTTCCATTTCTGCCCATGAAGACCATGGCTGCTTTCTCTGAACTCCTGGACCTTTGCATAGTCTTAACCTCAGTGAGTCAATGAAATCAGCTCTCTCTGGATCGGTTCCCTATAATAGCATTTAGAATCCGTACTTCAACTCTTCCTTGTTCCCAACCCAAAATAGCTAGTTCTTTCTCTCTAGTGTACCTTCATTGCCTGGAAAATCCCTGAGATCTTTCTGACCTAAAAAATCCCTTAGGTTTTTTCATAAACACAATATGGGATCTCTTTTTTGCGGGGGGGGGGGGAGGCATTTATCTTCATAATACTCTATCTTCATTTTCAAGGCAGAAAAACAGTTTGGCAAGCCCTAGTTTTTATATCTGAAGAGAATAAATACACACACCGATCATTTTCACAAAATGCTGAAAATGATTGCAGAAAAATTCAAAGTCAAAGGCTGTGGAATTCTAGAACATACTTCTAGAATCTGTTACTTTTCAACTGGAATGTTAACTTGAAATTTCGCCTGATGGGGAAAATTAAGAAGATACAGTTGGTCCCTGCCTTGTCTTTCTTTCTCTCTTTCTTTGACTTTATAGCAGATCTGAGGAAACTTTGAATACTAACTGAAGTTTGTGTGCCCATCCTCAGAGTCTGAAATGCCTGAGAAAGCAGTACAGATTCCAACTGTAAAACATTCCTTCCCCAAGCCTTGGAAACTCACACACTGAGGCCGGCAGAGCTCAGAGGGAGCACATGTAAATGAGGCTCGGTTATAAACTCCTGAGGAGTGTTTTATTTCGTTTAAACCTGAAGTTGAACTCGTAAACATGTTCCTGAAGAACAACGCCAAAAGGCTGATGGAGTACAACAGGAAGCGATATTTTAGCTCAGACAATTCACTCCTCGAAGAGAGAGAAAAATCTTCAAGTATTTTTTTTTTTAACTCAACACCTTCAAGATAGCACAAGGTGGTAGAGCTGCAAGATTTTTGTGATTGCAGAATCCAGTGAAAGTTAATAGGTATCATTTGAACTTAGCACCATTCTTGCAAAGTGAAACATAGGATCTCCCATCCATATGGTGATTTAATAAGAGAAAAGGATATTTAAAGAGTCAGTGAGCATATAACAGTCCAATGTGTAATTGGTTTCATTAAAATATAATAAAGTGATAGCAGAATGTGTAACTGTTCCGGATTAGTCCTGTGTGCATGAGTTCTGAGTTTGTTCCCAAATGTCAGTTACTGGCGGAGCCGTACCTGGTAGAATTTATCTGACAACAAAGTGGGTGATTTTGTTACCATGCTTGATTTTATAAAACACATTCTTAAATCTGTCTTCAGTAATCTTTGCTTGGGAGAGCTCTACCATCTCTAAAGTCATGACTAGAAAGGTAAAAATGAATTAATTAAATTTTCTGTGTTAGAATATTACCTCTCTCCTGGCAGGGAAGCCAAGTAGCTCTGCTGGTCGTATATATGATGTATATGTCCAAACTGTTGATAAGACCCTTCATACAGAGTGCTAATGTTATGGGATCTTTGCCTTTGTTCAACTCCCCACCCCAACCCCACCAAGAAGCTTCCCACTCACCTCCCCTTCAGGAAGAATTGAATTGTTTGTAGTAATGAATATTGCTTCGTTGTAAATTTAATCTACAAATTTAGAAGGAAATAAATCTGAACATAAAAAGCATTTGCTGTTTCAGCATTAAAAAAAAAAAAAAGTACTGTCATTTGAAACTGCCAACTCCCCCATGTGGGTTTGTTTTGCAAGTCACGTCTTAACAAAGACAAGTTGTGTTGCCATAAAACCCTAAATCCTACCACATTTTCAGAAGGAGGAGGAAAGCATTGTTCACTGATCCCTGGTTTGTGCTTTCGGGGATGTCACATGGAGCTTTGCCTGGGCTCGGGGAAATCATTCCATTTCTATCCAGGGTAGTTGGCCCAGAGGAGGGAGACCTTGACCCCACCCCACGCCATCCAGATCACAGCAACGCCTTCCGTGACCATGCTGCTTACTCTTCTGGCTGGTATTTCCAAGTCATTTAGGCCAGTATTTGAAAGTTTTGTCTTTTTGTGTTTGTTATTTCCTCCCCCAAATGCCACGATAACTGGTATACCGAGGCCTGCTTTGCGGATAAGTAAGGTTGGACCCCCGAAGTCTCAGAGACTAGAACTTAGGTCTCCTGCTTTCTCCATGGCCAAGCTCAGTGAGGGATATGAACAGGCTTACCCCAGTAGTCCATCCACACTGTGAACAAGGAAAAGATGACTCCTGGAACTAGTGAAATGGAAAAGCAGGTGTTCCCGGAAGGTAAAGAAAGTTCAGGGATGGGATCTTTGTAAGCAGAATCAGAGTCCCCTGGGGGGCCATCCCCAGGGTAGCTGGGGACTGAGCTTGGGCCCCCAATTCACAGTCCAGCGCTGAGGTGCGCCTCACTGTCCTCTCTTTTCTCATGAGCCTGAGAACTGAGATGCTGCAGCCTCCTCCATCTTCTGCCCCAGTTCTGCCTCCAAGCCTCGTTTCTTTGGTTCTTTGGCTCACTACAGAAGCCCTCCATTCCAGCTGCTAGGCGGGGTGGTTGTGGTTGCAGCTGAGTGCCTTCTCCTGCGCTTCCTTTCTTAATCCGGTGAATGGAGTAGGAAGAACGGTTGATTCCTGCGGCCTTTGGGAGAGGAGGGGTCTGCTGTAATTCCGGGGGGGGGGGGCCCTCAAACCCAGGTGGAAAGGGAGAGAAAGAGACTGGCTAGAGGGGTGGAGTGGCGGGGGGCAGGAAACGGGGCTTGGAAAGGACAAGAGGAAGGAGTCCGGACTGTGACCAGAGGGTGAATAAAGGGGTAAGAAGCAAAGACCTGTGCCCTGGGCTGTGCCAGTCGGCACCAGCTGCAGTGGAAAGGTCCAAAGGTGGCAGATGCCATGCAGTGCCTAAAGGGCTCCTTGGCTGAAAAGGTTAGTTTGGGAATTCATTTCTGGCAAAGTATCAGATCCTGTGTCATTCTATTGCAGGACGTCTTTGGGAGACTTCTTGTAATAATTGGACTTTTCGCTTTAATGTTTTTGTTTTTTTTTTTTACCCCTTTCCAGACTCTCTCTACCTGCACAATCCAAACACTACATCTACATGATAGATGTGCTGTGAACCTGAGTGGTGTTTGGGAAGGGCTTCTCAGCTCTGGGGGAAGAGCAGGAGCAGAGAAGCACTGGGTGGAATGATTATTACAATGTGGCCACGCTCTGCTGAGCTCTGACCTCCACTCCCACGCCTCTCTTTTTAAACAGAAAGGTTACCTCCCTGGGCCACCGTTGGGCCAGCCCCAAGTGTGACTGTCTGCACTTGTTAGACAACAGGCATTTAATTAAGGTTGGAATCTGATGTGCAGAAAACATACGTTTTTTTTTTTCATTTCATAGCTCCCTAGGAAATTATTCTCCTCCGTCCCTACTGTACTCAGCTCTCCCCACCGCCAAAAAAAAGAAAGACCCGAGGAAAGATTATCTTAATACTGAAAATCAAAAATTACAAAAGGGTAGCCTGCCTTCTTTAGTTTTGCCTTTGGGGCAGACATTAGCCAATAATAAAGCCTGTATTGTATCTTCAGAGCGGAGCCAGCTTTTTAATGGCTAACTTCCCACGTGCAAAAGGGTCTGTCCCATTTCGGGGCATTAAAAATAACAGCATTTAATGAATCTGTAACTAAAATCTTTCATCTTTTTTTCCTGTGCAATCAAAGGGGTGGCCCAATGCCTTCTGATATTTGGTTTGGACTTTGTGGAATCAAAAAAGAATAAAAAGGAACAAACAATAAACACCAGGCCCCCGGCTGAAAATAAACCTCGAAGCACCATTGTCACTGCATTTCCGCTAGCAGAGCCATCCAGCGCACCGTCTGGGCTCCACCCAGAAAATCCGGCAGTGCCATCCTAGCCAAACAGATAGGAACTCTGGACGATTTCATCGGGCCGTTGTCCCCTTAATCTCCACGCTGCACCTCAGATCTCAAGCAGCTTCCGTGGCGCGGGCTCACTTTAATGGATAGAATCTATTTTTCATGAAAAAGCAGGAAATAAGCTGTCTCTTTCATAAAAAGATTTACAAAATGTAATCATTGTTGAAATATTCCCTTTGAACTGCCGTGTCCACGGGGGTCTCCGGCTCCCAGAGTCGTGCTTCATTAGAACCCCCTCACAAGCGGCTCCAGAAGGGCAGGTACACTGGTGGTGCTCAGCTTTGATGTCTTGAATGAATGAAAGAAAAGCACAATAAAAAAGAGCTGTTGATCAAGCATAAAATACTCTTTAAGCTGACAGAATAGCAGCGTTAACACACCCTAAGCTGCTTTTAGTTTTTCCCTTTTTTCCTCACATTTTCCTGTGCTTTGTGTACAGTGGGGGTTTGTATTTTATAAGAAGTCTCTGATCTATGTAGTATGCCGTTCACTAACAAAAACCAAAATAGGATTGTTTCTGTCCCACTTGGTTGCCTGACGACTTCCCCCCACCCCACCCCCGCCTCCCCTCTCCCCCGCTCACCCCCAACTTCCAAGGCGTGCAGTTTAGCCTTGCAAGGCAAGGACCCAAATGCCTTTCATAAACTTGAGCCAATTCCTTTTGTGTGGTTGCTTTCGCTGCTGATTTTAATACCGCAATTAAAGACAGATTTTTATTTTCTCAAGAACTTTCTCTTGCAACTGGGGGAATGGAACTGACGCAGCTGCTACTTTTAACTAAGAAATTATATCATTAAGTAAGAGAGAGCCGCCTTGTTGAGCGATGACTTTCCAAGGGAACCGGTCCTCCTGGGGTCTCACGTGGACCGTAGGGCCCGTACACATGTTAGAGTTAGAGAGTCCATTTACCCCGGCCTTCTGGTTTTGTGTGCTTGCCTCTAGCCAGGCATTAGCTCATCTAAGCCCCATAAAAACTGATCAAGTTGTTATCTCCATTTCATGGAGTCCAATATGGAGACCCAGGAGTGCTAAGGAACTTGCCTAAGATGACTTCACTAGTACAGAATGGTGTGTACTGGTTCAACGATGGGGTTCTGCTAACTCGGCCTCCGGGGCCCGAGCTCCACCGCGAGGCACACAGCCCTCTGGGAAGTCTGCAGCACGAACGCGAGCGGGCCAGAGTGCAGTTGTTCATTCGGAAGTCTTTGGTTTCATGAGGTAAAAGCTTACTCAGATGAGACTGTAAAGGGAGACCAAGAAGAAAAAAAAAGTACTTGATGGGGAGGCAGACACTGGGGCAAGTTGGAAGACGGCGAAAGATTTAGACTTTGGAACAACAGTCGGAATAATTGGATTGTGTGTGTACTCCCAAGGTTTGGAGGTGCTGGATGGCTTATTGGGTAAAAAGATTAGTGTTTTCCCGTCTTGAGGTTTGAACCAAACGGAGGTCTTGGCCGGGAGCAGCACGGTCACTCTCCAGGGAGTGGTGGTTTGGACAACTGCTCTGTGCTTGTAGTAAGTAGGCAGCCGTCCATGTTACAACACTATCGCACGTGCTGCTGACGCAGTTGGCCCCGCTGCAGCAGCTCTTCCGTCAGAACTGCCTGGGGCAGCTTGCGGGGACCTGCCTGTGTCTCTCAGGAGCACGTCTATCATGGGGGGGGGGGGGCCGAGCCACGTGGCCACGGGGCATGAGCATGGATGTGGCTCAGCTATGCTGGAAGTCATCCATCTAAATACCCTATTGGGGTAACTGACACCAGGCTTCAAGAACCTTAGAGACAGCCCCTTCCTTCCTTCCTTCCTTCCTTCCTTCCTTCCTTCCTTCCTTCCT